>NW_027555958.1:120530408-121130408 GCF_003287225.1 Phascolarctos cinereus
TGAGAAAGAAGGAAATTAAGGAATCCTCTAACAGGATTCTGTGGCCTACAACAGCATGTGTACACACATGATTTATCATAAATGTTTACTTTGATAAGGTGTTTTTTTAATTCATGGGAAAAATTTTAAACTCTTAATTTGGGGAGCCACATCTTTGCTGATGATAACAGCCTAATTGGATCTTAATGAAATGAAAACTTCCCTCCAGATCTAAAACTTGGCTGTTTGATCTTCTTAAATGTTTATGCATATTCCTGGTATAATAAAAATTCTTAGTGAATACATTTCTTGGTGAAAAGATAACTCTAAAGCATATTTCCCCTTTTTTTTTCACCTTTTCAATGCATACTTTTTCCTTTCTGAAAAACACATTAATAGCTACCCAGCTTCCAAGTTAACACACCAAAAAGAGTAGGCACTGCTCCTGAGCAGCCTTGAAGATCATAGACGTTTTCTTTTTGTTGTTGATGATGCTAATGGAAACAGTGACAACCAAAGTAACATTTCAAGTGACATAGTGATGCATGCCTTTGACAGCATTAAGGGAGTAGAAATATATATATGTGTGTATATAAATAAATATATATATATATACATATATATACACACACGTATGTATATATACACATCTATACACACACATCTATATACATATATGTGTATATATATACATATGTGTGTATGTGTGTGTATGTAAAGGAAAGACTATTTAGGGCACCTTGACCTTTAAGCAGCAAATATTTCAATAAAATGTAGTATCTGTTTGTGGAAGAAGGCTGGAAATAGTTGTAAATTTCCTACGTGACTATTTTTGATATATCTTCGGCCCCTTCCTTTATTTCTTCTGACTATATTAACTTCAGAGAATGTTATTATCCTTGTTTGAGATTCTGTGGAGTTGTGGAAAAATACCTTAACTAGAAGGAAGAGCAGCCCGTCTTTTTCATTTTTCTATAATTATCCCATATCTTTTGCCCCTCTCGTTACTTTAAAGTACATCTAGGACATTTGTAGCAATGTTTGGTTCAAGACGCAAAAGCAGACTAATCATAGTCAAATAAAGGATAATGGAAACACAAGGGAAAATGACGATCAGAAGCCTCTGTTGGCTAGTGAACTAACTCCACCGATAGACCCAATTGTCTCCTGGAGAATTGCATGTCAGGATCATTTAGGGTTCACAAAGGGCCGCCACTGCAAGAGCAGACAGCCCTGAGAAATAGCCAGCAAGAGAGGCATTCTTCAGAGACCATGGATGCAAACTTGATAATGAGGCACTTCATTCATCACATCTTTCTGCTCTAATTACTCAGGTGAATAGGAAATACTTCATGTAAGGGGAGAAATGGGCCAAAGCAAAAACACTTGTTTTGTAAACACAAAGAATACTTTTATTCTAATGATTCTCTTCTGGTCTATTGCAAACATATATGTCATAAACTGCATTTTCAAAAGTTCCTTCTCTTAATTTATGCTAAAAAGCCCTTGATACATTGAGGCTTTAAATACAGTGGATAGATTTTTTTTCATTATCTTAAAACAGTTGGAGAATATAATTTTGCTTCATAATTTCATAGCTTTCATTCCCAGCTTTGAGCTTCAACTAAGATGAAAATTTTTCACTCTTTGTATAATACATGTTATCTATCAGTTATATAGCACCAATATAGTTATGTGTATAATTAGCTTTCTGCTAGCATCAAACCGATTTTTGTTTTTGTTTTTGCTGGCCCAATTATTTGTTTCTAGCATAATTAAAGTATGGTGTAGTAAGATAGTTTTGAATTTTGGAATGAAAGAATTCAGTTTAAACTCTTACTCTGATACTAGTTATGTGACCTTGGGCAAGTCACTTAACCTCATTGGGCTTCAGTTACATCCTCCATAAAATAAGGCAGTTGAATTAGAGGATCTTAGGGTCCATTTGAACTGTAAACTCAAGATCTTCTGGCTATGGTATTGAAATAGTATTTTTCCGACCTCAGCAGTCTTTTCAGTAGCTAACACTTGGAGGAGCCTGAACTCATTCACTGGCAATTGAATCTGAGAAGCATCATTTAAATATTTCAGGGCAAGTAAGAGTTAATTTATAAGTTTGTTTAATCACCATTTAACACTTACTAAAAGCTATGAAAAATTTTTTTGGACAGGTGTGTGTGTGTGTGTGTGTGTGTGTCTGTGTCTGTGTTTAGGAATGGTTAACAACATGAGTAGAAATACATTACTAACTAAAAGTCTGTTTCTTAAAATCATATTGTTTAAAATCAGCATAATTTAAAATAAGCACGCTTCCAAAATAGATTCAAAGATGAAGAAGGAAAGCAAGAAGTTGAAGAAAATATTAACTTGTTGTCAGAACTAAAATGGGTAACCGAAGCTTGTGAAAAGTGGTTACAAGACAGAAGGAAGAAGGTTCCCTGGAGAAAAGTCTGAGAGCTTCAGTTCAGTTTTTCATATTTTGAGACCAAATTCAGTAGGTTGGTGTTTTTTTTTCATTTTCCATATCCACAATCTTTGTGATCTTGTTGATTTCATATCTAATTGCCTCATATAACCTACTTTTTAAAAATTCACCATTTTTTTCATTTTAATTCAAAATGTATGCTGCTCAACCACAGTATGTATGTATATTATGTATTAAATATATACACATACACACACATACATACATACATATATATATATATATATATATATAGCCATTCCTGTCCATTCTACAGGAACTAGTATTCAGTGGTATCTGCAGATGGAAGCTTCAGCAGCTCAAGATTTCCAAAGCGGTAAAGAAATAGCAGTAAAATCTATGCACTAAAAGAGCATCAAATTCTTATTACACTTATCACATGCGCAGGCAGAGAGCATAATAAACTAGTCTGTAGCAGCTGTAAATTTCTGAGGATTTATCTAACCACAAATACATTGAAATGGGGAAATGGGGCTATATTAAACTGCAAGATGGTGCTGGAGCTTTGCCATTCTTGCAACATCCTGTCATTAATTTATGATGACAGGTCTGGCAAACTGAAACCCCCAATACACTTGCGACAGACTGTTATGCTATAGCTACTGTCGAGCTCTGCAGTCCCACAGAATTCAGGGAGATTGTTCCTAATGTTAGGATTTGGTTCTTAAATTAAGATATAAGACACCTAATGACCAATAATCTCATGTTCCAGCTCATAAATAGTGAAGTCCAAGATGTGAAAGGGATAGTAAACTGAGGCACTGAAGCAGCTCCTTTCTCTTGGATAGACACTATAATCTTGTACCATTTCCTGAAGTTGGAGAACACGGGATCAGTCAATAATGCAGCCTATCACAGGTTTGCAAAAGGTCTCCCCCTACCTGGACCTGCCCCTCCCCTCCTTTTTTTACTCGATATACTGAATTTCTCTGCTGGAAGGTTTCAAAGCAAATTCTCAGTTGACCAGACATATAAACAAGTCCATCCTCATCAATGTGCCTTGGTCATTCAAAAATTAAGATTCCAGGGGACAGCTAGGTGGTGCAACGGATAGAACACTGGCCCTGGAGTCAGGAGGACCTGAGTTCAAATCTGGCCTCAGACACAATACTTCCTAGCTGTGTGACTCTGGGCAAGTCACTTTAACTCCAAAAAACTCACTAAAAAAAAAAATTAGGATTCCATGAACATCAAGTGTCCATACTGTGCAATGAGAGTCAGCATGTCATTGTAGATAGAATGATGGACTTGTTAGCAAGAAAGATCTGAGTTCAGATTCTACCTTGGACACTAGCTATGTGGCCACAGGCAAGTCATATGACTAAGTTTTAGGCAGCTTGATAAGTTAGTGATGGGTTGCATCTGTATTGATTGGTAAAGGAATTTCTCACACCAATGAAATCACAGGTCTTTGATGTACTAATAATACAATTTACTACTATACTACATGCTGGGGAAACACAGAGAAATCATAGGCGATAGACTAAGCTTCTGGGGGTAATAAGACATCTCCAACAACTTAGAACGTAAATGTCTAAGAGATTAAGGAGCTTCGCTATCAGATAATGAAGAGGTTACTTCTAGCTTGAGGGAAGTAGCATTGATCTGGGCCTGGAAGGGTTGGTAGGATGTCAATAGGTAGGAAATGAGAGGGTATTTTAGGCAAAAAAGAACAGTATGCAGGAAACATGCAGGACGCCAACGTAGTAGGAGCATAAAGCATAAAAGGAAGAGTAGTATGAGACCGAATGTAAGCTGGAGCCAGACTGTAGATTGACTTCAGTGCCAGATTTGTGCATTATTCAATTAGCCAATGTTGAGCAAAAGTTGGAATGAATGAGACCACAAAAGATAGAGGAGGGCCAAGATCAGAGCTTCAGAGAATGGTTAATGTTAGAGAGGCAAGAAAAGCAAGAGATTGTAGTATCACTAATAAATTGCTCTGGTGAGGGTAAAGTACTATAATGCCATGAACCAAAAAGGACAGCCACTAGGAAAAAGCAGTTGAGACAGGGAGCATACCAGTGAAGCCCTACTGCAGCAGCAGAAATCCATTATAGAGTCTTGACTTTATTTGGAAATACCTTCAGCAACTGCATTAAACCAATAATTTAAAAAAAAAAAAAGAACCTTAGATCAGGGGTGAGGAACTTGTGGCCTTCTGGGTCCTTGGGTGCAGCTTTTTCACTGTGTCCAAGTTTTACAGAACAAATCCTTTTATTAAGGGGATTTATTCTGTGAAGGTTGGATTCAGTCAAAGGGTTGCACTTCAGGATCTAGAGGGCCACATGTGGCCTCTAGGCTGCAGGTTCCCCATGTCTGACTTACACCATTTCTCCATCATAATGAAAAGAAAATAGAATACTACTTTATTCTAATTTAGTGCTTCCTGTTTGGTGTTGTCACAAGTACTTCAGAATTGGCCTGGACCATCTAAGGCCCCTTCAAGCTTCAGATCCTATGAGTAAGTAACATCACCCAAGAAAGAACTGATATGCCCAAGATATATGAACTAGGGACCAGATCCTTCTTCTTGAACCCTATTCCCCAACCATCTCTTTAGGCAACATTTACACCTAAGTGAGACATGCAGCCCTGACCCAACTGATCAACAAGGCCTGGAATTGTTCTGACAAATCATACTGACTTCTTCAGCTTCACACACCTTACTATTATACTCAGGAGCATATGAGAAGGACCTAAATCTTTAGAAAAAGGGAATTGCAGGAGACAATGCAATGTAAGCATAGGTGGCATGGTGCAATGGATAGCAGCAGCACATTGGACTTGAAGTCAGAAAAAAAATTGAGTTCAAATCCTGCTTCAGACACTTTTTAGCTATGTGACCCCTGAGGGAGTCATTTCTCTCTAGGCCTCAGTTTCCTCAGTGGTAAAATGAAGGGTTTGGGGGTTGGTTACTCCTAAAGTCCTTTCTGGCCCTATATCAATGATGCTGTGAATTGTTTTGCCAAGTGATTCCAAGGCCTTGGCAAATGACATTTGACAATTCCATTTCAATTATGTCATTTATGGTATTGACAATGATGGCCCTATCTTTTTTTGTTGTTGTTCCCTTCAACAGAAAAGTTTATGGTATCAGAACACCAGTTATTTTATTTTGTAACATGTATGTGATAATTGGACTATTATGTTGACAAAGGCAAAATATTTTAGCTTGAAAAACTAGAGGGAGTGTGGTGCGGTAGAAGGAGCCCTGGCTCTGCAGTCAAAGATTGTTATTGTGTAACAACTCTTTGTGACCCCCTTTGGGGTTTTCTTGCCAAAGATACTGAAGTGGTTTGGCCATTTCCTTCTCCAGCTCATTTTACAGATGAAGAGACTGAGGCAAACTGGGTTAAGTGATTTGCCCAGGGTCACACAGCTACTAAATGTCTGGGGCCTGATTTAAACTCAGATCCAGGGCTGGTACTTTATCTACCTAGCTGCAGTCAAAGAAGCCATGTTCAAATCTTGACTCTGACACTACCGGCATAACTGGGCAAATTGTTTAATGACTTTGGGACTCCATTTGTTCTATAAAATGAAAGGTCTGGATTAGAGGGCCTTTCCAGTTCTAGATCTACAATCCCACTTGTTTTAAACAATAATACCTTATATTTCAATAGTGCTTTTTTGATCACTTTTTTGAAGGCACTTCCACCTGAAATATCACATTTGATCCTCACTGAATTGGCAGAAGTCAATAAAATCTTATTTAGTTATGTTGACACTAAGTATCCAATCAAGCGTTATACACTGAAGATACAAATACCAAAATGAGACAGGCCCCACCCTCAAGGAGTTCATATTCACGAAAGAGTAAATACAAGACATATACAGAACAAATACATGACAAATACACAGTGATGGGAAGGGGGTGGTGCTGACTATGAAATCAGAAAGGGGATGTTAAAGAAGGTGCGACCTGAGCTGAGCCTTGAAGGGTGTTAGGGGTTCTAGGACACAGAGGTGAAGAGGGACAGAATTCCAGGCACACGAGACAGGCAGAAGGTAGAATGTTTTGTATGGGGAACAGCAAGTATTGCAGCAGATACATGAAGGGGAATCATAGTCTGGAGCTAGATTGTGAAGGGATTTGAATGCCCACAATGAGTCAATGTAGAGCCACTTGAAACTTTTCAAGCAGGGAGCATGACGCAGTCTAAGCCGAACTTGAGAAATATCAAATTGGTAGCTGTGTGAAAACCAGTCTGGACAGGGGAGAGCCTGGATTCAGGAAGACCAGTCAGGGGCTATCCCAACAGACCAAGAGAGTTCATGAAGTTCTAGACTATATTAGTGGCCATGTGAGTGAAATGAAGGGAACAGATGCCAGAGACACTAAGGAGGGAGAGTCAAGACTTTCACGGATGAGGACAATGAAGTTCCTAGAGGTTAATGGTCAATGTCACACTATTAAGTAAGGCAAAGCTAGTATAAGAACTCTGGTTTATCTGCCAATCCAGCATATTTTCGGAGATTCACTTCTTCATGAATGGCATAATAAAGACTAAAATATCCATTGTGTGTATAAGGGATGCTTATAAAATGAGAGATTGGGTACTTAGTCCCTTTATAATTATACTTCAGAGCCATCTATTAAAAGGATGCCCACATATTTATTACAGCTCAGTATTTGAATTCATAATAAAAGAGATGTGGTAGTTTTCATTACAGGATCTTAATATTTACTTACAGGTTAAATATTTATTTTGAACAACAATTGGGCTTCGGGTCAAAATTAAGACCATGCACAAATCTAAAATCAGTGTAGTTTAAAGAGCCTCCCACAGGGGATTTTCCCCAACTCATAGTGAGAGTCAATAGGCTCACAATTGGGAAATGCTTCCCACATGTAGGGAAAGCATTTCTAAAGTGGCCTACATGTTGTTCAAATAATCAAATATAGTAAGTCTTTTACTGGTGGGCAGCTCATTCTCATTTGGTGGGAAACCTCCATTTCCTAGCTTAGCCATTCAACCCTGAAGCATGAGTGTCCATTTTATGAATATGAATTTCCCTCAACAAATCAGAAATAATAAAGTCTGCATGGGCCCTAAAATGGAGGGATAATTTTTGTGGCACCACTACTCTGCTGAGTCCATCAGTTATTCAGAGAGTATTTATTGAGTACTCTCTGTATGATTAGAATGATTCCTCTCAAGTTAGTAGAATGTAAACTCCTCAAAGGCAGGGCCTTCTTTTTTTTTTTAATTTTTTTTATTTTGTCTTTATAGCCGCTTCAGCTAACACAGTGCCTAATATGTAGTAGAAACCCAATAAATGCTTGTTGAATTATTTAATCTTGAATTCTCACACATTGGCTCCTTTACCTTGTAAGACTGTGGGAAACCCATAACAGGAATTATATTGTGTCAAAGGTCACAGACAACCAATAGAGACAGGCACCCTCTGAGAGTACTACTGCTTATATTACTTTACCATTCATTACCATATGCCCCTTTTTTTCTTTTCTCTTTTTCTAATTCTCTCCTTTTTCTCCTACTCTTTCACTCACTCTTTCACCCATTCTTTAATTTGTTATTAATTCCCAATTTGTTGTTAGCTTTTAGCGTCATCCAGTGTCGAAGACATTACTGACCAAAGTTATCCAAAAGCCCATTTCTCTTATGGGTCTCTGATCCCAGCAAAAGAATCATCTTATAGATGGAATCAAGAAGTGGAGTGTGGGTGTGATTCTATGAACACACCTAACTTGTCCCCTTAAAACATTCTAAATGCTGTATTATTTATCCAAAACATTGGACTAAAAGGTAGGGGCTATTGTCTTTGATTGTCTTCATTTTTATTATTTAAGAGGCAAATCCTCTACCAGATTAAAACAGATTTGCATAACATTTTGCATGTCCATTGATCTGAGGATAAACTCCCTCAAAAGCCTTCCAAATATCTGTGTATTTGAACATCAAGTTAAATTGTAAATTTGATATGCTGATCATTATTTTCCTTTTCAGTTTCCATAGTTTTGCAGGGAGATGGCAAGAGTTGAAATAACATCTCAAAAGTCCCCTAATTCCCAAACAAAAAACCATCTTAGCCCAGTTGTTAAAATATGGGGGCATCCCATTTTAAAGATTGAGAAGGCTTTATGTCATGTATTTTCATGCCATTAAATGGTTCCAATCATTTTCATCACCTGCTATCTTTATCATCTAAAAATACTCTAAAAAGGTTTTGTCAGCTTCAAACAACTCTTTGTTCAACAAGCAAAATACAGCATACAGCCTGAGCAGTGTTTATGTGAAATGTCTCAGAAACACCGGAAACCTCCAGGCCAGGAGTGTACCAGGCCATCGGCAGAAGTGAATGACTTGAGTTGAGAGATGTAGCTCTGTTTCATTTGACAGAGGCTCAGCTCAGCAAAATTACCCTCATTTTCATGACATTTTGACTGCACTTAGATCTTTATGGGGAGCTGAGAATAGGCTTTACTTGAACATTTTAAGTCTTTTTTTTCCCCTTCACTCACTTTCAACTTTTTTCCTCATAATTCTCCTCGGGGATTAGAGTGATGTCTCAGGGATGGTGGAAATGTACTCTCAACCCATGGACTTCTTTTGAACTAAGGACATGATAGGGGCAACCTCAGAGTGATGCTGGGTGTATCTATGTAGCATAAGGTGAATTGGAGTTTGGGCAGTGATCTGGTTATTTCAATCACTACATACAGACAAGCCATTTCATCCAGGTCAATAAATAAATCCATTTAATCACCTGCTCCTATCATCTACATTACTCATACTAAGCAAGAAGTTGTTGGGCTTCTGCTTTCTTTTGTGCTCTGTAGACACAGTCTTAATGTGCTGTTTCTCCTAAAAGAGATTCTATCTCCCTCCTAAGGGACTGCATGGTATAGTGGATAGGGCAATGGACTTAGAGTCAAGATTTCCTAGGTTCAGATTCTCCCTTAGAGCTTACTAAATGACTCTTGGAAGTTCACTTAACCCTTCTGCTTCAATTTTTGCATCTGTAAAAATAGACTCATTGGCTTCCAAGCTCCCCTTCTAGGTTGCCCCCCATTACTGGAATGCTCTCTTTCCCTAGAACATCTAGCCTCCTTAGGGCTCCACCCAAGTGCTGCCTCCGGAGAGGCCTATCCTGATTCCGTCAATTGTTAGTTGTCCCCATCCTCCACCACCCCACCCCACAATAACATTGTACGTATGTTGCATATATTTTGTATTTGCTTACACTCATATATGTTGTTTCTTAGCTCTTGGAGAGAAGGAATTGTTTCATTTTTGTCCCTGTAAAAAGGAGCAGTGAGTAACATAGTGTTGTTCATGAAAGGTCTTCAGAAAGTAATCCTGCTGAAATATGAATTAGAATAAATGGCCTCTGAGGTCTCTTCCAAGTATTGAGATTCTATGATAAAAGTAATGAGGTCTAAGAACTGGAAATGAAGAAGGTACCCATCAGTTGGGGAATGGTTAAACAAATTATGGTATATGAATATAATAGAATATTATCATGCCATAAGAAATGATGAAATGGATAGTTTCATAGAAGCCTGGGAAGACTTAAATAAAGTTAGCAGAACCAGGAGAACAATTTATACAATAACAAAAACATTATTGAAAGAAACAACTTTGCAGTACTTAAGAACTCTAATCAATGCAATGACCAACCATGATTCTAGAGGACTGATGATGTTACCTACCTACTGAGAGAGGTGAATGACCAAAAATGCAAAATTAAGATTTTGATACAGCTATGGTAGAAATTTGTCTTGCTTGTTACAAGGACCCTTTTTTTCTTTTTTTTTTCTTTTCTTTTTTCCATTATGGGGGAAGGGGTAGAGGGGGAGAACATAGGCACAGGGTAACCAAAAAAAAAAAGCATATCTTTTTAAATGTATAGAAAAGAAGGAAGGCCCAGACAAGTAAGATAGCTTTGAAAGTTACATGTTAAGTTTACTTTATTTAAAGAAAATCAAGGGGCAGCTAGGTGGCACAGTAGATAGAGCACAGGCCCTGAAGTTAGGAGGACCTGAGTTCAAATCTGGCCTCAGACCAAACACTTGACACTTACTAGCTGTGTGACCCTGGGCAAGTCACAACCCCAATTGCCTTAAAAAAAAATCAAGTCATACAGAATAGAAATCTACAGTTTCACATACAATCCTCTTCTATATATACAGAAATGCCTAATTTGGGATTTAAGTTCAGAATTTTTTAAAAAAGGAAGAAAAAAAGGAAAGTGATGAAGTATCAGTGATTACCAAGGGCTAAGGAGCTTAAACTTTGTTCAGTAGGTAGTAGGGAATCTTGATAAATTTTGAGCAGAAGAGTGACCTGTTCAAATACGTGTATAAAAAAAACCAATCTAATAGTTATGTAGAAGTCTGATTGGACATGGAAGAGTAAATGTAGGAAAACCAATTAGAAGACAATTGTAATAGAATAAGCAGGCTGCAACAAAGGCATATGCCATGGTGATTGCAGTGGGAGTAGAAAAAAGGAGACATGTGTGAAAGATACCAGGAAAATAATATTAACAAGATGTGGTAGCTAATTGGATATGAGACAAAAGATGATGGATTCAAAGACTGAGGTTGTAGTCATATGTAACTAAGGGAATAATAAAAGTTGTGAAGTCAGAAGATGTCATTTGGGGAAGAAATGACGAGTTCAGTGTTCACTTGGGTCATGCAGGTGAAGGTAGTTAGTAGGTAGTTGGAATGGCAGGTGTTATTGGTAAAATGGAGAGACCACTGGATTTGAATTCAGAGGATGCAGGTATGAATCCCATCTCTGCTACTTAATCATTTGTGTGATCTTGGGTAAGTTATTTCCCTTCTAGGGCTTCTATCCTAAGCTCCAGCAGCTAGGTGACTCAGAGGATAGAGCACCAGGCCTAGGGTCAGAAAGAGCTGCATTCAAATCCAGCCTCAGATACTTTTACTAGCTATGTGACCCTGGGAAACTCACTTAGCTTTCTGTCTCAGTTTCCTCAACTGTAAAAGTATGGAGATAATAATAATAGTATCTATCTCACAGGGTTGTTGTGAGGATCAAATGAGATAATGACATTCATGAAGCACTTAACACAGTGCCTGGCATATAGTAGGTGCTAAATACATGCTTGTAATACCCCTCTCTCCCCCCCCAGCATGTGGGGTAACATGGTGTAACAGAATGTTGAATTTTGAGTCAGAGGCCCCAAGTTCAAATCCATATTCTGCCACATGTATGACCTTGGTCAGCTTACTTAAGCTCTTTCCACCACCACTTTTGTTGTTTTTGTTTCATTTTTCAATCGTGTCCAACTCTTCACCCCATTTGGGGTTTTCTTGGCAAAGACACTGGAGTGGTTTGCCATTGCCTTCTCCTGCTCATTTACAGATGAGGAAACTGAGGCAAACAGAGTTAAATGACTTGTCAAGGGTTACATAACTAGTGTCTGAGGCCAGATTTGAACTCTCCATGTCAATCTAGCTGCCCCTTCCACCATCATTATCCCCATTTTAAAATTGAGGAAACTGAAGCTGTTAGAGGTTAAATGACTTTGACAAGGTCACACTGACAGTAAGTAGCAGAGTCAGAATTTGTACTCTGTACCTCTGTACCCTAGGCTCCAAATCCATCGTTATTTCCAAGGCTGACCATCCTGGGACTCAGAATAAAGGGTAGGGGAGCAGCTAGGTGGGATGGAGCACCGGCCCTGAAGTCAGGAGGACCTGAGTTCAAATCCGGCCTCAAACCAAACATACTTACTAGCTGTGTGACCCTGGGCAAGTCACTTAACCCCAATTGCCTAAAAATAAAAATAAAATAAAAAAAGAATAAAGGGTGGGGCAAGAGTTATAGATCTGGGAGTCTTTTGATTAAAGCCAAAAGTGGAAACCTACTTCCTGGCTATCACTGAGCTGGCTATCAGAAGGTGAATTTATCTGTAATGATACAAATCTAATCTGAGTCTTATTCTCTGGGAGTCATGGGGAGTGGGCTTTTTTTTTTAAATATACAAGCAACGCAAACTCTTCTCTGTTACATTCTCCAGAAAAGCTCGGCACTTGGCTTTAGTTCCAGCCAGAACCCTCCTACTGTCTAAACCTCTGGACAACACTATCCAGACTTAACCATGCCTTAGGGTTTCCCGTGGCCTAGTGACATGGGACCTCCTCAGCTTCTGACAAAGAACATGACAGATAAAAGTTGCATCTGTACCTTTAAAACATCTCAAATCCAGGTGGTTGAGAGGACTCCCTGGGGCGCCTAAGATTCAGGTGGGGCTGAGAAGAGTGTTTCAAGTTAAGCCGCCTTGTAATTCCCCATTCCTCTTCCCTGCCCCCGCACTGGGGACTAGACTGCATGGATCTGATTGGGAACCCGGGATCAGGTGTCAGCACATCGGTGTGATCATTCAAGTGTGCCCTAATGCCCAGAATTCTTTGGCAGCTCTGTGCTCCTCCGCAGCAGGTGAAACCCAACTCAAGGGGCAGGGAGATGCTGATTACCTCGCCCAGTTCATTTCACAAAGACCATTTCCTCTTTGTCCGACAGGGTGGGAAATGAGGGTTCCAAAGGTCTCTCCTGACTTTCATAAACATATTAATAAATGCTACAGGGAAGTTTGGGGGCTACTTCCATGGAATTCAACCTGCTTAGCCAAGATTCCCAACCCACTGACTCAGTCTTTTTGAAGGGCAAAGTGGCTGGCTTCAAAGTCGGCTCTGATTCTACTTCTACTACCTTAAAGTTAGGCGGAGGTAATGAGTTCCCTTCTATCTCAAGGTGTGTAAGCATTTCCATTACAAGGGTTTGGGTTTTTTGTTTTTTTGTTAGGTTTTTTTTTCCTTTTGGTAAGTGATTCATAAGGGTTAGCACAGGAATCATCTGGTTCCCATCCGAATCAGAAAAAAAGTAATAGAGTTGACGGGTAAATAATAAATAGGGGTGGTAGACTAGCAGATAATTATTTTCTGATTTGGACATCTAAATGTGCTGCAGGGACTTTTCTAGATCTCATTTTCTGATGCCATAACTTATAAATGTCTGTAACAAGGAAGTGTACATGTACCAAAGAGTGGGGTGAGGTAAAAAACAATGGACTATTTTTTTAAGCCTAAAGACGCAGTGCTCTTGTGTTTTTTAAAGTTCTTTTCTTCCAAGAAATTCCCAGCACTTCCTAAGCTTGTAAGGGGCTTACAAAACACTTCCCAATTTCCAAATCCTTCCATTATCCCTGTATTCCAGATTCTATTTTTTAACTATTTGGGAATCTAAATAAGTAGGAGGGGTATTTCCTTTTGGCTTAGCTAATAAATGACGGATGAGCTGGAACTGCTAAAGGGACAGGGTCTGATCCTGTGATTTCAGTAGCATAGGGAATTCCTGAATGAGAAATCCCTCTTTGCTGATGCAGGTTGGCATCTCTGAAATTTGGTTTTAGGAAGACTTTGCTTTCTATTCATTACACCACTTCAGCCTCTTGAAGGACTCCCATAAGCTAAAAGTTTTCATTGCCAATCCTTATAGCTTTCATGAAAATGACTTAAAAGATGTATGCAAAACTTTTAAGAAAGCCCTTCCCTTCACCATCCCACTCCCACACCCATGCCACCCTCCTTACTGCCTCCCTCCCAATAACACCAGTGTTAGTTTTCCTGAACATAATTGTGCTTTTGTCTTGGAACTGGCTCACCCCTGCTACACTATAGTCTAAGAACCTCTGGCACAGAGCCCAGGGTGGGGCCTCCCCCCCCACTGTAAATAATGGTAATTACCTTTAAAAAAAACTTTTAAAAAAATTCCCAAGGCTAAGAAAACCCCCAGTCCAGTGCCACAGCTTCCCTTGCAGAAGGAGCTCTTTGGAAAGTGGCTGATGACAAGAGATTTCTCCCCGTGGAGTGACAAGCCATGGATCCAAAAGGGAAAATAATATTCTCTTTCTTTCTCTTGGAAATTTATGGGAATGGACCTGGGCTTCTTAGATCCCATGGGACAGACCTTGGTGCTAAAAATGTCTCCATTTTCAATATCCACCGGTGGGAAAGCCTAGTCACAACCAGGGGATAAATTCTGAAATTGAAAGGAATCACAAATTGAAATTGACTCTCCTGCAAAGTAATCCTTGTGAGAGGAATTTAAACAGGAAATGATCCTACTTAAATTCCCTTTCTAGAGCTCAGGTTTGTGCTGCTGCCTCCATGCAGAAATAGTTTCTCAGGCTTCCAGTAGCTCCATCATGCTGACAGCCCCTTTTAATCCAGTAAGCTGACAGACAGACATACTTTTGCATCATTCTATTATTGCCAGGGTGCTGGGGCTGAAGTTCTTACCTAATCTTGGTGTTTTGTTATGTGTAGTCACTGGTGCCTATTATCTATGGCAATGATCAAGATGATAAATGAGAATTTTTCTTTAAGTTCAGCAGATACACTCACACACATGCACACACATACACACAAAGAATGATTTGATTTATGAATAGAATAGAATTGTTTCCCGGCCACAAAGTTTCTTTACTCTTAAATTTAATATTAACCAGTAAGAAAGTGGATCTAGTGACATCTGGACAGATAACAGGAGCTGAAGTTTCAATGTGCTCTATAACACTAAGCGAAATGCTTTATAAAAATCATGTCATTTGATATCTTCCACCAAAGATTGTGTCAAGTCTAAGGATGTTGGATGATAAAGTCCCTTTGTTGAGAATGATCATTAAAAATGTATTTTTAAAATATCAAATTTTAAAAGTATTTAAGATATGTAAAAAAAAAAAGTTTCAGTCTAAATCCATTGTACCAAGGCCAGGGGAGTTTATCAAAACTCCTGAGTTGACTTGATTTAACCATATAAGCCATGAAGAAGTGTTTTCTGGGAGGTTTCATGAACCAAAGGAAAGAAGACAGAGAAGGAAAGAGGAATGAAAATTATTTCTAAGGAATTTTCATCCAACACCAATACCATCTCATCAGTTAATAATCTGTCAAAGCCAAGAATCCTCTGAATAGGGCTTAGAAGTGTGCTATGGTTTAAGAGTCATCTGCTCTACACTGTAGCCACACTCTTGTTCTTTTATTTAAAGTGTCCTGAGTGGCACTTACTTGAGATCAACAATAACACAGTGCCTTATCTCACTAGAAAGTGGAATAGAGCCACTACTGAGAAGGTCAGGCCTAGTTGCCCGTTTGACCTAGAGAGCCAATCCTCTATTCTCACTGCCTTTCTGAACTGTGAGGGTGAAGCACTCAGAGTGTAGGGGTGACATGAAGTGACACCGTATGAATATCCACATTAACACCTAAGAAGAAGAATGACCAATGGTTTCCAACCTGTGGTCTTTGGACCTCTTGGGGCTTCAAAGTTATTATGAGGGTTCTATATCATTAAATGACTCAGTATAATAAATTAGCAAACATATTATAACTTCTGTAGACTGAATAAGATGTTTAACATGTATTTATTGCTATTTTAAGGTGTGTTGAGGCTGTTGTGATAAAGTTAGGTGTCACAAGTAGTGATATAGTACTGGGGTTGCAATCAGGGTGACCTGAGTTCAAATCCTGCTTCAGACTAGCCATGTGATCTTGGACAAGTCACCTCCTCTCTGGGACTCAGTGTCCTCATCTATAAAATGAGGGTTTTGGATTTCACCTCTAAGGTTCCTTCCAGCTCCAAATCCATGAGAGAAAAGGTGAACATAGATCCATTGATGATTCATGTCAACAGAACACATTAAAGTCTTCCTCCTATAAAATACACAATGTCAGAGCTGGAAAGGACCTTAGTGGTCATATAGGCTAACATCCTCATTTGAATGATGACAAAGGGTCAAGGAATAAAGTGACTTGCCCAAGGTCACATAGCTTAGCTACTTAATTGGCAAAAGCCTCTTCTTCAGCAAAATAAAATAATTTGAGTTTATTTTGTAGAAATGGGAAAATGGATCTGTTCTTGGTTGTTCTAATATGTATTGACCACCAATGGTGTACTAAGCACCATATTCACCAACATAGCCTACTGTAGGAGTTTATATTCTAAGGTTGTTGAACATAGATAGAGATAAAAACATATGACTTTGCTATACAGAAGAGGGTACCATCATGCTTACAGTCTTATCAATAGGCTTTTTTTTAGCTAGGCAATGGGGTTAAGTGACTTGCCCAGGGTCACATAGCTAGTAAATATCAAGTGTCTGAGGCCAGATTTGAACTCAGGTCCTCCTGACTCCAGGGTGGGCTTTGTACACTGCACCACCTAACTGCCCCCATTATCAATAGACTTTTGACAAAACACATGGAGACCTGTTAACCATTTTTCAGGAATTCTCCTTGAAAATGGCCTCTTTTGTTCCTTGATGGCCAATTATACTTGGTCTAAGTACCATGATTCCAGTCAAGGTTTTCTCTTATTTTTTTTGACAATTAGGAGGTGGCAGATTTCCAGCAAAGGATGGGAGGTGGGGGTAGGAGGTGGGAGAGAAAGGATGTTAGCAACAATAACCAACCCTGTAGTTCATCTTGGGCAACGAAGAGTTAAGCTGCCTGGGCAAAACCTTGTCAATCACCAGAGACTATAGCAGAGATGAAAAACAAGACTGCACCTGTAAGTAGGCTGGCAATTTAAGAGACTCTGGTCAGCTATTTTTCTCTAGTGCTTTGTTCTACCAGCTGCCTCTGTGCTTTGGATGCAGGTGGAAGGATGGACTTTGCTATCTATAAAAAAATTTAATGGTAAAGATCAACTTCCGCTTCACCTCCCCAGGGGATCAAAGTTTTTTGAATGACTACAGAATATGGCAAAGTCCCAATGGGGCAGTGGTTTGGGATGCCAATTATCCCCTAGAAGAAAAAAAAAAAGAATAAGATTTCTGGTTGGGGTGCTTTTTATCTTTCCATTTGTTTTGAGGGACTTTTTTTTCCATTTTGAAAGAAATAATGACTACATGGAAAGACATGCCTTTACAGAGAGGTCAAGCATTTGCTGAAATTAGTGCTGCAGAATGACTGATGGGCATCCTTGTTGATGCTGTTGTGTTTACAGTAGAAGGTCATGCCAATGCTCAGTCAAGGAGCCAAGATAATAGTGATTTTATTGGCTTTCTCCATTGTGGTTAGAGATATGCACTCACTCTCTATCACTGTGTACCTGGGGGCCATAATCAGTCAGGTACAGGTTGTACTAGATGGCTTGTAAGATCCCTTAGTTTCAGAGAATTTGTGATTCTTAGAATTTCCTCTGTAATATGCCCACCAAGGGGACATCTAACCTTCCTTCTCTGGAACTCCCCTCTCCCCTTTCCACTCTCCCCAGCCCCACACACACGCGTGTACACTCCCACTCTGGAAAGTGAACCCACTAGCTCCCAAAGTAATCCATTCTATTTTGGAATAGCTCTGATTTTTAATGAATTTTCTGTTGTTTCAAATTTAAACATGCCTCTTTGTAACTTTTGTCCATTGACTATGAGCGAGTCTCTCAGATTTTCTGAATCCACCTCCAATAGACTGCCAAACACTCCATGCCTCCTTTTCTGTAATTGTGAAATCCAAGAAGTGAGGGACCAGATCCTGAGCGGCCAGTTAGCCACTGACATTTCAGCTTACACTTAGGGATTATACTTGGAGTCAGAAAGATCTGGTATCCACAAGGCCCAGAACTAAGGGATATAGCCCGGCCAGCCTGGAAACAAAAATGAAAGAGGCCAGGCTTGTGCGTATTCAGTTCTACCAAGTAGAATCTGTGAGGAAGGTCATAGGACCAGTGGCTCCTAGGTCAAGGGCTGGAAGAGACTTCTGGTTAAACACTCATTTTACAGATGTGTAAACTAAGGTCTAGGAAGGTTAAATGAATTGCCCAAGGTAACACAAGTGTAATTTTGCATTAGAGAAATAGGGACTGGCCAATAAGGGCCCAGTCCTTAAAGCATACACAGTATACTCTGCCTGGTACCAACCCACATGAAGGCCTAGTGAACTTACTGCTGGAAATGCATTACAGTGGGTGATGGAAGGGCCTTTTCATCATAATTCGTGGGTATCCTATGATTATTTCCTGTCCGTTTACTATGTAGTGATGTAAAGCCTCTTAATTGGATGCTGAACCAGAATTGAATTTACATGCCAAAGGTTTGAAGAAAAGGAAAAGGAGAAGAACATGCTCTTTTCTGATGACAATTGGGGCAAAAACCACTGAAAGCCTGCAGGTGGGGAGAGAAATAGCAAATGCTGTCACCATTAAGGTCTATGAGCTAAAGAAGATCTGTGATTTTACTCATAGATTCCACCCAGCAGACCTGTACATACAAAAGCCTGGCCTATAAACAAACATCACAAGTGGGATTTGAACCCAGATCTTTGCCTCTTGAGTCAATGCTCCTTCCATTATACCTGCCTGTAACTGACCTATCTTAAAGTCTGTACCGTCTAATTCCTTACCTTTTGTAAAAAGAATTTTTCAAGCTAAATCAGTAAGGTCCCTTCCAACTGGGTAAATCCATGATTTGAAGATTCTCTGAGGTTACCCATTCAGCATAGATTGTGCCTGTCCCTGTCTGTGAAATAAGTGGGGACCACAACAGAAGTTCAGGACAGGTTGACATCAAAGAAAGAGTCTTAATCTTTCCATTGGCAGTAACGATATTGACCAGAGAAGAATGTAAGGAGGGTCCTTTTACTTTAGTGCAATTTGATTCAATTCAATTTCATTTAGTTCAGGTCCATTCAGTTGAACAAACATATGATGTTTCTAGTACATAAGACATGGAGTTGAGTAGTAGAGATTATACAGGTATAAAATGAACCAGTCTCTGCCCTCAAGGAGCTTACAGTCCAGTGTAGAATGAGACACATATACAAATAATTATAATTCGGTTCAGAAAATGATTAAATGCATAGGACAGTTCAACACAGTGACTCAGATTGTAGAAGGAAAAGTTCCACTTCTAGCTAAGATGGAGTCTGAAAGATTTTGAGGATTAAGTAACCCTCCCCACCCCAGGCTGGATTTCTGGGAGAGCTCAAGAGCTCAGTATCTTCTGAGAAATTTCTTCACATTTGGGCCAGATAGAATGTAAGCTTCTTGAAGATAGGGACCTTTTTTTCTTAGTGTTGTGGACCCAGGGATGTGCTGGAGCCAGCTCAAATCAGTTTACAATGGCTAATTGTTAAATTTTCAATGTGACTATTTACACATTAGACATTGGCAAACACTACCAATCAGGGCTTGATTTATTTTGTTGTTGTTGTCGTTAATCTAGACTTAAGAAAGTGATGGAGAAAAATGTTAATAATGCAGATTCAGTTTTAATTCACCCAGTTTTAATTTTACAAAGAAAGAAGAATTAAAGGGCATAAAACTATAAGAGAGGTCAATTATAGGCAGGTATAATGGAATGAACGTTGACTCTGGAGGCAAAGACCTGGGTTCAAATCCCACTTGTGATGTTTGTTTATATAAGACGATTTTGTATGTACAGGTCTGCCAGGTGGAATCTATGCATAAGATCATAACATATCCTGCATGGACCTTTTTGTCAGTCTGGGAAAGTCTATGAACCTCTTCTCAGAATAATATTCAAAAATTAATTTTATATACATATGTAAGAATACATATGATATACATACACATACACACATACATCTATACATAATCTATATACGTGTATTTATATATATACATTTACATGTACACATATATGTATGTGTGTGTGTGTATATATATAAATATACGTATACACACACACACACACACACACACACACACACACACACACACACACAAATATGGTTGTGGTGCAGTGGATACAGTGCAAGGCCTGGAGTCAGGAAGACTCTTCCTGAGTTCAAATCTGGCCTCAGACACTTACTAGCTGTGTGACCCCAGGCAAATCACTTAACCCAGTTTGGCTCAGTTTCTCTTTCTGTACAAATGAGCTAGAGAAAGAAATGGCAAACTACTCCAGTATCTTCACCAAGAAAACCCTAAACGTGGTCACAAAGAGTCAGATATAACTGAAACACAACAAAGTATATTTATATGGTTTTATATATATATATATATATATATAAAGTATGTATATAATATATACATATAATATATATATGATATATATATTATATATATATAAAGTATGTATATAATATATACATATAATATATATATTATATATATATATACACACACACACATATACATTTATATGTATATGTTAGAGATGTATAAGCTTGCAAAGGACATGACATGAGTAAAATACATGAACCCCAAGTTCAGAATCCCTGAATTAGAGTAAGATGGCTCCTAGCACTTCCTTTTCAAAGGGTTCCAACCAGTACCTCTTGCTGTTAGTGGCCCAAATCTAATATTTCCAAGAGGAAGTAAACATACGTATATAGTCAGTAGGCATTCAGACTGGGGCCTTTCAATTAATCTCACATATTAGAAGGGTGGATATTTCACCCAACCAAATGGCATGCTAAGTTGCTATTTTAAGTGGCTTTAACCTGTTGAACTCCAGTTAGCAGCTTCTGTATTTTTATCTCATGCTGCGCTTCCTTTGAAGCAGTAGGAAGAATTATAGCAGTGAGGTAAAGAAAAAAAATAACCAACACCTTCAAGAAAAGAGTCTAAAATAAGCATCTGTTTTGTGATTATAAAAATACACAGATTTCCTTTGCTTCTCTACTGGTAATTTTGAAGCCCACACATTGATGATGCTTCTGCACGTGATATACATTTAGTTCTTTTCCATTTAACCTTTTAGATCAGATCAGTGAGATTTCCTCCCTCACCCACTAGAAGATCATGTTAGGAATTTGTTGCTTTCTCACTTATGCCGATGGGTTTGAATTTAAATATAAGTTTTCCATTAGGAAAGCAAGGAATTTACCCAATCTTTTCAGAAATTGGGGTAATCATCTGATTTAGAGACTTCTTCCTAATCGTATGGGGTCTATGGGGTGTTCAAGGAAGACTAGCACTTCTGGTGTGAGGGCTTGCCAAGCCCTTTTCAGGGCTGCTCATCCAACTTTGGTGTCTAGCCAACACTCAACTCTCACCCTTGGCTCCAAAAAGCTGTAGCACGCGCAGTGGCTGCACACCAGTAAACCATCTGGGCATATGGACTAAACCATGTTGAGGGTAACCAAAGGGCCTTAAATCCATCTATGTGTTAGAGGGGTGTCTACCCCAATCACGCAAAGATTTCCCCTGGCAGAAGGGGTGAATGAGAACAATTTGTTCCAAAGCCCATGAAAGTGGCTGAAGCGGCACTGCAGAGCACTTAGAACTTGATCAGACACAGAAGACACTAAGGTCATCCTGTGCATCCCAGGTCATTGCCAGTCATTGTGACTTTTGTCTTGCTACTGGACTTTGGTGACTCTGAAAAGACAGTGAGGCTGATGACTTGGGGCAACTCCGTCTCACTTAAATCCAATTCACATGGAAGTCAAGACATCCCCCATGATGTTATTGGTCCTCTTTGAAAAGGAAGGACAAACAACAACAACAGGTCTGATTGTGGGAGAAAACCGAAATGAAAAGATCCTAGAAGAGGTGGCCTGAGGGTGGTAAGAGGGGCCTAACCCCCACGTTAGAGTTCAGGTCAATAGTCTTTGGACCACTATGGGAAGCGTCCCACCTCCTGTGTCAGCATCTTGAGGCAAAGTCCCATTTGCCCCATCCTATTTAGAAGCTCTACCTAATCCCTTGAGCCAGTGTCTCTCCCTTGGAATGTCCTCACTTGTATCTCTATTATAAACATCATAATCTAACTCATATATATTGGCCCCCTACTAGATTTTTAGGTCTTTAAAGATATAAACTTGTGCCTTTTCTTATTTTTATATCCCATGTTCATAACATTGGACCGTAAATTTAGAACTAGAAGGCAGACCTCAGAGGTAATCTAACCCAACTATCTCTTTTATAGATGAGGAATTGAGAGCCAGAAATAATAACGGACTTACCAAAGATCGTACAGACAAGTAGAAAAGTTGAGATTCCAAACCAGGTCCTCTGAAACTTGAAAACAGTAGGTGCTTAATAAATATTTGCTCTTTGAACTTGTTGAGAAAAAAAAATGTGGATGCAATAAGGATATAAGAATAATTTAATTAGTCATTAAGAATTTATTAAACTACTACTCTGCACCAGGCACTATGCTAAGGGTTGGGGATACAAAGAAAGGCAAAAACATGGAAACATAAGCCCTGTCTGAAACTGAAATCCAGCATTCTCAAAGGAAAGTCACTGGTTGGCAGGGGATGGGGCTAGAAGAATGTGTAGGGAAAGACCTTTGTTTGTTTGTTTGTTTGTTTTTTGGTTGGGCCGTGGGGGTTAAGTGATTGCCCAGGGTCACACAGCTAGTAAGTATTAGGTGTCTGAGGCTGGATTTGAACTCAGGTCCTCCCAAATCCAGGGCTGGTGCTCTATCCACTGCGCTACCTAGCTGCCCCCAGGGAAAAACCTTTTGCAAAGGTCTGAATTGAGTTGAATCTTGAAGGAAGCCAGGGAAGCTAGGAGCCAAAGGTTCTGAGAAGGGAGAGCATTCTAAGACAGGCACAAAGGATGAATAGCCCAGTAACTAGTTGTTGCAGATTCCCCAACTGGCTGATCTTGAAGTTCAACCTGGTCAGTGAGAAATCCAATCAATGAGTCAATTAATAAACATTTATTAAGCACCTACTTTGTACTAGGCAGGGTAGCTAGGTGGTACATTGGATAGAGTGCCAGACCTGGAGTCAGGAAGATCCAACTTCCTGAATTCAAATCTGGCCTCAGATACTTTACTAGCTGTGTGAACCTGGGCAAGTCACTTAATCCTGTTTGCCTCAGTTTTTTCATCTGTCAAATAAGCTGGAAAAGGAATTAATGAAGCGCTTCAATATCTTTGCCAAGGAAACCCCAAATGGGGTCATGAAGAGTCGGATATGACTGAAAAAATGACTGAACAACAACACTGTACTCAGTGCTGGGAATACAAATTCAAAAAGACAACCCCTGCCTTCAAAGAGCTTACAAGCTAATGGGGGAGGGCAGTACACAAAAGAAAGCTGAAAAGGCATGTGTGGCATGGTATAGAAGCAAAACAAAAAACTCCAAAATGAGTACAGCCAGGTGGGAAGTGAAGAGATAGTTTGTCCTGTCTCCTCCCTTTAAATGGAGGATGAGGAATTCATGGCTCTCCCTCCAATCAAAAGGGTAGAGGTACAGATGAGATGTGAGTACCAAAGCTAACTGGATCTTGCAGCATATTGAGAATTCCCAGGGATGAGGTTACTAGGAGCATGAGAGAGAAGCCAAAAAAGTTTAAAATGAGTCAAAAATGAGGCGCTTCAGTAGTTTCCTTCTTTCTACAGCTTGAGAACATTTATAACAGGAAGAAGCAAGTACCGTCAAATCCCGTCCCCCAGTGATTTGCAGATTTACAATCTCCTTCAAGCATCCCCAAAGTGATCTTAAGACTTCGGGAGTTTGAAAAGTCAGGTCTCCTTTGGAAAAGGTTGGAGAAAACCTTCATTATTATTACATTATAATTAATAAGAATTAATTAGTTCCTATAAGGAGTCCTGAAACATAGAACAAAGGACTAATACATTTTGAAAGGGGTGATAAGGAAAACCCTGAAACTGCTGGACAGTATGGGGAGGATGGGATGATGGGATATCCTTGGCATCCGGGAATCAGAATTAAAGAGCTGAGTGATAGGGAAGCATGGAGAGGAGCTGTTGAAAAGAAGCTTGTTGTCCAGTCTACCTGACTCTAAGTGATCCCATGGACTTTTGTTCATGGGGTTTCTTGGCAAAGATATTGGAACAGTGTGTCATTTCCTTCACTGTGTGTCCCCATTTTACAAATGAGGAATTGAGGCAAATAGGGGTTCTCAATCTGGTGCTCTATTCACTGTACCACCTAACTGCCCCTGAAAAGAAATTTAACCTACTTCAAGATTTTTCCAGGAACTATCTCTACCTCTTATATGTAAATTCATTGATTTTCACAAATTCATCATTTCTAAACTCGCTGAAAGTACAAATTAAGCAACCTTTAGATTCTTCTTTGTTGCTTTTTTCTACTTTTATCTAAATTTTTTTTTTACCATTTATTAGCTCATTCTGGTGATTCTCCACCTTCCTAAGTGACTCTTTTTGGTCCATCACCTTGCCAACAAGGGTCTGTATAGTCGAAGCTATGTTTTTTCCAGTAGTAATATATGGCTGTGACAGTTGGAGTATAAGGAAAAGTGAGTGCTGCAGAGGCAACATTCTGAATTGTGGTACTGGAGAAGACTTTTGGGAGTCCCTTGGACAGCAAGGAGGTCAAATCAGTCAATACTTAAAGAAATAAATTCAACCTATTCGCTGGAAGACCAAATTCTGAAGCTGAAGCTTAAATATTTTGGCCACACAATGAAAAGATGGGACTCATTGGAAAAGGCCCTGATGTTGGGAAAGATTGAAGGCAAAAGGAAAAGGGGATAGCAGGAGTGAGATGTATAGCTAATATCATGGAAACCATGAACATGAATATGTACTGACTTTGAGAAATAGTGGAGGATAGAAGGGCCTGGTGTGCTCTGGTCCATGGAGTCACAAAGAGTCGGATACAATTGAACTACTGAACAACAACAACGACAAAGGATCCTATAAATGTGACAGCCCATTAATTTCATCTTTTCAAGGCAAGATAAATGGCCTTCCAGGCATCTGCCACTTCAGACCTCCTGGAATACTCTTCATTTGTCATGAGATCAAGCAGGATGATTCTGCATATAGGATTGTCAAAAGAATCGGAGACTAAGGAGCAGTTAGGGACTTTTGAGATCATTTATTCCGACTTTGTCATTTTACAGATGAGGAAACTGAAGCCCAGGGAGGCCAGAGTTCATTCTACTCTATGGAATATGATGGCATAAAAGGTCCTAATAAGGTCTCAGTGACCAAAAGCTTCAGCACTTCAGTATGGTCCAGTATTCAGACCTGTATTTGGACTGTAGAATTGGGCATCGCTGCCCTGACATTCATGATCCTTTCTTTTTTTCTTTTTCTTTTCCTTTTGGCTAGGCAGTGGGGTTAAGAGACTTGCCCAGGGACACACAGTTAAGTGTCAAGTTTCCAAGGCCGGATTTGAACTCAGGTCCTCCTGACTCCAAGGCTGGTGCTCTATCCACTGCACCACCTAGCTGCCCCCATGATCCTTCTTTTTTTTTTCCTTTTTTTTTTTTTTAGGCAATTGGGTTTAAGTGACTTGCCCAGGGTCACACAGCTAGTAAGCGTGTCAAGCATTTGGTCTGAGGCCGGATTTGAACTCAGGTACTCCTGACTTCAGGGCCGGTGCTCTATCCACTGCGCCATCTAGCTGCCCCCCCCCCCCAATGATCCTTCTTAACAAAGTTCAATAACGCTTTAAAAACAAAACAACTTTCTAAGGCACTTGTCACAAAATACCACACATTGTAGTTATTCGTGTATTGTTCCCTCATTGGACTGGAAGGTTACTGAGAACAGGGACCATTTCTTCATTGGCACCAAGACAGTTCCACACAGAAGGCACTTTCTTGAATGAATGGAAAGATAACGAAGCTGAAACTAATCTGTGCTTACTCTCTTATTACTTGCCCCTTCTCTGCCCAAGCTGTCATTCTGCCAAAGTCAGCGGCCAAAGTAGACTTATTTGAACACCTCCTGACCCTCTAGCATGGCTCTGTGCATCGCACCCTGCAGACAATGTTCATGGCACATCCACTCGGATTTCAATGAAGGGACATTTCTAGGCTGAATAATCTACATGCTGTCTCTGTACCGCATATTTCCTCGAACTTTGAGATGGCACACACAAATGAAGTGTAATCATATGTGAAAGGCAAATGTGTAGAATGTTTATTGCCCATCATAGTTCTGCTTTTCTAATCAAGGGGCCAGGAAAAACTCTTCAGAATTAGCCACAAATAGTTTTTGGAGTTTTGTGTCTCCTGGCCGATTCTAAGAACAGCTTGAAAGCAGTGCTGAAAAGGGTATGAACAAACAGCACTCATTCAATATGAGTGTTACAAATGCCTAATAGGAAAAATTAAAATCAAAACACCTCACACCCAGAAAATTGGCAAAGGAAAAAAAAATGGGAATAGTCAATGTTGATGGGGATTATGGAAAGACAGGCATATTAGTGCATTATTGATAGAGCTGGTGAAACCATTCTGGAAAGCAATCTGGAATTATTCAAATAAAGGGACTAAACTGCCCATACCTTCTGACTCAGAGTTTCCACCAGTAGGCATATACCCCAAGGAGGCCACTACAAAAACAAAGGCTTCTTATACACCAAAATATTTATAGCAGCACTTTTTGGTGGAGCAGAGTTGGAAACAAATTAGATGCCTATTGATTGGGAATGGCTAAACAAATTGTCATACGTGAATGTAATAGAATATTATGGTACTATAGGAAATAACAACAGCATTTATATAGTGCTTTTTTCCCCCTTAGGCAATCAGAGTTAAGTGACTTGCCCAGGGTCACACAGCTAAAAAGTGTCTGAGACAAGATTTGGACTCAAGTCTTCCTGACTCCAGCTAGTTCACCTGAAATAAAGCCATGACTAGTGATTCTCCTCCTCTCTACAGAGATGGACCAGATTCCAGAGATATTTATTCTTTGAGCCTTGTCTAAACATTTGCACAACCCATGTGAACATGGGCACACATTATCCTATATTAAAATTATTCATTATAAGGGATGAGTAGGGATGGGGGCAGGGTGGGGGTAGAGATACAAAAGGAAACACAAAATTCATTTTTAGATCTTGTTTTGATTTCCTCAAGAATGTGAACCTACTGGGTTTCCTTCATCAGTGGTACTTAATGTACCTCACACAGAAGTACATTTGTCAAAATAAGATTGGCAGAGTCCTCCCTAGGGTGAATGGGGTGATCCTTCCAAGCTGAGCACAGGTGAAAAAATGATTCTTCTAGGCCGTAGCTTCACCAGGCAGTTCATAAAAGAACTGATACTCCTTTACATGAGTGCATATGTAAATCCAACACAATTCAACCAATATTCCTGGTCATTTCCAGACTCTCTCCACTCTAGCTATTTTCCTCAAACTCCTCTTTCCAGAACCACCTATCTGGGTTTGCCCCTGGATCCTTGGGCTTTGATAAGAGAATTTCCACCATATCTTGCCTGAAACCATGCATTTATGTTGCTTTCTGGCCATTGCCAGTTGATACTACTTCCATTCTGCCCATCCTCCTCCTCCCTCTCTAGAGTCACCTGGATACCTCACTTAATCTCTGGGCTCTGATAAGTGAGCTTTCTCCCTACCTTAGCAGGAACCATGCTGCCATCTACATACACCACTGTTCTTTCTATCCTGCTTTATGCGTTGACTTTCCCCATTCAAGCTCCTTGAAGGAAGATACTGTCTTGCTTACTTATTTTTGTATCTCCAGCACTTAGCACAGAGCTTGGCACATAGTATTCACTTAATAAGTGCTTTTCTTCAAGCACTTACAAAACTACAAGACACTGACTCTGCTGAGCACTGGAAATACAAAGACAGAAAATAAATTGTGCCCTCATGGAGCTTACATTCTACTGAGTGGGCATGAAGGGGATACAACATATATATGTATATATATGTATGTATGTATGTCTATGCACACATATATAAGTAAAAATAAAGTAATTTAAAGGACACAGATTTAAGAATTGGGGGGAGGTGAAAAAAGAGTAGAGACCTCTTATGATGGCACCTCCAAGGTGTACTTTGAAGAAAGATAAAGGTTTTGGGAAATAGCCATAAGGAAAATGTGCATCACGGACATGGGTGATTGCTTGTCCAAAGGAATAGAGATGAGAGATAGAATGTCCTGACCAAGAAATAGCTTGTAGACCAGATAACTGGGACAGAGTGTTTTAATGAAAGCAATGTGAAGACAAGAAATACATATATAGGTACATATATCCATATATATATGTAAATATATATATGGATATATATATATATATATATCATTAATCAGCCCATAAATCTCTTTATCAACAACAAAGCAAATAGAGTAATACTTCTTCAACCCTCCCCCATGCTTTCATTTCTTTTCCATTTTAACCTCATTTCATCTGCATAAAAATTTGGGAGGAGATTGGGGATGATAAAAGGGGACCAGGGCAGAAAGGAAACATTTACGTGGTATGAGTTGCTAAAAGCACTGAAGATTGATCTCTTGTTGATGAAAAAAAATGGTAAAAATCCCTAAATAATTTCTCTCTGGTTGACTTAGTTTTGACTTATTAAAACTTATCAAAATGGAGGACAACTATTCACTTCTAGTGATTCATGTGAGAACAAACGATCATGCCAGAAAGAACTTAAAAAGCATATCCAATGACTATGAAGCCTTAGTCAAGAAACTGAAGACCATGGGGCACAGATTATATTTTCCTCTTCATTGCCCATTGGAGGCAAAGAATGCAAAACAGAAAAAAATAATTTGTGAAGTAAACATCTGGCTGAGGAGGTGGTGCCTAAGGATAGAAGTGGTACTTCTGGACCATGGCTTAAAATATAGGGATGACAAATTCATGGCCATAGGTGGAATACATTTAACAAATGCTTATGAATATATTTCCTAGGTGTTTTGCAATCCATTAAATTAAATTAAACCAAAAATAATGACCGAGGGAGAAGACTATGTATATGTTCTACTTAAAGATTATGATTGTTTAGTGTTTGTCCTTTGTATTTGAAGAGGACCAAAACGACATCAATGTCCGTGTACTTATCTGTGGCTGAGCAGACCAACACAAGTTTGGAAGCCTCTACCACAAGTCAGACACAAATAGTCCATATGAACATTTGGAGTGGAGATGTCTCTAAATTTGTGCATCTCACATTTCTTTTGAGTTACTGCAATTCTGCTTTGCCGTGGAAAACGGCCCCTTCTTTGATTCAGGCATGCCATGCTGGGCAGTCCTGTGCTTCATAATCAGTTCCAAAGTTCTTAATAGAGACCTTGAGAATATCATTGTATCACTTCTTCTGACCTCTGTGTGAGTTCTTGGCTTGTATAAGTTCTTAAAATAGTCTTTTAGGCAAATGTAAGTCTGGCATTCCAATAACATGGCCAGCCCATAGAGATGGACTCTCCACAGTAGAGTCTGAATGCTCGGCAGTTCAGCTCAGGAAAGGACCTCGGTGTCTGGTACCTTATCTTGCCAGGTGATCTTTAGAATCTTCTGAAGACAATTTGCACAGAAGCGATTCAGTTTCCTGGCATGCTGTTGATATACTGTCCAGGTTTCCCAAGCATACAACAATGACGTCAGCACAGCGGGTCTGTAGACCTTTAGTTTAGTAGACAGTCTAATACCTTTTCTCTCCTACATTTTCCTTTGGAGCCTCCAAACGCTGAGCTAGCTCTGGCAATACATGTGTCACATGATGCTGAATGGAGCTATAGTAAGTCTCCCGTCCATGCTAATCCACTACGGTTTTGTGTTATCTAATATGAACTAGACTGGAGAAGGAAATGGCAAACTACTCTAGTGCCTTTGCCAAAAAAATCCCATGGACAGTTGGTCCACTGGGTCACAAAGAATCAGACGTGACTGAATGACTGAATAACAACAATGTCAATTGAGTCTCTGATGTAGCAGGGCAATCCTTTTACTCCTCCCTAATTGATCCTCTATTCCACCCTACACAATAGCTGTTCCCAACTTCTTCCCTCTTCAAGCCTCCAACAGTCCCCCACCCCTACACTCTCAGCCAATGCCTTCACCTCCATCTTTATTGTAAAATTCAAGGCTGTCAAAAACTCCCTCTTCTACCTGCTCATCTCATATTCTCCTGACATCCTCCTGTATTTTTTCCTTGCATATTTTAGTGTTTTACAATAAAGTGGTCCTTGTCTTCCCCATAGTCAACCCTTCTCTGTACACCCTTGATTCTATCCTCTCCTGTCTTCTCTAGCAAATAGCTCCCACCACCATACCCCCACTCTGATCTTCAGTCTTTTCCCATCTACTAGTTCCTTCCTTGCTACCTACAAAAATACCTGTCTCCCTATCTCCAAAACAACCCTCACCAATTCCTATTGCACCTGCTACAATTCTATATCTCTCCTTAATTTCTTAACAAATAGTATGAAAATGCTGTCAACACTCACTACCTCCTCTCTCTCTTTTCATTCTCTTATTTACCCCCTGCCAAATGGCTTCTGAACTAATCCCTCAATTGAAACTGTTCTCTCTGAAATTACCAATGATATCCTAATAGCTAAATCTCATAAACTGATATGTAGTGAAGTCAGCAGAACCAGAAGAATAATTTGTACTACAAGAAAAATATGGACTTTTATAAGCTAATAGTGAATGAAATAAGCAGAACCAGGGAACAATTTATGCAATAACACCATAAAAAAAAGAGGAATAGAATACGCATTTATTAGGTGCCTAATATGAAACAGGCACCACGCTAAGTACTTTACAAAAGTTATTTCATTTGATTATCGTAACAACCTCAGGTACTAGCTGCTATTATAATAATCATTTTACAGTTAAGGAAACTGAGGCAGGCAATGGTGAAGTAACTTGCTCACAGGGACACAGCTAGTCAGTTTTTGAGGCCAAATTTGAACTCAGATCTTCCTGACTCTGGGCCCAACACTCTATCCAAAGTACCACCTAGCTGCCTCAGAAACAAGATCCGAGAGCTGTAAGAACTGTGATCAATGACTATTCCTGATTCTAGAAAATACATAATGAAGCATACTAGTCTTTTTTTTTTTTGGTTAGGCAGTGGGGTTAAGTGACTTGCCCAGGGTCACACAGCTAGTAAGTGTTATGTGTCTGAGGCCAGATTTAAACTCAGGTCCTTCTGAATCCAGGGCTGGTGCTCTATCCACTAGGCCACCTAGCTGCCCCTGAAGCATACTAATCTTGATGAAGAGATGACGGATTCATTGATTCAGGAGGCAGAATGAGATGTACATGTTTGCTTGTTTTTATAGCCACTTCATTTGTCTATGTATATTTGTTGTAAGAAACTTTTTTCTTTTTTTTTCCAATGGAGCAGGAGGGAAAAAACATAGATTTACATTAATTTTTAAATAGGTAGAACCAATGTGGAATGTTGCATGCATTTTCAAATGAGGTGACCATATTATTAGTTATATTTAGTTGTTTTATCTTGTTGCATGAGCCATCTCATGAAGTGAGAGTAATCTGCAAATATTTGTCATGTAAAAGCAAAACACATCCATAAAACTAAAAACAATCTAGTCTCTTCTCAATCCTTATTCTCTTTAGCATCTTCATTATATTTGACACTGTTGACCACTTTCTCATCTTGGATAGTCTCTCCTCTCTGAGTATTAAATACACTGCTTTTTCCTGTTCTTATTTGTCCGATTTTGCTTATTAATAATCCACAACACATGAACCAACTGTGGGTGTCCCTTCAGCTCTATCCTGGGCCCTCTTTTCTCTCTCTCCTCTCTCTCAGTGACCTCATCAGCTACCATAGGTTCAATCACCATCTCTGCGTGGTTTACTCCAGATTCCAGACTACTTTCATATCTATCTCCAGTTTTAATCTTTCTCCTGAGCTCCAGTCATTCATCACCAGCTGCTTATTGGTCATTTCAGACTGGCTGTCCCATAGGCATCATCCTCTCCCAAACCCATCCTTCTTCCAAGTTTCCTTATTACTGTCAAGGGTCTTCTTGTTACCTAGATTCACAACCTGTTGTCATCCTCATGCTCTTCACCCCACAGAGCCAATTAGTTGCCAAATCTTGTCGTTTCTGTTTCCACAATCTCTCTCACATATGTTCCTTTCTCCTCACATAGTCACCACACTAGTTCAGATTCTTATCACCTGTCCCCTGGACTATTGCAGTGACCTCTTATTTGGTTTGGTCTTCCTGCCTCAAATCTCTCTCTACTCTAATCCATCTTCTCTATAGCTGCCAAAGTGATTTTCCTAAAGCCTGGTTATGATCATGTCACCCTCTACTCAACAAACTCTAGTTGCCCTCTATGTTGCTTCAAGGAATAAATATAAACCCTTCTGTTTGACATTTCAAGTTCTCCACAGCCTGGATCTTTCCTACCTTTCCAGTCTTCTTATACTTTACTCCCCTTCTGGCTTTCTTCATTCCACCCCAATTGGCCTTCTGAATGTTTTGATCCATAGAAAGTATTCATGGACCCAACCTCTGCCACTCAAGAGTAAAGCAATTGAATTGGATAGAGTATTTATAAACGTCTATGCTGAAGGCCACACAATTGTGGGAGCATTGAGGGACATTATATAAGGCATCTGAAGAAAGGAACAATATCAAAGATGTGAAGAAAATCTGAAACTTAAATAGCAAAAAAATAGTTGGCTGAAAGAACTTTAATAACTACTGTCTGCCAACTCTAGTATCTATACAAAATATTTATGAGGGTGATATACATGAATTGAGGGAATTCCAATGATGATATTAGTAGGGAATAAGTAGGATTAACAAGTTATATTCAACAATGGACCACATCTTTACTATCTCAAAATTGACTGAAAGTGAATATAAGATCCTATTATGCTTATTGTTTATTAATTAAAGAAAAGTATTTGATTCAGTAGGCTCTTTTACAATGTGTCTCTCATTCATATATCAATTATGATTCAGTTTTTCTTGAAATATACAGAAATAATGCTATGGAATAACCTTCTGATAATTAACATCCCATCATCATTGCCACCTCTTAAATCTTCAATGAATAAATGAATGAAAAAAATATGTATTAAGCACTTAATGTTTGTCTATTTTGGGGGAGACAACTACTATTTGGGAGGCTTAGTTACATGATGGTTGACAATGCCCAGGTGTTTAAAGGGCATTCATAGGAGGGCATAGAGAGTCAGTGATCCTTCATCTTACCAGAAGTAAAGATATCTTTCAAAGGAAAGATAAAAGATAAATAATCCAAGGCAGCAAAAAAAAAGGTATATTCTTCAGTCAGAGGAGAGAAAGAATGGTAATAGAACTGATTCAAGACTATATTTTACCTTTCTCACTGCACTTTGAAAATCATGTACTCTTTCTTGATATTCAATGACTCAATCAGCATGTATTAAGCACCTACAATGTTCAAGCCCTGTGCTAGGCAGGCACTGGGAATACAAAGATATTAACAATATATCCCCTACTCATCTTTGTAGTACCAGCAGCTATATCCATCACATTGCCAGGGGGTTAGAGTGGTCTAGGCCTGCAATCACTGGGAATTAAGGAGTAGTTGTGAAGTTTCAAGTGAAGCACAGGTTCAGGCTTCCTTTCTGGGGGTCAAATGGGCAGTTGAAGCATGGGATCTAAACATTGGTAGGAAGAAAAGATACCAGTAGAATCTGTAGGGGGAGGGCTGTAGCACTATATTTTGGTCCTCTCCAGACATTTAAATACCCAATAAGATTCAAGGCTCAGCTCAGGTACCATCTCTTTTGTGAAGCCTTCCCTGATTCAACCCTACCCAACCCATATTAACTTCAAATAGTCACCCCCTCCTTAAATTTTCCCAGGACAAAATGGGAATCTCTTATCTGCCCTATCATAATATTGCTTGTATCTTGCTTATGTTTTTATATATAGCATGCCTCAAGTAGATTGAAAACTCAGTAAGGGCCAGGACTGTGTTGTTAATCAACCTTGTATTCTCAGTGCCTAACTCAATGCCTTACACATAGTAAGTGCTTAATAGATGGTAATTGAATCATTGAATATCAGGAACAAATGGATGATTTTCACGGTTCTGTGACACAGTGAGAAAGGAAAAAGATAAATAAGCCTTGGCTTATTTCTATTACTGTTTTTTCTCTTTTCCTTCTAAAAGATACTTTTTTTTATGACTGCAAGTTTTTTATCTTTTATCTTTCCTTTGAAGATTTTCTGCTTTCGCCTCCTTAACCACTTTTTTTTCCCCCTGCTGATTACCATCACACCTGGAAGGGTATGTGCTTTCTTAAGAATGTGGAGTTTGGATAAAATTAACTGACATTTTGGTAAACTAGCCTCAGATCTGTGTCCCCTTGTACAATTTTTTCTTTAAGGTAATACAAAAGGCCTTCCCTTCCTGTGTAAATACAGTTGTATTTCACTTTCTCCTTGCTCTTAAATGCAACTGTTCCTGAAAAACTGTAAAAATGAATTTCTATCAAAAGCATTTTTGAGGGAAAGGCTCAAGCAGCTCAGGAGATCAGGAAAGACTTTGTGTATTAGATAGCTCTTGAGGTTTGCCTTGAAGAAAATTAATGAGTTCTAAGAGATTCAGATGAGGAGGGAGTACTTTCCAGGGATGGCAAGAGATTAAGAATCATGTATAAGGAAGAGTAAGAAGATCAATTTAGCTGCATAGTAGTGTGAATAGAAAGCAGTTGTGTATAATAAGGCAAAAAAGGTATGCTGGGGTCAGGGTTTTAATTACAAAGTAAAGCTTATTTGATCTGAGGTAATATGGAGTCACTGGCATTTACCGAGAAGAGGATGACATAATTAGACCTAAGCTTAAGGGAAATTACTCTGGCAGCTGTGTGGAATCATGTTTAGTGAATTTGCAGATGACATTGTGAGGTGGTAGTGGTGGTGGTGGTGGTCATGTGCATGTGTAAATGTGTGCATGAATGTACATGAGTGTGTGTAAATTGTCCATATAGGTTGCATGTACCCACATTGAGCTGGCTAGATGTGACCCCCAAGGAGGCATGAAGTGAGATTTCTAGTCTCCTCCACCCTTTCTTTACCAAGGGAGATTTTAATTCCTTCCAGGAGGAAAAGCAGGGTATTGGTACCACAAGTATATTCAATCTGCTTTCCTCAGAAAGGAGGTACTGGGGCAGAATTATCTATTCCCCACCCCTAAATATTGTTAGGCTAGGGAAAATAATTTTAGGTTCAAGCCACTCTCCTGATTTCCCTTAACAGGTAAAGAGTTGCCCAAGCTATATATCCAAGGATTTGACTCCCTTCCCATCAAATGCCAGTTACAAAAGACTAAACATGGTAAATAATGAATAAACACATTTATCCAAGCCTATAGTAAACAGAATATCAGAGAAGTTATACATACTAGACAAAAAACAGAGCCAATGAACTCTCCTATTGGAAGTGACTTATTTCAGCTCAACCAAGAGAAAGTCCCACATCTCAGCCAAGAGGAAATTTCCTGAAGTCTCTAGCATGGTAAACTGGGGATATGGATATGAGTAAGGTGCCAGTTCCTTTACATGTTTACTTCTTCTGAGAGTCTTTCTCTTGAAAATGAAAGGCAGAACACCAAAAGCTGCTAGTTTCTTTCAAACTCTGACCAACTCTGCCCTCATGCAGGCTCAGAGTATTGAGGAATCAGAGTCTTATGCAATTGGACTTTGAACCCTTGATAACAAAATGAAACTAGGAGGGAAAGCTAACATAGTTATAGTGTGTTATAGTCATTGTCAAGATCTTGACAGGTGAGAACAACAGGCCAGATACATTAAGTTGAAATTTAATAGACATAAATGTAAATGTCTTTGTGTCCAAAACTCAGTTGTACAAATAAAATGGAAGTTTATGACTAGAAAACAATTTGTACAGAAAAAAATTGGGAGACTTTATTTAGCATGCCACAAACTCACCAGCGCTTCCACCTTCAAGGCAGCTCAATTTTAATTTGTACTCAGAGGCTTAATGTCCAACGGGAGGGAGATGATAATCCGGTCAGATCCAATCTGCAGCTTTGAGTGATCTGGGTGTTACATTTTTTAGGAAGCACACCGCTAAGCCAGAGAATATCCAGACGTAGGTGATTTTATAAATTATGATTATTAGCAGAGAAACTCCCACCTTATAGGTATGTTCAGCCCAGAAAAGGCTCACAGGGGATATGATAACTGTGTTCAAACATTTGAAATGCTGTCATGCAGAAGAAGGTTAAGGAGCAATGGATGTAAATTCATGGTGCAGCCAAAAAAGCACTAGATTTGGAGTCAAGGTCTTAGTTCTCTTATCTGTAAAATGAGGAGGTGGAGTTGAAATATCTCAGTAGAAAATTTCTACCTCTAAAACTATGACCTCAAGGTGTAGTGATATAGATTTTGTTTCATAGGAAGATTTCCCTAACAATTTCAACTATCATAAAGTGGAATGGCCTCCTTCAAGAAACAGTAAATTCTCCCTTAATAGAGGCCTTCAAGCAAATGATAATGTCTCTATACAGACATTAGAAAGAGGATTTCTGTAAAGTTATAGGCTGGACTAAATGTTCCCTGAGGTCTCTTCTAGCAAATTTTATGATTCTGTCTTTTTAGTAAATACTGCAGTTAAGTATCTATTAATAGATACTTAAATGCAATAGAGATACTCATTTGAAAGGAATTTGGGGGTAAATTGTTTTTTATATAGCAAAGAATCCTGTCGTAACATCTCTGAAATCTAAATCTAATTATCAATAAAAAAAGAAAGAGATTCAACAAAAGAAGGCATTAGAACATTCCTGCAAAATTAATTATAATACAAACCAGACAGGAGGGGAACATTCAACTTACAAAAACTTAAACAACAGGAACACAAGAAAGTTCAATAAATATAGCTACAAAGGAAAGAATAAGTACTGGAAAAATTACTCCATATCTAGAAATTACATTTTAAAAAACACACACAGAATGAGAAAGACTGACCATTATCATCAAGGGGAAAAACATCATTAAGAAATTTTTTTAAGCACACAAGGAGACAAAATTAAAGTAGATTTCAAAGAAATATGAGAAGTATAATGGAGGGACAGGCCTATCACCATAGACAAAACTATACAATTGCCGTTACAAAGGAATCAACACGTTTTATGTGACTGAATTCTAGAATAGAGCTATGCACAAATGAGGATATGGGAAGTGGAAGGCAGAAGGAAAATAAATGGTGACTCTTTTAGTCTCTCAGTAAAAAGACAGACTGATGAAGAAGGGGAGAGGTGTCAGAAAAAAGATTGAAAAAGAGGAGATAAAAGCAAGCAATTTTTACCCAATGCGGAGTGGAGATCCCACTGATGAGCAATCCTATGGAGGGAACAGGAATATATAAGTAATTAAAGGTGAGAAAGTTATAACGGGTCTAATCAGAGGATAGTTAGTGCAGAGGGGGATCTTTTTCTCTGAAAGAGTGTTGTTAATCCATGGACAACATCCTGTCTCAGGAGAGGGAAAATTGGAACTCCTCTGAGTAGCTAGAATCCAGAATGGTGGCAGAACATAGACCAAAAGATGAGATTGCATGGCAAATAGGAAGGAGAATGAACATGAGAAGGATAAGGGTAGAACTATAACACATGATTTGGGATGCAGGATAATTTCTATCCTAAAGCTATGCATCTCTCTTCACTGCTTTCCATATTAATTGATAATTCTGAGAAACACAACAGAAAAGGAAGATGTGGAGGGATGGTAAGAGAGATTGTGTGAATAAGGTTGGATCAAAGTATATTAAGAAAAACTGATCACAGGGACAAAGTATTAACTTAAAAAAGGAAGGGGAACAAAAAATCCTAATTTTTAAAAAAATGACACAATTGGAGGAAAGCATAAGTCTGTAAAAATTTAAGAGTAAATGAATTAAACAATCCAACAAAATGAAATAAAATGACAGATTGAATAAGAAAACAAATCCCCACAATTTGTTGCTTATAAGGAATACATCTAAATGCAATGATGTGTGTAAAATAAAAATGAGAGGCTGGAACAAAATTTATTATGCATCAAGTGAATTTTAGAAATGCAAGAGCACAGAGCAGCTAGGTGGTGCAGTGGATAGAGCACCAGCCCTGGGATCAGGAGGACCCAAGTTCAAATCCGGCCTCAGACACATGATGTGTGACCCAAGGCAAGTCACTTAACCCCAATTGCCTCACCAAAAAAAAAAAAGAAAAAGCAAGAACAGCAATCATGCTATAAGACAAAGCAAAAAAAAAATCATAATGTGAACAGAGTTAACAAGGAAGTTATATTTTGCCCAAGGAACCATAGACATTGAGAAAATGTCAATATTAAACTTCTGTTCTTCAAAGGGTACAGCATCTAAATTCATAAAGGAAAATTACAGAATTGTAAAAGCTATAGGCAGTAGTACAATAATAGTAGGAGACTTTAATGTTCCTCTCTCAGAGCTAGACAAAGCTAATAAGAAGATAAATAAAAAAGAAAATTGAGAATTCAACACATTTTTGGATAAATTAAAGCCATAAATGTATGGAGCCTTCAAAATGGAGTGACATATACATATTTCTTAACACTATGTGAACATTTTACAGTAGTAAATCACGTATTAGGGCACAGAGTATTTACAAATAAATGTAAAAAAAAGCAAAAATACTAAATATGTCCTTACACATTACCACACAATAAAAACATTAATTCAGAGAGCACAAAGGAAAGACTTAAATAATGACTTAATCATAAAATCCTAAATAATGTGTGGTTCCAATAATTGAAATAATTAATAATTATATAATAATGAGACAGTACACCAAAATTTCTATGGTATAGCCAAAGCAGTTCTCAGAGGGAAAAGTATATCACTAATAAACATAGATTAACAAAATAAAAAAGGAAGGCTTAATAAATTGAGTATGCTTTTAAAAAAATTAACAAACTCCAAATAAACAGAAAAGAAGAAATCTTCTAAATTAGAGGTAAGATAATTTAGAAACCAAGATTATTATAGAACCAGCAAACAAAACTAAAAACTATGTCTTCAGAAAGACTAACAAAATTGATTAGCATTCATTCACTCTGACTTGAAAAAGGGAGGCAGAAATTAAAATCAACAAAATAAAAAAAATTACCACCAAGAAATCATCACAGAACCAGAAAAAGAAAAAGAATGATCAAAATCTACTATGACCAGTTATATGCCAACAGAAGAGAATAGAAAAGAAATATGTTACCTTCAAAAAAAGTAAAATACCCAGACTCACAGAAAGAACACCAAATAAAGATTTGTACTATTTAAATCCAATTTTAAAAAAAGGTATAGAGTAACTATAAAGATGTTTCCAAAGGAAAAAAATTCTTGGTCTTCATATATTTATAGAATTCTATCAATCATTTTAAGAACAGCTAACATTCAAATAATTTTTCTAATACTGAGAAATAAATTACTCTACCAAACTCCTTTTGTGAGACAAATATAGTTCTAACCAAAGAAAGACAAAACAAAGAACAAGAACTATATCCCCATATCACCAATGTATGTCAGTTCAAAAATTCTGAATAAAATTATATTGCAAAATCTATGGCAATGTCTCCAAGAAATCATTCATCATGGCCAAGTTGAAATTATATTAGGAATGCAGAGATGAGTAGAATATTAATAAAATAAGTAATAGAATCATATTAAAAACAAAATCATGCATCATCTCAGTAGATGCAGAAAAAGCCATCAGCCAAGTACAATATTCATTGTACTAAAAATCCTACAAAGGTTGAATACAGAGGATTTTTTAAAAAACTATAAAAAGAAGCTATCTAAAATCAGAAGTAAGCATTATATGCAATGAGGACAGAGAAGAAGTTTTTCCAGAAGATACAAGAGTAAGCAAGGCTGCCCGCATTTCTGTTTTTGTTTAATATAATTCTAGAAATGCTAGCAAGACAACACAAATAAATTAAAGGCAAAAAGAGAAGAAAAGAAACAAAATTAAACAAAAACGAAAAAAGAAAGCAAAATTTGCTGTTGACATAATGGATTACTTAGAAAATCTTAGGGAATTAGCATTAGGTATTGAGGCAATGATGATATTAATAACAAGACAAGGAATAACAATAATAATACAGGAAATGAATACAAATGAATAAAAATAATAATAAAATAATAACTTTGTAATTAATAATGAATAGCAAAGTTAGAGGCCACAAAGTAAATCCACAAAAATCAAACAAAATCCAAGAAACAATTATAGAAAGGAAAGTCTCACTTAAATAACCACAAAATACACAAAATATTTGGAGAACTACTCAAAAACTTGAAACATTATTAGAGTCTAAATAATTTAATCCTACACAATGAGTCAAAGAGCAGATCAGAGAAATGATAAATAATTTCATTAAAGATAATGACAACAATGAGATAACATACCCACAATTTGGCCAAAGCAGCCTTTAGGAGAAAGTATATATCTTTAAACACTTTCATCAATAAAAAAAAGTATATCTACAAAATGGCATGAAATTTAAAAAAAAAACCTAAAAACAAACAATTCAAAATTCTGAATTACACAGAATTTCTGTATGTCACCAAACAAACGAAATTCAGCAGAAAGATAGAAAGAGAAATTCCATTTAAAATAACTACAGATATGTAGTACTTAGGAATCTGTCAAATAACACACAGGAACCATATAGATAAAACTATAAAGCACTGTTCATTCAGTGTTAATTGATACAGAAATAAATGCTCATCTAAATAATTGGAGAAATATTAATTTCTCATGGGTAGGCTGAGTTAGTCTTATGAAAATGACAATGCTGCTTGAATTAATTTATTTATTCAGTGTCATGGCAAATTTGCAAAGTATTAATTTATGGTGTTATAAAAATAACTAAATTCATCTGGAAGAACAAAAAGTCAAGAATCTCAAGAGAAATAATTTTTTTAAAGTAGAAAGGAAAGGGGCTTAGCAGTACAAGGTCTCAAACTATACTTCAGAGGATTAATCATCAAAACAATTTGGTACTGGTTAAGACATAGAGATCAATGAATTTAATAAAGTATGCATAAACCCAAAGGTCCAAGCTACAGGGATAAGAACTTACTGTTCACCAAAAGCTGTTGGGAAAACTGAAAAGTAGTCTGGCAGAAAGCAGGTCTAGACCTATATCTCCCATTATATACTGAAATAATCTTCAAATGGGTACATGACTTGGACAAAGAAGAGATTTGCTATAATCTTCAGATAATGGAAGAGTTCATGAAAATGAGATAGAGATGGTCACTGAAGTAATATATGCAATTTGATACCTAAATTTTAAAAGGTCTCACACAAACAAAACCAAAGCAGACTAAGATTAGAAGGGAAGTAGGTAAAAGGGGGAAAATCTTCACAGGAAATTTTTCTGATATGAGTGTTATTTCTAAGATATTAGCAAACAGATTCAAATTTATAAGAATAAAAGCCATTCCCCAAATGACAAATGATCAAAGGATATGAATAGGTAGTTGTCAGAGGGAGAAATCCCAGTTATCACTAGATATATTTGAAAATTCTCTTAATTACTAATAAGTAGAGAAATACAAATTAAAATGATTCTGAGGTTCTACTTCATACCCCATAGATTTCCAAAGTTGACCCTCTGCCCATTACAGATGTTGGAAGATCTGTGGAAAACAGGTACATTAATGCACTAATGGTGGAGCTATGAATTCGTCTAGCTATTCTGGAAAGTAATTTGGAAGTATGCCCAAAAAGCTATTAAACCATACCTACTCTATAACCCAGTAATACAACTACTAAGTGTATAGTCCAAATGAAAGGAGGAAAAGGACCCAAAAACCAAAAATATTTCTTACAGCTCTTTTTCTTATGGCAAAAAATTAGAAACTGAGAGGGCACCCATAAATTGAGGAATGGCCAAACAAATTACACCATATAAATGTAATGGAATACGTTTGTGCTGAAAGAAATAGTGAGTGGATAGTGTCAGAGAATCTGGGAAGACATACGTAAACTGATGAGAAATGAAGTGAACAGAACCAGAACCATTTATACAAAAACAACTATGTTGTAAAGACAAACAACTTTGATTTAGGAACTCTGATAAATGTAGGGACCAACCAAGATTCCAGAAGACTCATGATGACACATGTTAGCCATCTCCTGCTAGATAAGTGGTAGACTCAAAGTGCAGATAGAAACTTTTTCTTTTGGACATAGCAAATGCCAGCATTTGTTTTGCATGATGCTACATGGTTGTATTAGGGTTTTATTTTTCTTGTTTTCTCAAAGGGAGTAGAGAAATTGAGAGAAAGAGAAGGCAGACTTTCATTAAAAAAAAAAAAAGCTTAAAAATTTAAAAAGTAAAAAAAAAGGTGTTAGTTTTGTAGAATGACAGTCAATATTTGTTGATCATCATTCCCTAGCTAAAGATATCTAACATATACACAGAAAGCTATTTTAGGAATTATTTTTTTGTTTCAGAGAAAGTGGAGCTTATCTTTAATTTTTTTTTTTGCTGAAAACTATTATATTATATGTAACAAGGGGAATGAGCTACAATTTTTTCCAAACAAATGTGCATACTACCAGGAAATTCAATGTGCAAACAATTTATTCCATTTTCATATCTTAACTATGTCTACTTGGAGCCAATGACAAACATGCCCCTAGCCATGGTGTTTGCATGTCTCCTATAGCTTTAGCCTTTTTATAAACAATCTTTTCATCTGGTTTTTTTTTTGGAAGTCAGAATAAATTCAGCTGATTTAGCATTTATTGAGGAAGGGGAATGGAGGTCCAGACTTGAATTCATTGGTGAACTACCACTACTAATGATAATCAACAACGTCCTCACAAATGAAAGTTTTTGGATATTTGTGGGAGTGGGAGTGGAGGGGCACTGAAAGGTTTAGTGACAGTCTTACACAAATGCAGGATTTGAACCTGAGTCTTTTTGACTTGTAGACTAGTTCTTTATCCAACACACCACTCTGCCTTATATGTTCCAGACCAGAAGAGTGTGTATTAGGTGCCTACTGTGGGCCAGACAAGCTGGAGATAAGAACACAAAGTGAAAGGATTCCCATTTCCAGTAGGACCTTGCACAGAATAGGCACTTAATAAATATTGGTTGATTAGGGTGCTTTTTAATTAGGTATCAGTAGGAAATATTGCATCTTTGGGGTCAAAATCACTGTTAGCTCAAGATATTCAGGCTAGATAATCCCATAAAATCACTCTTACCAACTACAGATAGCCTAAAACAGCAATGATGCCACTTTGCCAAATCCAGGGTTTCACACTGGGATTTCCCATGTTGGTGGCAATCCAGGGACAGGGCCTTCTCCTGCAGAGTTGGAGCAAGCAGAGACAGCTGGGGCTATTCCACAATGAGAGGCATTGTTAGATCAGCTCTTAACTGAGTCCTTAAGGCTAATGTGATTATGCAAATTCTGCCCTCACCCCCACAGCTCCAGATCTCCCTCCAAGATGAAGAGGTTGTCCCATTTCATTCTGTGTGGGCCGGCCAGGCCTGTTTACTTGGAGGTATCACTCTAACTCATAGTGAAAATGCACTACAAAAAGCCATTCACTATTGGCACTTCACTGTGCCCAGGCACTCCTAGACCAAATCTAGCCCACTGAGTCTTTTGCAACGTGACTAGCTGCCATTTTACAACTTATACATGGTCTCAACTATAGGCAAAACAGTTGAAAAACACTTCCCTTGCGCAGAGTTTCTCCACCACTATTTCAGGTCATACGTAGTGCATCAGGGTAAACTCAGTGTTGTCTCATGGAAAAGCAGGATTCCGTGACTCATCCACAGTCTGGTTCCCATTTACCCTTCCAGTTTTCTTTCATATTCTTCTTCTTCTTCATGCCTTTGCCAGTCATAGGATCACATAGGATCAAGGTTCTACAACTGGAAGGGACCTTATAGGAAGTTGAGTCCAACCCTTCTCATTTCCCAGATAAGAAAATTGAAGAATACAGAGATTAAGAGATTTGCCCCAAAGGTAGTAAGTTTCTAAGGCAAGATTCCAGTCAAACTGACCTGCAGGCCATTCCTCATGAAAGACACCCTATGCTAGACCTCAATGCCTTGAGCAAGTTGACCACTCTTCCCTACCACAACCCTGCCACCCTCCCACCCCACCCCCACCCTTGTCTGGAAAGCTCCCTTATCACCTTCTTATCTGGGAATACCTAAATTTTTAATGAACTGAAGTTAAATGAAAATGGCATTGGAGAATTACATTTGAACTCTCTATCTTCGGCTATAGACATTTGTACACTGTGAAATGGAATCTGATTACTCTTTGAAGTCTTTAATAGGCCAAACTGGGATTGTTGATGGAAGCAAGTTTCAAACTTTTCCTGTCCCAAGGTTCTAATGATTCTATGACAACTTTTTGGGCATTTTTTTTTAAACTAAGGAACTCAATGTCTTTTGCTCAAGTTACTTAATTCCAGACAGTTCTCACTTTACAATTAAGCAAAGAATTCTGAAAGAAATCTACATTCTAAAAAATCTACCTGTGTTAACTTTATTGTACAGTTCTCTCTCTCTCTCTCTCTCTCTCTCTCTCTCTCTCTCTCTCTCTCTCTCTCTCTCTCTCCCTCTCTCTCTCTCTCCCTCTCTCTCACTCTGTTTCTCTCTTCCTGCCCTTCAGCTAGGTACTGGGCTTCCCACTCCCCACCCCCCACCAAAAAACAAAAAGACAAAAAAAACCATATTCTAGTGAAAGCAGAAGAGCAACATGGAGAGACCAGCACTACTGGATGGAGGCTTGGCTTGAGAACTCCAGCAGCAAAAGAGGAGACTTTGCCCTGCTCTACCTACCCAGCCACGTGTCCTTCTCATGTTTGTCTTCCTTAGTACCACATTTCTATCCCCAGCCGCAAGTGTCACCCATCTCTCCTACCTGTGTTTGTGTCTGGCTCCCACATGTGTTCTTCCTCTCAATTTTGGCTAGGTGCCCATGTGGCTGACCCCGACCTTCCTGTATTCCTCCTCCTGCTCTCACTTCTCTGTCCCCAGCCCTGACATGTCCTTGAATCCTGTGCTGGTGGGGCATCCTTCATGCCTCCCTCTATCCTTTCCTCACATGTGGGGGCAAATGATCATTATATGAAAATCACTTTAAATAAAACTTAGCAGAACAGTCCACCAATGTAAAACAAGAACTTTCTCTTATCCTTAGATCATCTGCTTAAAGTCAATGATCATCGATCCCTTCCAAGATCAAATATGATAAATAAAAATGAGGATACACTTAGGTGTCTTGTGCATAAATCTGCTTGAGATTAACAGTACTGTCAAACAGTTAATAATCCCCACCACTTCTGATTTTTGCCTACCTCATTGTTTCAACATTGATCACTTTTTTTCTGTTTGTTGGATAAAGACCAGATCTCTGCCTTAATTGACTGACTGCAAATGTTGACTAACTGATTGACATCTAGTTCTTAAATTAAATTAGCTTTTGTATACTCTTCAGTTAACTTGGAGGTATTCTAGTAGATGCTAGTTTTTGCCAGATGGAAATCTGACTTCCGACACTTAACTAGCTGGCTGACCCTGGGCAAGTCACTTAACTTTATTTGCCTCAGTTCCTCATATGAGCTGGAGAAGGAAATGGCAAACCACTCCAAAATCTTTGCCAAGAAAACCCCAAATGGGGTCACGAAGAGTCAGACACGACTGAAATGACTGAACAACAAAACAAAACAAAAAAATAAATTGGGAATCTGATTGGATGAACTTGTAGGAGAGTGGACCTTCATTTCTGCTTAAATCCTAAACATTTAAAACAAATAATGTTTTTGACCATTGGTGATTTAACAACCAAATATTGACAAAGTACCTGCTTTGTACAGAATGCTATGCTAGGTGCAAGAAGAAATATAAAGATAGATTAGGCACATATACAGCATAATCCAGAGTAGAAAATGATGAAAATGGTGAATCCATATTTGAGACACAATGACTTACAAGGTCCAAGAAAAACCAGATTTTTTTTTTTTACTTCATAAAGGATGTGGCCTTTGAATTAGCTCCTGAAAGATGACTACATTACTGATAAGGAAGGATGGGGGAAGGATATTTCAGGTATAGGGAGGGGCATGAAGAAAGGCACCAGGACAGGAAAGCTCAGGATGTAGGGGTGAAAGGGATTATTCTGGTTTGACTGAAATGTAGCATCCATTGAATTGTGGCATAAGTATGGAAAGATAAGGTGGTTCCCAGTTGTGAAGGACATCAAATGCCAAACAAAGGAGTTTAGACTTTATTTGGTAGCTACACAGAACTATTTGTGAACCTTATGAACAGTAAAGAGAGTCTTCCATATTAACAACTAAAAAAGTCATTTAAAAGAAAAGTTTAAAAAGTTAAAAGTTAAAAAACAAAAGTAACAAAAGTAAGCTGAACTGATATTTTTTCTAGAGAAAAAACAAATATCAAAATTAATATTTAAATCAGAATCATAAATCACTACACGAATCTAACACAAATCTAAAGCCACGGTTTTTGTGCCTCTAAAAGTGAAATATTTTAAACACTTAATCAATCAGTAAGCATTTATTAAGTATTCGTTATGTGTTAGGCACTGTGCTAGGTACCTGGTGTCCAAAGATGGAAATGAAACAGTCATTGTCCCAAAAGAGTTTATATTCTATTGAGGGAAACAATAAATATACATACATGCGTACATACACACATATGTATACATAAGGTAATTTGGGTCAGATATACGCCAAAACAACTGGAGTGATCGAGAAGGGCCTCATGGGGGCAGCTAGGTGGTGCAATGGATAGAGCACCTGCTCTGAAGTCAGGAGGACCTGAGTTCAAATCTAGGCTCAGACCAAACACTTGGCACTAACAAGCCCAATTGCCTTAAAAAAAAAAAAGGCCTTGTATAGAAGGCTGGTCTGGATTCAAATCATTTTTTCAAGTCATTTTTCCACCTCTATGATATTGGACAAGTAAGTCACTTTTCCACACTGTACCTCTGGTTCTTTGTCATTTGTAATTTTTTTTAAAAACTAGAACACAAGATTCCTAAGGCCACAGATCCAGAACTGGAAGGAAGCTCAGAGGTAATTTAAGCTACCTCTCATTTTATAGGTGAAGTTGCTGGGGCCCAGGGAAGATAAATGACTTTCCTAAGGTGTACAAGTAATGCCTGGAATAGATTTGAATTTAGATCCTTTGCCTCAGGCAGAGATCTTGGGGGTAAGAGTAGGGTGCTGACTCAGTAGAAAATCGGAAAGCCCTAAAAGAAGGGTTGGACTAGGCTAAGGGGATGTGGGACTTGGGGTGGGGGTAGGAGAATGGAATCAGAGGAAAAGGGGGGAAAGAGGTGTGAGAATAAATTGTTTTAAAGTCCTTTGTGTTTTGCTACTGTGCAAAACCAGCTCAGTTTAAAAAAAAAAAAAAGGATCAGGACTCTGGTCATTTACATGTGGTTTTACATAACCTTTCATGTTAAATTCAGGGAGACCTATTTTCACGTATATGGACTAAAAATGAGTGTATTAGTGTAACCTACTACAATTGTAGTCTAAGTTAATGTTCAGGGCATTCCACAAACATGAAACAGATTTTCAGATCAGTCAAATGAATCAATCACATTCCACATTAGGAGAGAAAAAGAGTCTGATATACAAGGTGGGAAAACAAAGTGAGGTAGAGTCTTCCTTTCCTTCCAGACCCCATCCCAATTGTCACATATTTTTATAGATAGATCTGGAGCTGGAAGGAAGCTCAGACATCATCTCATCCATCCCAATCATTTTTACAGATGTGGAACCTGAGCCCCAAGGGGGATTTAGTGGCTTAGCCAGTCATGTTCATAGTAATCCTCAGAGGTAGAATTTGAACCAAGGTCTTGTGACTCCAGCAAAATTTTTTTTCCTACTGCACCATGCTGCTTCCCATCTTCAGGATCTACATGAAAAGCTCCAAATACAGACATTTTAAAGTCAAGAATATCAGCACATGAACTTTCGAAGGTGCTAAGAACCATCAAGAAAAAGGTTATTCATCAGCTTTTGCTAAAGGAAGGCTTGGAGTACCCTTGATCTTTCCCTTCCATTAGAGAGAATAAAAGAGACTCTCAATTTTCCAAAGCTTTCCTTGCATTATTTCATGTGACTCTCACCACAAGGTAGGTCCTGCAACTATTAGTATTATGCTGTAGCTGGGGAAACTGAGGATGAGAGAGGTTAAAGGTCTTTCCCATAGTCCCACAGAGCTAGTAAATACCTAAGGCAAGATTTAACTTGAATGTTGCTGACTCAAGTTCCAGAATTCCACAACAAGCTGCTTCTCAGAATGTCACCTTTAAACTTGCAGCTCCTAGAATTCTGACCTTTTCTTACTTTGAAGAGTCCTAGGGAGGTGGCATTCTAAATCCTTAACATTATAGAAATATTTACACAGACTTAAGGGATTTATTTTTAAAGAGACTTTTCCAGGGTGTAGCATTGCCTGTATCAGGGGTTTAATAAACAGTTGTCAAATGGATTAATTTTCTTTAATATCACCATTCAACTTAAAACTTCTAAACCTATATCACTTGCTTTTCTGGCAGTGTTTGGTGAGTTGCAAATGTCAGTAAGTTCACAGGGAAAAGATGATTAAGTGAAGAACAAAAAGGGAGAGAGAGAGAGACAGAAAAATTCAGAATTAAGAAATGACATGTGATGCAGGTAAGGAAATGCTTTTAAAATACTCTATACACAGAAATATAATTTTATATCTTGTTGACTAGGCCCTTTTACCTAATTGTGTGTATAGGTGTTAAGATGATTCATGAATTCTATATTATATTGACACAGCAAAGTTTTGTTCCCTGTTCCAATTGGCTATGCATACCAAGTTCATTTAGTGGCCAAGTACCCTTTCCTAAGAAACAAATCAAATTTTCTTGGAAGCAACACAGAACAGCAAACATGTCTACTTTCTTGCGTAAGTGTTTGTACTGCACAAGACCTATAAAACATTACAAAATAGTTTTATAATTAATTACAGAAAGCTTCATGTTGCTTCAAAATTTTACTAATTAATTTCCTTTCCTCAGAGCATAGATTTAGAAGAGAAAAGGACCTTGAGGTCACAGAATTCAACCCCTTTATTTTTTGTATGTAAAAACTGAGGCCCAGAAATGTTATGTTACTAACCCAGGGAAGAATAGATAGTAAGCGTCTGAGATGACATCTCACCCTAGGCCTTAGGCTCATAGCTCTAGAGCCATCAGGGGTCCCAAAGACCAACTGGTCTAAAATCCCTCAATTTACAGATGAGGAAACTGGGACCCATGGAGGAGATTAAGTGACTTGGCCAAGTTCACACATATGGTAATGTGTGGGACAGCGACTCTAAATCAATTAAACTCAGAGACTTCTCAAGGTGGAAGCAAAGGTTGCTTTTTATTACAATCTCGGGAGAAGGGGCATCTGCTCCTCTGGTAGGCTCCCAGTAGGACAGAGGCAAGGCACAGAAAGTGAAATGAGATTATATACCCTAATGCAAACAAACCTCCACCCACCACTATCCCTTGTTCCCATTGGCTGGGAGGCAGGCTTACATTCTAGGCTCAAAAAATCTTTCCCAAAGACAAAGAACAAGGAAACAGGGTATAGCCAATCCAAACATACATGTCCTTATTTAGGAAACCTAATAGTAAAGTTACACAAGTTTACCCAGAGACAGGAAAAGGTGGGACGTTTTGCGAGGACAAGCCGTTCAGGTTGGAGGCAGGACTACTCTTTCTGCTAAGCATTTACAAAACAAGGTCTGAGCAGGGGAGGGTTTTAATCAAGAAATATTAACAAGAACTATTGATCCCCTGAGGAGGCTTCACTTCTGAGAGATCATCTCTCACAGTTCCCCCTGTCATTTCTTACAATTTGAAGCCTCCTCACACCCTACTAAATCTTAATAACCATTAGAGTGATCTCAGACTGGATAGCTGTCTGGCAGGGAACATCGTCAATGAAGTACTCTGGTCCTTGATATTTGTTCCAGCCATCTCCAGCACAGCATCTCAACATCTTCCTCTTCTTGTCTTCTTGTAGGAACCAGCTTTCTGTCCATTCTCCTACAAAAGTGACCTTAGCACAATTTTAAATTATTATTTCTAGTTCTTATAACCCTGATCATTTTTACAAACCCAAAATTGGAACCATGGCCAATTGCCATGTTTAAGGAATTCACATCAGAACCCAGTGTCTTATACTTTACATTAATCCATTATTAATTTCCTCACCAGCAGGATGAGATTTCACTAAGGGATTAATAACAGGCTCCAGTACATACATAAATATATCAAATAATCAATTTTAACACTGTACATGTAAGATCTTAAACTTTTAGTCATGCCATGTTTCTTTGATGGCATTTGTAAAATAAACCACAAGCCATTCTTCTTTTAACATTATTAATTATAACAAAACTTTAGACAAGTATGATACTAATCAAATAACAGAATAACATTCTCACAAGCCCCTGATTGTCTCCATACCATTACCTAACTCATACCGGAACACACATAGGAACACTAGTCCCATATAGTAACCTAAGATGTTCCATAATCAATTATTTTAGTAAATTTGTTACTATACTTACAAAACCTTCTGATTATAGAAATTTGCCACTAAGAGATTAGAGACTTATAGTAAGGAAACAATATTTCCCCCAAGTTCCTATAAACAGTCAGTCATTAGTCCTAGCAAGTTCCGACAATCAGTTTAAGATATGACTATAATCTCACATTGCCTAAGGAACATCTCCAAAGTGAGCCCTGAATAGCTTGCATGCATTTCCACTCTTGTCTCATATCTTATACTGACTACTTGCTCTGATCATAGAAGGAAAAAGAGCAGGGACATATGACATATCAAATATGACAGGATAAAACATCCTTAGCTCTGTTTAAATTCAGATAGAGTCACAGTTCTTCAATCATGCAGTATCTGTTTCTCCTCATAGCCAGACTGAGGAACAGTCAGGTGGGAAACATTCCTTTCCAAAGGAACACAATGGGGAAATCGAGCCAGAAGGATCCCATCCTAGATTGAGGCTAAGATTGTCCCTTCGGCCTTTCCCCAAATGAATCACATTCCCTCTGTGTAGACTTCCATCTGTTCTTGTGGCATTTCTCTCAGATACCGATTTAATGCAGACAACTGTACCCAAATTCAAACCCAAAACAAAATTAGTTATAGTCCCAAGAGCCTTTTACCTCAAACAGCAAGTTTCACTTTAAGCCAGATACAGTTAATTTTACTCTCATGGAGTTGCAATAAGCAATATAGATTTACCAGGACTCATACATAAGAGATCTCACTTTACATCTTTCCTTCTCAAATTTAAGCTTGTTCTGGTGTAAAAGCCAATCATTAGAAGTCATTTCTACATACTTGCAAATTCTCAGCAGGCCAAGTTTCTTGTTTAGGAACTCCATGATCCAAACAAGCTCTTTGGCATGTTGACAAAACTAAGGAGGATCAACAGGAATCCCAGAGAAGGGGTTGTCTCATCCACCCCATCTACCTTTAGAATTTCTATGGACTGTGCCATTTTTTTTTTTAACTAGCCCCTCAGGGGCAGTCCTCAGACTGCTCTTTTTCAACACACACAGTAATCAATTACCTTTTTAAGTTTTAACATTAAAACAATAACCAACAATCTTACAATTTTCATAAGTGATAACTAAATTGTTTTAGCTGTAACATAAACAATAAGCTTCAGATGGCAACGACTGTGTTTCCAGGTCACGTAAAATTATTGATAGAGGGATGGGTTGATTTTACTCTAGCCCCACAGCTGTGTGCTGGAAAATACTTCCAGGCTGTAGCTGCTGCCCCTCTCCCTCCTTCCTAATCTGATCTGGGATGAAAGGAATTAACAGAAAAAGAAAACCCAGGGCTGTTTGGAATCCCCACACTGAGAAACCCTCTTGATTCAGAGGGAGGGAGTAGGGGAAGGGAGTGACAAGATTGTAAGGAGGTATTTTAAAAACTCCTTAATGATCAATCTCAAAACTTCCAGAATCTGCTAAAATGTTTTAGTTGTCTTAACTTTTTCACTTCTAATACACACACCCCTTAAAAACTTAGAGTGGGGTATTGAACCTTTCAGACCTACATTTGAGAAACCAGTGCACTTTCTCATGATATTCCAAGACACAACATACCTAGGCTTGCAAAAGGAAATTTAGTAGGCCCTCTAAAAGAACATCAAAGATTTTATCAAAACCCTTTTTTAAAATAACCCTTTCTCAAAAACAGCTTACAATTCCCTAATTACCATAAAATTCCAGTTACCTAAATTCTCTAGTCAAAAGGTGTCTGTATGAGAATTATGAGATTTCACAAAACCTCTCCTTCCTTTTTTTGTATAATTACCAACTTTCTTCCCACACACAAAATACTTTTACTAGTACTTGACTTAAACAATAACTCCAAATAGCTTAGTTAACAATTTTAAACTCCATAAGTGAAAACCAGATAATCCCAGCTAAAACTTCCCTTTAAGCATAGACAAAGCTTGGAAGTTCTCATTTCTTAAATTGCAATACTTACAGGGAAATGTTACAAAACAGGACCATATAGAATGCCCCAACAGCCCCGATTCATTCCTTTTTCTCTTTACTCTGAAGACACAATTAATTTAACAACACTCTAGATTATAAAAGAAATTGCCCTTCCAGCAACATAATTAATGTAATTGCTTACCAGATTACATCACATAAGAAAATTCAGAAATATGTAAGCAGTATATTAAAAACTTAAAATAGACCCAATAAAAAAATCTTTCTTTCTTTCTGGACCCCTTCACCAGGTCCAACAGTGTCCTGGGGCCACTCCCACCTCTATAGACTGGCTTTTTTTCCCTCTTTCATCTATGCTAGCCCATCATTGTCTTTTACTGGTCTGATAGCCTCAGGCTACATCCAGATTCCAATTCGACTTCAATGCCACTCCCACTCAAGGCACTTTTAAGGCCTAGACTTCCCCAGGACCACTAGTCCCTGCCTTAAGAGCCTGGCTCATACTGCCCATTCCCCAACAAACCCTTTTGTTAGCCTTAAGAAGGCCTGGGTTAAAAAGAAAAATTTTTTTTTCTAATTAAAGCCCTGATATATATGAGAGAATACCTCATTAATTCCAAATCAGTACATATCAATAAGTTTTTCACAATAAAATATGTTTGTATCACAGGGCATACATTATAAAATTATTTTCAAAATTGTAATAAACTTTGAAATAACCTGTTAACAATTTAGATGAATGCACTCCCAATCACTTTGACCAGAGAATCATTCATCTCATCATTAATATGTTGAAACTATAACTTTAAATCACCATACATTTTTATAATAGTCAAGATTTTAAACAAAAATCTCTTATCATAGTCTTATAATCAAATATACCTCACTAGGTATTTAACACTTTCAAATGATCTCATCTTTATCACTAGAAGGCCCATTCAAGAGTCGCCTAAACACCATTTCTACCTCACAATGGTCCCTCAAATTTTACAATCTAAGAGTTTTAGAAATACAATACAATTTAGAAATACAGTAACAACTTAAACAATAAACTTCAGATAACATCAATTGCATTTCCAGATTATCACATATAGAAATTACCAATCTTATTATTTTTAGTACTTCTCTAACAATTACATTAACTAACAATGCCACATCTCACAACAACCATTTTTTAACCTATAAACTTAAATCCAATCAGATCTGAATTTATAATCATTAATGATAAACAATTTTAAAAAACCATTTTTTGTTTTAAATCCAATACTCTTGGCCCTTTAAAAGGAAATATCCTCCACAAATTTATATATACCCTTAAAAAGACATGTGGTGACAATTCCTGCTCTAAATCCTCCTTCTTTCCTACTTCCTTAAGGGAACTAAGAAAAAGTCCCCTCTGCTTCTTAGAGGCTTATCAGATGGAACCTCCCTCCTGAAAATCTCAGGCTTCAGCAATTTGAACAGGGCATAACCCTCTATCACTTTATTGGTTCTCAAATTAAGCTAAAAAAATTTATCTTTCCACCCTTCTACTTCAACTATCTAGCTATCCCCATCCAAGGGTGGGGAACTTAAGACACCCACCCAAATTACACTCACCAAGACTACTACACAGCTTTCTTTTGCAAATCTGAAGGGAGATAATAGAATAGGGCTCTCTTCTCCCTCTCTCTTCCCAAACTGCTTTTACAATTTTAACATTCAAATTAGGAAAAGCTACTTGACATAACAATACAAACGTTTACCAATTTGAAACAATACTAGATGTTTAAAACTTGAATAGACACATTACCAATCAAGTGGCTCCAATCCTGTTGAATGTATTTCCAACTGGTCACACCTAGTTAAGGAATAGTTGTTAACATTTCTAGTGTCTGCCCTCAGCACAGCTCTTGGCTGCCCATAAATTACCTTTGTTTGTGTTCTGGTACACAAAAACTTTTCTCTTTAAGGTAAGGCAGGGAATGGCTAAAGGCTTATTTAGCCTGCCTCCCTTTCATCTGAGGGGGAAAGATTCACCCTCCTTTCCTCCTTATCTTTCTCTCTTCTACATTCAACAACTTCGCCAAAGTTGGAATGCAGGAGACAGGAAGAGAATATTTTCCAACAACTCTTCAAGAGTTTCCAAACCTTTTTACTTTCACATCAAATTACACAGGATACTCACTCACTCACACCATAGACACAAACAGGAACACAAAATAGACATACAACAAATTGCTGTAGAATCACTTTCTTTTTTATCTTCCCTTTATATCTCATCTTTCCTTTTATGACTCATTCCAATTCTGGAGTCGACTCCCTAAAGGACTATCTTCCAGAATATCAAATGGCAGCTTCTGATTTACTACTTTAACCCATGCTTATGAGCAACACACAAATTTGGTTGGGAGAAATCGCTCTCATCCCTGAGTCAGAGACTCAATAATTAGTCCAACAGAAGAAGTCACCCTCTCCCCACAGTCACCCGAGTGCTCCCTCAATGTCCCCAGAATTTAGTTAGACAGAGCTGCCTCCAGCACCGGGTCAAGGACTCAGCAATTAATGAGTTTGATCAAGGGTTGTCACCTTCCCTCCAGGTCAGAGACCTACTAATAAGGGGACGTGAGAGCAGCTTACTTCTGTGCTGTACGCCTACCGTGACTGATCTGATGCCCCTGCACGTTGGTGTTCCTGCACCCTAATTGCTATGGCTGACTTCACACAATCTCGTTGCTGCCTTGCCTTTTCGCCTTTGCTTCCCTGAGATTCTCTCTTCAAGACCTTACCCAAACCGGAGCGGAGGCTCCCTAAGTCTGGTCTGAAGGCTGTTGGAGAAAGCTCTCTGATGGCTCGCCAAGCCCAGGATCCAGACAGGGATCTCACTCACGAGTGGGTATATCTTGGTGGGATCTCCAAAGCTGTGAGGGACAGCAACTCTAAATCAATTAAACTCAGAGACCTCTCAAGGTGGAAGCAAAGCTTACTTTTTATTACAATCTGGTGAGAAGGGGCATCTGCTCCTCTGGTAGGCTCCCAGTAGGACAGAGGCAAGGCACAGAAAGTGAAATGAGATTATATACCCTAATGCAAACAAACCTCCACCCACCACTATCCCTTGTTCCCATTGGCTGGGAGGCAGGCTTACATTCTAGGCTCAAAAAATCTTTCCCAAAGACAAAGAACAAGGAAACAGGGTATAGCCAATCCAAACATACATGTCCTTATTTAGGAAACCTAATAGTAAAGTTTCACAAGTTTGCCCAGAGACAGGAAAAGGTGGGACATTTTGCAAGGACAAGCCGTTCAGGTTGGAGGCAGGACTACTCTTTCTACTAAGCATTTAAAAAACAAGGTCTGAGCGGGGGAGGGTTTCAATCAAGACGTATTTACAAGAACTATTGATCCCCTGAGGAGGCTTCACTTCTGAGAGATCATCTCTCACAGTAACCTTTAGAGATAGGATTTAAACTCTCTCTTTTTTGCCTCTATAGACTATATTCTTTCCACTGCACCACTTTACATTTCCATTTACCTTCCCCTACAAAATCAAAACAAAACAAATAAACTGAGGCACTAAAGTCTTCAGCAACTTGCCAAAGGGCAGACTGGGTTGTCAGAACAAGGCCTGTGTCATTCTCAGTTCTAGTCTCCCAGTGCTGGGTTGCTTGCGCCTTTCAAAATGCTACAAACCTCATATCCATGTGGAAAAGAAGGGTTTTTATTTTTATCTTCTCCCTTTCTTTTTTTTTTAAAGAAGGGAGGGGAGTTGCTTTATTTAAAGGTTTCAATAGCCAGGCAGCAGGGGCAGTTTTGTAACTAGAGTAGGAGATAGGAAATAGAAATCCTTTCAACCAGCTGCACCATGAGCTGAAATATAAAGGAAACAGGTACTTGTATCTCTTTGACAGCGAAGGAGGCAAACCCAGGTATCACTGAAAACTTGACATCTCTACTACCCCAACCTGTCATCTCCAAAGCCCTGTTCTTCATTTGATCCCACGCCAGAGCGGTGGTTGCTCAGGTTGTTAGAAGGTTTTTGTTGGATGCCAGGCTGACAGCAATGTAGTCTGGAATTGACAGCTGAACAATAGAAAAATTCCCACATGTTATTTTTAATCATTAAAAAAAGGAAGGCTGTTTGCTGGTGCCTGGAGTGAGAAGTTTCAGCAGGTGAGTCATTCTCTCCTGTTCCCTCGTCATCCATCTACAGAATCTAAGCAAACCTTGGCTAGGAAAAAGACAGGGAGACAGAGAGACAAAGACACAAAGAGAAACAGACACAGAAAGAGAGAGAGAGACAGAGAAAAAAGAGAGGAAGGAGAGAGACAGAGAAAAAGGAAGGAGAGAGAGAGACTGAGAGACAGAGAGAGAAGAAGAAAAAAGAGAGACAGAGCCTATCAAAGAAGAGAGAAGAGAGCTGGGACATGTTTGCATAGAAACAAAAAAGAAATTTTAAAATGAGGGCGGTTTGTATTATCAGACTACAGCTTAACACAGCAACATGTAAAATCAATCAATAAATCAACAAGAATTTATTAAGCACCTACTATGTACCAGGCAAAAAGCAGCATGTTGTTAGTGGATAAAGATGCTACCTCATAAAAAAGAAGACCTGAATTCAACTCACACCTATTGCCTATATTAGTTGCATGATCTCGGGCAAACCACTTAAACTTTCAGTGCTCTAGACAACTTTCGAAGACTCTAGGCAACTCTCAAAGTTGCACTGAAGATACCTACATTCATTAGTGAATGGTGCTTTCCTGTTTGAGAGTTTCTGGCATCAGCAAAACCATAGGTTGGGTCCCCATGCCTATGTGTTGGGAAATACAAAGCAATTAAATTAAATAGCCCTTACTTTCAAGAAGTTTCTATTAGAAAAGACAAGGCACATATCTTCAAGGTAGGCACTGTCAAGTGCCACTCCTTCTCAAATAATATATTCTTTGTTAATCAGCTAGTTGTTTATCAATCAGTATATTTCATCTCCCATCTCTACGCCAAAGATGTCCTCTGTCTTTGGATTGCTCCCCATATCTTATTAGAATGCCTAGTTACCTTCAAATCTGAGCTCAAAGCACCACCTGTTTTGAAGATGTATGCCTGGTTGATTTAGATTGCATGAATTCATCATTGGTGTATATCATCAATGACAATTATATTATATACTAATATAATAGATGACTAGACAATGAGGACTCAGTCCTATAAGCATGTTTGGGGACCCAAGCAGATGTTTGGTGAGCCTGCATCTGGAAGTGCCTGATGAGGTAGAATATAAGAACCTGACTCCTCACTTCAGAGCATGCACAGATATTTTATAACCATTTCCCATCTGTTTAGTATGGGGTAAAGAAAAAGCCTTAGGATGGCAGCTGAGCTAGAACTGAGAGTATATACAAAAGGCACTAACTGGCCAAATCTCCTACATCTTGCCTGATGGTAATGAAAATATTCTGTGAGCATCTACGTGGAAAGAGAGAGGTAATAGCACTGCTCTATTTGCCCCACCAAGGCCAAAATACGACCCATACATAGCCCAGATTTGTTCCATTTTAGTTGTAACTTTTCTTTCCTGTTCATATTTGGAATATTAGAGATAACTATGACTTTGTGATTTTGAAAAGTCAGGAGAGACAGCAGGGGTCCAGGAATTGGAATCCACACCAGACTTTGATATCAATCCAGTTCATTGAGGCTGAAATGAAGCCCCAAGGAGGAATTCATTGTGAATCATTTCTGTAGCCAAAGACACCACTTCTTACAAGCAAGAGAGTGATTTTTCTATTGACTATGTCATATTCAAAAGTGAACCTGGTGTGGCAAATACCTTGTAGCAACTGCTTTAAGTTTTCACCCACTCAATCCTGGGACCAATGTGGTAAAGAAGAGTTTGGGTGTCTTTTTTTGCACTTCTCTTTTTACTATATCTTCTCAGTAAAAATCCCTTTTTAAAAGCTAATTGATGTTAATTTTTATGGATTTTGAGGAGATAAGCTAGTTAAATTGATAGGGAGGCGCTAGTCACTGGGTCAATCAATGGAAGAAGAAAAATGTTAACAGGCATTGGTGATTGATGTTGGAGGGAGCGCATCAGAATGGGAGTTTGAGCCAATAGCATTAGAGAAGTATTCTGTTAACCATTTAGAACTCTGAGGAAGAGTTGCTAGCTGCATTCTGAGTATCCAATCTGCTAGGATGTATGGGAGTTAAGTGACTTAAATCCAGAACATAGCTGCACCATATGTAAATAGGCAAAGAAGATACTGCTCAAGTCTGGAGTGTCTGCTTAGAATCTTTACACACATTGAAGGAACTCTAAGTATCTAAAATTTTCTCACTATGCCTGCTCCTACCAGAACATGTGGCTAGCTTCAACTTACTTAATCCCCTTAAGAATTATTAGAGTATATTCTTAAACATGCATTAAATAGTGTATGCAAAGTACTTTGTAAACTTTAAAATGCTATATAAATAATCAGTACACATACCTTACCCACTGCTCAATTCTGGAAGTCAGAAATAGAACCAAAGATTAGAAACTTTAGGGAGGCTAATTTTGGCTTAATAAAAGAAGATGTTTCTAGTAACCAGAGCTGTCTCAAAATGCAAAGCACTGGTTCAGGGAGAATAAATTACTTATCACTAAAGGTCACAGAGGGAGAGCTGGAAGGAATCTTAGAGATCAACCCCTTCATTTTACAAAATGGAAACTGAGATCCAAAGAGGTTAAGGGATTCAACATTTTTCCTATTATGCTATATGTTCAAGAAAAAGCTGAAGGACCCCTTCAGGGAGATATTTTTTAGAGCAATTAGGTATCTGGAGAATAAAATTAAGAGATGAGAGAGGATTATACTAGGAGAAGAAGAAAGGGAGAGGTAGAATGGGATAAATTATCTCACAAAAAAAAAGAAAAGAAAAGGCTCTTCCAGTGGAGGGGAAAGGGGGGAAGGTGAGAGGGAATGAGTGAATCTTATTCTCATAGGATTTGGCTTAAGGAGGGAATAACACATACATTCAATTGGGTATGGAAATTTGTCTTACCCTACAGGAAAATGGGAGGGGGAAGGGACAAGAGAGCAGGGGGATGATAGAGAGGAGGGCAGATTGGGAAAGGGGGTAATCAGAAGCAAATACTTCTGAGGAGGGACAGGGTCAAATGAAAGAATAGAATAAATGGGGGGCAGGATAGGATTAAGTGAAATAGAGTTAGTTTTTTACAACATGTCTACTATGGAAGTGTTTTGCATAACTGCACATATATAACCTATATTGAGTTGCTTGCCTTATCAATGAGGGTGAGTGGGAAGGGAGGAAGGCAGAAAATTTGGAACCCAAAGTTTTAAAAACACATGTTTAAAAAAAATGTTTTCACATGCAACTGGGAAATAAGAAATACAGGAAATGGGGTACAGAAGTCTATCCTGCCCTACAGGAAAATAGAAAGGGAAGGGGATAAGAGAAGGGGGGGGCAGAGATAGAGGAGAGGGCAGACTAGGGGAAGGGGTACTCAGAATGCATGCTATCTTGGGGGGGAGGGTGAGATGGGGTGAAAATTTGGAACTCAAAATCTTGTGGAAGTAAATGTTGAAAACTAAAAATAAATATATTTATATTAATAAAATAAAATAAAATAACTGTATATATTATAAAATACTTAAGAGCCTACCTGCCAAGACAAACTTAGGGACTACATCAAAACAATTACAAAACAGTTTTTGCACAAATACACATCTAAACAATTGGAGAAATAGTAAATGTTCATGGTAGGCTGATAATAAAAATTGAGAATTCTGCCTAAACTAATTTACTTATTCAGTGTCATACTAATCAAACTACCAAAGAATTATTTTATAGAGCTAAAAAAAAAACAACCAAATTCATCTGGAGGAACAAAAGGTCAAAAGTATCAGAGGAATTTTGTTTTAAAAAATGTGAAGGAAGGCAGCCTAGCAGTACCAGATATCAAATTATATTACAAAGATGTAATGAAAAACACCTGATATTGGCTAAGAAATAGAGTGAAGGATCAGTGGAATTGATTAGGTATAATACATGCAATAAATTACCATAGTAATCTAGCATTTGATAAACCCAAAGATCCAAACTTTGGGGGCACAAGCTCACCATTTGATAAAAAGTGCTGGGAAAACTGGAAAGTTAGTTTGGTAGAAACTAGGCATAGACCAACATCTTATACAGCCCAATGAAATAAAGTGAAAATGGGTAAATGGTTTAGACATAAGTGATATCATAAGTAAATTAGGAGGGCATGGAAAAGTGTGTCTGTCAGATCTATGGATAAAAGAAGAGTTTATGACCAAACAAGAGATAGAAAGGATCATGAGAAGTAAAATGTGTAATTTTGATTATATTAAATTTAAAAAGTTTTGCGCAAATAAAACTAATGCAACCAAAATGAGAAAGAAAATCGGAAACTGGGGAACTAGGGTGGGGGTGGGGGAATTTATAGCAAGCTTTTCTGATAAAGGCTTCATTTCTCAAATATATAGGGAACTGAGCCAAATTTATGAAAATAAGAGATAATTCCCAATTGATAAATGGTCAAAGGTTATAAACAGGCTGTTTTCAAAAGAAGAAATCAAAGCTATCAAAAGTTGTATGAAAAAATGCTCTAAATAACTATTGATTAGAGGAATGAAAATTAAAACAACTCTGATGTACTACCTCACACATATCAGATTGGCTAACATGACAGAGGAGATATTGAAAAATAAGGACACTCATGCAATGTTAGTGGTATTGTGAACTGATCCAACCATGCTGGAGAACAATTTGGAACTATGTCCCAAGAGTTATAAAACTGTGCATATCTTTTTACTCAGCAATACCAATATTAGATCTGTGCCCCAAAGTGATCAGAGAAAAGGGAGAAGGGCTTATCTGTACAAAAATATGTATAGCAACTCTTTTTATAGTAGCAAAGAACTAGAAATTGAGAGGATGCCAATCAATAGGGGAACGGCTGAATAAGTTGTGGTATATGATTGTGATGGAATACCATTATGCTATAAGAAATAAGCCTGAAAGACTTACATGAACTAATGCAAAGTAAAGTCAGGAGAACCAGGAGACTATTGTACACAATAACAGCAATATTGTAACAAACATCAGCTATGAAAGACAGCTATTTTGATAAAGACAATGATCCAAGACAATTCTAAAGGACACATAATGAAAAATGCTTTCTATCTCCAGAGAAAAAACTGATGAACTGTGAGGGCAGATTGAAGCATACTTTCTTATCTTTCTTTGTATTTCTTGCTTTTTATTTTTTTGCAGTATTGCTAATGCTGAAATATGTTTTACACAATTTCACATGCATAACTGATATAATATTGCTTGCTTTCTCAAAGAGTGGGGAAGGGGCAGAAGGAAGAGAGAATTTGAAATTCGATTTTAAAAAATTTAATGTTAAAAATAAACAAAAACAATAAGTAATCAATCTTTTTAAAAAATGATGACATACTGTCCTACAGTATCAGATTGCATTAATTTTGAAATGGCATGTACAACCACCCAGAACATGATGGCAAATAATGACTGAGCTATTTTCCAATATAATTCAATTTTTCTAGAGTATTTAGGAGAAGGTAAATATAATCTGTTCTCCTATGTGTTCATGGACTCCTAAATATAAAGGTAAAGAATCTGAGTGACAGTCTGTGGAAACTTCTGGAATGCCCTATTTATGGATTACAATCACAGGCTTTGAATTTTGTAAAAGCATCCATAATTGTCTGGTTTTTCCACCTCCCCTCATTTTGTAATATTGCCATCACTCTCTTGTCATGTGTCAAGAGTGGTCAGGGAATGCTTACTTGTATTTCAGTATTCTGCATCTAATTAAGAATAAGCTATGCACATAAGAAAGGGTTAGTTATAGGAGCCTATAGGTCTCTCTGCTTATTAGATTTATGTACTTTGCTTTGAAATAGCCTCCAGGTACAAGTAAAAATAAAACTCATGGAAAAAAAATAAAATGAAACTAAACAATGCTGGATTTTATTCCAAAATACACCAGTGACTTGGTGAAGGTATTTAACTCTTCCATGCCCCATCCATAAATAGGTAAATAACCACATGTCACCTAGTAGTAGCAGCAGTAGTAGCAGCTGCAGCAGCAGCAGTAGCACCACCCCCACCTCACCCCTTGGGCCATGTGCTCCTAATTCCTTCCTTCTCTGAAATACCTTGTATTCATTTTGTGTGTTTTCTGCATATATTTGTGTATATATTGCCTCCAGAATGTGAATGTAAATTCCTTGAAAGCAGGAACCATTTTACTTTTGTATCCTCAGCTCTTAACACAGTGTCTAGGACATAGTAGGTACTTAATAAAGGCTGATTGGTTAATTGATTAGAATAAGGAGAGGCCATAGTTTGAATGTGCTCCTTGTTAACTTCAATAAGTTACTGGCTTTTGAATGGCAAAGTCACAATTTCTGTGAGCCTCAGTTTTCTCATCTGTAAAAGGGAATGAAAGGGAAAGGGAAGGGAATCAGCATTTATATAGGGCCTATTGTGTGCCAATCACTGTGCTGAGAGCTTCACAAATAGCATCTCATTTGATCCTCACGACAACCCTACAAGGTTGGTAATAATCATAGTTACCTATATCACAGGGTTCTTGTGAGTTGAATATAACCTAAGACTCTGAACTCATGATACCAAGAAACAAAGGCACCTCTCAAACAACCAGCCTTGCTTTCAACTTAGCTTCTTTGAAAACATCATTAAGAGGGAACAGCTCTTATGAAGAAGGGGCCCATCATCCCCACAACCACTACCACCAGTATCATCAATCAACTCCCACTAAAAGGCGGGTAAGGGGGCAGCTAGGTGATGCAGTGAATAGAGCTCTGGCCTTGGAGTCGGGCGGACTTGAGTTCAAATCCAGCCTCAGCCACTTAACACTTACTAGCTGTGTGACCCTGGGCAAGTCACTTAACCCTGATGGACTCACCAAAAAAAAGCCAAAAATAAATAAATGAATGAATGAATGAATGAATGAATGAATGATAGGCAGGTAAGCCCCAAACATACTACAAATCACCTGCTCTGCTTATAGCTCCATCCCACCCCACCAAGCCATGTCTGATGTACTGACTCCATCCAGTAACTCCCCCTACAGGTGCCACAGCCCCCACCTCCTCAGAAGCTATTGAAGACCCAGCGAACAAAGTGCTCATGGCCAAAATCTGTCTGGCACTGGCACTGGCTCTGTCAAATGGTTCAACAGTTGAAATGGACATCAGTGAAAATGACATTAATGAAGATACACTACTATCTTGTCACTATAATCGGAAGACCACTAGGGCCTTTCCATCTTCCTAGCAGCTCACTGCTCCCATATGTACTCTCCCCTGCTGTTATGGAAGAGAATATGAGCTCCTTAAGAATGGGAGTTATCTCACATTTCTATTTGTATCAGTGTTGATGACAGTGCTTGGCACACAGTATGCATTCAATCAATCCTTTTTAATTCATTTATTTCATTCATCCAATGGGACTAAATATAAATATAGATATCAATATAGATATATAGATACAATGCTATAAAAACTTTAAACTATTGTCAGCTATTGGTATTATTCAATAAAATAATTAACATGTATACAGCAACTTACACTTTGTAAAATACTATCTTTAAAATACCCTTGAGTAGATCTGCCTTTGGAAGCAACTGAGTATTGCCATCTATTAGGAGCAGACATTAGAATTGCCTTATGTCTCTCATCAGTAGCTACTGGTTAAATAGCTGAATTAGGGGAGGGTAAACCCTCCCCTGGATGATCCTGGATGCCTAAGCATCTCATTCCTTAAGATCTGAGTGTAGTAATTGCCTGTGGATGGTTGGGTACATACTTAATGTATCAGCGTAAATAACCATATTATCCTTTATGGAAGACAGCATGGCATAGCAGAAAAATAGCTAGCCTTGGGGGAAGCCCAGAGTTCAAGTGCCCCTCTGACAACCTCTCAGTGCCTCTAGGCACTCTCTATGACTGTACATTGCAGAGAAGTTGAAGAAGCCCATTGGTACTCCTCTGGAGTTACAAATCAGTCAACAGAGCGTTGATTAAGAGACTGTTGAATAAACCAATTAAATCCCGGGTCCAGTTCCTCTCCCCCGAGTCCCCATTGCCCAGACTCATCTCCCTGAGTTCAAATCTGACCTCAGACACTTACTATGTGACCCTGAGCAAGTCACTTAACCCTGTTTGTCTCAGTTTCCTCATCCGCAGAATGAGCTGGAGAAGGAATTAGCAAACCACTCCAGCATCTCTGCCAAGAAAACCCAAAAAAGTGATCACAAAGAGTTGGACGTGACTGAAACAACCAAACGATAACAACATCAAAAGAGATAGCAAAATATGAAGTGCTGTCTATGTGTGTATTTTGAAATTAACAAAATATTCAAAATCTTCATTATGGCACTTACATTAACTAATAAAATCCTGTGGCCTTTCCTATCTGCACTCCTGCCCCTTGGTCTTTCAATATTTATGGACCATTGGCCATAAGCTCCTAGCTTCCGGAGTTCATTTTCACCAGCCTCAAAACTCAGCAGGCAAATGAGTTGGGAGGAAGGACTAAGATTCAGGTCTGTGCTGTGCAGGGAAAGGATGGTCAAATCCCTGGGCCCCAGAGCCTGCCCTCAAAACTACTGAGGATCTGAAAGTCGGCTTTAAAGGAGGGAGCAGAACAGAAGCAACTGCACCCAGTTTCACAATGACTTGTGTTATCTGAACCAAGGCATTGCCCATTTGTCAGCGTGCCCACTGAGAGGGAAGCTTGCTCAGGAGGCAGGCATCCACTCTGCTTCTCAGAGAGATGGCCCGACATCTTCCCCACTGCACCCAACCCCCACCCAGGTTTATGTTTGCCAGCTCAGCCTGCCCTATCTCAATGACAAAGAGGCAGGTATATCCAAAGAGGATAAATAGAGAAGTGCCAGAATCCTGCCCCTAGTTTCCTTGAAATGGACAGCTTGGCTGCTAAAGCAATAGCTTCAAGGGAACATGTGGGAAGACTTCTGTTTAGAGTTAGGTTTGTGAAAGGCTTCAGCATAACGGGAACTAAACTTCCAGGAGTGGTCAAGGGTGTAGGGGGATACCTGGGCTCTTGGGATGTGCAGAGGTGTGAGGTGTGAGGATAGTGGGTAAATGTGCATAAGTAGCTCCTCAAGGAAGGCAAGGAGGGGCAGGGAAGGCAGGCTCTTCCCAGATGCCCCAGAAGAAGAACAGAGAACTGTGATGGAAAAACAAAAGCAGTGATTGAGGGAGAAGGAAGAGGAAACGAGTTTGTCTGAGGTAGCATTGCCTTCATGTGAGTGGTGTAATATGTTGCTCCAATGACAGAGCAATAGCCCCTGAATTGGAGAAACCTGTGAGATTGAGGGAATGAGCTAGCTACATAATGAGGGAGGGGAGGTTCTAAGCACTTTAACTGATTATGGATTAAATAATTTTGTTGTTGTTCATTTGTTTCAGTTACACCTGACTCTTCATGATCCCATTTGGGGTTTTCTTGGCAAAGGTACCAGAGTGGTTTGCCATTTCCTTCTCCAGCTCATTTTACAGATGAGGAAACTGAGATAAACAGGGTTAAGTGACTTGTCCAGGGTCACATAGATGTGTGAATTCTATTCCACGTGAATAGAAATATAGCCCTTCTGTGTGGTAGTGAAATAAATACCAGCACTAGAAGATCAGTTGCTTTAATTTTGCATTTCAGTGGCATCAGCCCCATATCTAGTGTGTGAGACCAAGTGTCTGAGGCCAAATTTGAACTGGGGAAGATGAGTTGTCCTGACTCCAGGCCTGGCACTTTTCACATTTTTGTATATACTTTATATGACTAAGTCCTTTCTTTTTATTACCTCATTTGCGCCTCAGGACCACAGAGGTAGAAAGGAGGTAGGGTGGTGTACTAGAAAGTGCACTGGTTCTGAGACAGAGGACATGGGTTTCAATCCTGGCTAAGCTTACTACCCATGTGACCTTGGGCAAGTCACATTACCTGTAGCCTCACTTTCCTCCTCTATAAAAAGGTAATTTAGAGTAGATGGTCAGTGAGGGCCCTTCTCACTCTCAATCTGATCTATCTACACACATACACATAAACACACACACATATATACACATATACATACATATGTATTTATATAACCAGTGTCCTTTTTGTAATATCATGCTAATTCTCTCTGTTACAATACTTTTTAATTTCAAAGATAATTGTATTTCTAAAGAGCTCTTTGGTTTAGAAAGAACTTTTACACATGTTATTTCACTGAATCCTCATAATAACCCTAGGGAGAGTAGCCATTATCTATATTTTACATATAAACAACTGAGGTTCACGTGACTTGTCCAAGTTCCCGTAGCTAATTGAAGCCAGATCTGAGACTCAAATCTAGGCTATTAGACTCCAAGTCCAGAGTCTTTAAAAAACCTTCCTTAGATGACTCCCAAGCAGCTAGGGAGCTCAGTAGATAAAGCACTGGGCCTGGAGTCAGGAAGACCAGAGTTCAAATCTGGCCTCACACACTCACTAGTTATGTGACCCCAGGCAAGTTATTTAACCTCTGTTTGCCTTAATCCACTGGAGAAGGAAATAGCAACCAAGAGAACCTCACACAAAAAGTCGGGGTATAACTGAATAACAAAGACAACCTTTCTCCCATTGGGAGGTGGGTCAACTGTGTCTCCTAGCTTTGGTTTGATATTATCATAGGAAAGAATATCATAGGAAATAATCTTAGAGGTCATTCGTCTTATTGAAGCCTGGAGAGGTTTAGTGACCTGCCAAAAAGTCACACAGGTAGCAAATTTCAGAACCAGGATTAAATTAGAAGGCACCAACTACAAACAAAGCTCTGGGCTGAGCATTGTAGGGGCTACAAAAAGATACGACTAGTACCTGGTTCTTTTTTAGGGAGATGGGGAGGGAAGAGATGGTAGAACAGCTTATCAGAGAAGTAGGATTTCCTCATGTAATTAATCTATCAGCTTAAGTAAATCATTGCTTCTTGTGTTTGGATTATTGATTTTAGGTTGGAATGCACAACTCTCACTGCATGGTATGTCAGTTGCTGCCAAACTCAACATGTGAAATGGTGGTTTGTACTACTGGAAATGCCCTGGGAACCTCAGGATATTAGTGCTGGCAGAGAGGGACCTTAAGAATCATCAGGTAGAATGACTTCTCTCCCCTGATAAAGAAACTGGCCCAGAGAAAGGAAGGGATTTGATCAAGGTCACATGAGAATAAGTGCCAGAGCTTCATTCTATGCCAATCCCAGCACGTATGAAATTTGTCTTGCAGTGAGGAATGGGGTGAGGCATTGTAGGGATTTAATCCATGGCTCTCTTTTTCCAAGAAGTGAATAGCCTTAGGAGACTGACCCTACACTAGGAAATAGAGTCATGCACTCCTTGTTGGTGACAATCAATCAGTCAACAAGTATTTATTAGATTGTGATGTAGCACGGTTTAGTGGATGAACTGCCTGCCTTGGAGCCAGGAACACCTGGGTTGAAGTCCTGCCACAGGCACGTGCCAGATGTGTGACTGGGCATATCAATTAAACCCTCAGTGTCTTAAAACACTATTTAAGAACTTAAGTTAAGGGTTAGGGTGGGGGTTTGAGCCAAGATGGCTGAGTACAGGTAGCAACTCAGCTAAACTCTCCCAACATTTTCCAAAACAACTTAAAATACCACCTCAAATTAAACTCAAAATCAGCAGAGCCAACAAAAAGCTAGGGTGAGATATTTTTCCAGACCAAGACAACTTAGAAAGTTGGCAGGAGAGGTCTGTGATCTTGGAGCACAGGTCAACCCAGAATGGCAACATGAACAGCAGACTTGGGAGGTAGCTGCGAAAGAAGCAGCAGCTGTGGAAGCTCTCAGCCTAGAGAGGGGAAGGGGGCTGGACAACTGGTCAAAAAGAGATTATGGGGAGCCTTTGTTGGCATTGGGTCCCAGATCCTGTTGCATGGCCCATGTGCAGCTTCAGGTTACCATTCAAGGGTCAAAAGAAATGATAATGGCCTCAGGGAAGCACAGAAGTCACAGTTCCAGAATGAAGAAGAGTGCTTGTGGTTGATGGCAGGAGAGTACAGGCCCTAGTTTCAGTTTAAAGACAGAAAGGATCACTGATACTTATAGTTGCAGATCAGGAGAACTGATCATAGTTCCAGAGGAAGAGGAGCACTAGCGCTTGTGGCTGCAGTGGATCAAGGTCTCTTCCTGGGTAAAGACCAGAGCACAGGCCAGGAGTACAGTGACCACACCATGTAAAAATCACCAAAAATGTAAATATGCCCAGAATTAACTTAGAAAACAGCAGCACAATAAACCTGAAGCTTGGGACAGTGCCCCCTTCACTCCAAGAGCAGAGCCCAACTTTAACATCCATAAAAGTCAAGAAATAGACTGGAAAAATGAACAAATAACAAACATAAAAATAGAAATAAAGATAAAGAACCTGACCACAAATAGTTACTATGGTAAGATTAAGATACAAACTCAAAAGAAAACATTGCTGTCAAAAGAGCTACAAACAAATCCTCAAGTGAATGTGAATTGGGATATAAGCCAAATAAGAATTCCTGAAAGAGCTCAGAAAATATTTTAAAAATCAAATAAGAGAAGTAGAGGAAAATTGGGAAAAGAAATAAAAGTGATGCAAGAAAATTATGAAAACACAAAAAAATACTGAAGGAAATAACACCTGAAAAAAACCCACAATTGGCCAAATGGTAAAAGAGGCACAAAAATCCATTGAAAAGAAGAACTTACTGAAAAATAGAATTGGCCAGATGGAAGAAGAGGTATAAAAATTCACTAAAGAAAATAATTCTTTAAAAATTAGAATTGAGAAACTGGAAGATAATAACTCCATGAGACATCAAGAAACAATGAAGTAAAGCCAAAAGAATGAAAAAATAAGAAAATATGAAGTGTCTCATTGGAAAAACAACTCTCCTGGTAAATAGATCAAGGAGAGATAATTTAAGAATTATTGGACTACTTGAGAGCTATGATTAAAAAAAGAGCCTGAACATCATATTTCAAGAAATTATCAGGGAAAACTGCCCCAATATACTAGAACCAGAAGGTAAATAGAAATTGAAAGAATCCATGAGACATACTAAGAGATCCCAAAATGAAAATTCCCATGAATATTATAGCCAAATTCCAGAGCTCCCAGGTCAAGGAGAAAATATTGCAAGTAGCTAGAAAGAAACAATTCAAATGTCATGGAGACACAGTCAAGATCACACAAGATTTAGTAGTTTCCACATTAAAAGAGCAAAGGGCCTAGAATCTGAGAATCTGGAAGGCAAAGGAGTTAGGATAACAACCAAGAATAACCTATATGTTATAATCCTTTGGGAGAAAATGGATATTTAATGAAATAGAGAATTGCATAGCATTCCTGATGAAAAGACCAGAGCTGAATAGAAAATGTGACTTTCAAATACAAGAGTCAAACATAAAAAAGTAAACATGAAAAAGAAACCATAAGGAATTCAATAAGATTAAATTGTTTACATTCTTATATGGGAAGATGATACTTGGAACCTCTAAGAACTTTATCATTATTAGTGCAGTTAGAAGGAGTATACACAGACAGAGGATATGGGTGTGAGTTGACTATGATGGGAAGATCTCAAAAAAATACATATTAAGGGTTGAGAAAGAGAGATGCACTGGGAAAAGGAGGAAGGGAAAGGAAAAATATGGAAAATTATCCCACATAAAAGAGGTATGCAAGGAAGAGCTTTTATAGGTGGGCCATGGGAGAGGAGAGTGATGGGCAGCGCTTGAACTTCACTCTCATGGGAATTGGCTCAAAGAGGGAACAACATACACTCTCAGCTGGGTATAGAGATCTATTTTAATCAATGGGAAGCAAAAGGGGAAGGGTGCAAGAGAAGGGAGGGGGCTGTTAAAAGGGAGGGCAAAGAAGGCAGCAGTCAGAAACAAAACAGATTTTTGAGGAGGGATGGAATAAAAAGAGGAAGAGAAGAAAAAATAGGGAAAAATAGGATGGAAGGAAATACAAAATTAGTAATCATAACTGTGAATGTGAAGGGGATGAACTCACCTATAAAACAGAAGCAAATGGCAGAATGGATTAGAAACCAGAATCTAACAGTATGCCATTTACATGGAACACTCTTGAGACAGAAAGACACATACAAAGTAAAAATAAGGGGCTGGAACAGAATCTTTCATGCTTCAGCTGAGGTAAAAAAGGCAGGGGTAACAAAAATATCTCAGACAAAGCAAAACAAAAATAGATCTAATTAAAAGAGATAAGCAGGGAAATTACATTTTGCTAAAAGGTACCATAGATAAAGATGTAATATCAATGCCAAACATGTATGCATTAAATGGTATAGCATCTAAATTCTTAAAGGAAAAGTTAAGTGAGTTACAGGAGGAAAAAGAGAGTAAAACTATTCTAGTGTGAGACCTCAACTTTCCCCTCTCAAAACTAGATAAATCTAACCAAAAAATAAACAAGAAAAAAGTTTTAAAGAAATGAATAGAATTTTAGAAAAGTTACATATGGTAGGCCTTTGGAGAAAATTGAATGGAAATAGAAAGGAGTATAATTTTTTTTCTTCTGGTATACATGACAAGAAAGTTTAAGAAATGATTATGTATTAGGGCATAAAAACCTCACAACTAAATGCAGAAAAGCAGAAATATTAAAGTCACCCTTTCAGACCTAATGCAATAAAAAATTACATTTGATAATAGGCCATAGAGATATAATTTTAAAATTAATAGAAAACTAAATAATCTATTCCTAAAGCATGGATCAAAGAACAAATCATAGAAACAATCAATAATTTCACTAAAGAAAATGACAGCAATGACAAAACATTCCAAAATTTGTGGAATGTGGTCAAAGCGGGGAGGTGGGGATGGGGATTATATCTTGAAGCACATACATCAGTTAAAAAAAAGAAAGAGCAGATCAATGAATCAGGCATACTACAAAAAGAAAAAAATAAAACCCCCTCAATTAAATGACAAAATGGAAATCCTGAAAATCAAAGGAGAGATTAATAAAATTGAAAGAAAAAAAACATTAAATTAAGAAATAAAACTTGAAACTGGTTTTATGGAAACAAAAAGCAATGAAACAGATAAACCATTGGTTAAATTTATTTTAGGAAAAGAAGAAAACCAAATTACTAATATCAAAATTGAAAAAAAGTGAATGCACCACCAATAAAAGTGAAATTCAAGCAATTATTAAGAGCTATTTTGCCCAATTATATGCCAATAAATCTGACAATCTAAGGGAAATGGATGAATGTATGCAAAAATCTAAACTGACCAGATTAACAGAAGAGAAAATCAAATATTTAAATAACTCCATCTTTAAAAAAAAGAAAGAAATTAAACAATCTATCAATGAGCTCCCTAAGAAAAAATCCCAAGGACCAATTGGAGTCACAAGTGAATTCTACTAAACATTTAAAGAACAATTAATTCCAATACTATATAAACCATTTGGATAAGTAGATATTGAAGAAGCCTACCAAATTCTATTTATGACACAAATATGATGCTGGTACATAAATCATGGAGAATAAAAACAGAAAGAAAACTGTAGACCAATTTCCCTAAAGACTATTGATGCAAACATGTTAAATAAAATACTAGCAAAGAAGTTACAGCAATATATCATAAAAATCATACACTATGACAAGGTGTAATTTAAAACAGGAATGCAGAGCTAGTTCAATATTAGGAAAACTATCTGCATAATTGACCATGTCAATGACAAAAACAACAAAAATCGTGATTTTTTTCAATAGGTTCAGAAAAGGTTTGACAAAATACAATACCCATTCCTTTTAAAAACTCTAGAAAGCATAGGAATAAGTAGTGTTTCCCTTAAAATGATAAGTAGGATCTATCTAAAACCATCAGTAAGCATTATCTCTAATGGGAATAAGCTAGAAGGCTTCCCAGTAAGATCAGGAATGAGGCAAGGAGGCTCATTATCACCATTATTATTCAACATTGTACTGGAAATGCAAGTTACAGTAATAAGACTAGAAAAAGAAATTGAAGGAAATTACAATAGGCAATGAGGCAACAAAACTATCACTCTTTGCAGATGATTAAAGAATTCTAGAAAGTCAGGTAAAAAAATCAGTTGAAATAATTAACAACTTTAGCAAAATTGCAGGATAAAAAAATCCACATAAATAATCAACATTTCTATATTTTGCCAACAAAATTCAGCAGGAAATGATAGAAAGAGAAATCTCATTTAAAACAACTGCAGACAATACAAAATGCTTGGGAGTCTACCTACCAAGACAAACCCAGGAACTTTGTGAAAACAATGACAAAATATTTTTCACGCAAACAATTGGAGAAATATTAATTGCTTATGGGTAGGCTAAGCCAATATGATAAAAATGACAATTCTACCTAAATTAATTTACTTATTCAGTGTAATACCAATCAAACTACCAAAGAATTTATTTTATAGATCTAGGAAAAATAATAATGAAAGTCATCTGGAAGAACAAAATATCAAGAATATCAAAGGAATCAATTTTTAAAAATTTGAAAAAAGGTGTCCGCATCTCAAACTATATTACAAAACAGTAATCATAACAATAATCTGGTACTGGATAAGAAATAGAGTAATGGATCAGTGGAATAGATTAAGTACACAGTACACAGTAGTAAATTACCATAGTAATCTATTGTTTGATGAACTCAAAGATCCAAGATTTTGGGACAAGAACTCATTATTTAACAAAAATTGCTAGACATAAAGGGTTATATCATATTAAATTAGGGAAAATAGGGAAAATAATAAAATAGGGTAAATATTAAATGGAAAATTTTACCTGTCAGATCTATGAATAAGGAAAGAATTTATGACCAAACAAGATATAGTTAGGACCACAGGAAGTAAAACGGACAATTTTGATTACATTAAATTAAAAAGGTTTTGCCCAAACAAAACCAAGGCAACCAGACCAGAAGGAAAGCAAGAAACTGGGGGTGGGAATGGGAATGGGACTTATAGTAAGTTTTCCTTTCTCAAATATATAGAGGACTTAGTCAAATGCATAAGAGTATTAGTAATTTCCCAATTGATAAATGATCAAAGAATATGAACAGGCAGTTCCCAGGAGAAAAAAAATCAAAGCTCTGTATAGTCATACAAAAAAATGATCTAAATCACTACTATTAGAGAAGTGCAAATTAAAATAACTTTGAGGTATCACCTTATACCTATCAGATTGTCAAACATGACAGAAAAGGAAAATGACAAATGTTGGAGGGGATGTGGAAAAATTGGAATGCACTGTTGGTCTGAGTTGAGAACTGATCCAATCATGCTGGAGAGCAATTTGAAACTATGCCCAAAGGGCTCTAAAATTGTGCATTCCATTTGACCCCATAATGCTGGTACTAGGTCTATATTCCAAAGTGATCAAAGGAAAAGGAAAAGGACCTCAATGTACAAAAATATAGCAGTCCTTTTTGTGGTGGCAAAGAATTGGAAATTGAGGGGATGTCCATCAATTGGGGAATAACCAAACAAGTTGTGGTATATGATTGTGATGGAATACTATTGTGCTATAAGACATGATGAGCTGAATGGTTTCAAAGAAACCTGGGAAGACTTGTGTGAACTAATACGAAGTGAAGTGAGCAGAACCAGGAGAACATTATACATAATAATGGCAATATTGTACGATGATCAGCAAATGCCTTAGCCATTCTCAGCAATACAATGATCTAAAACAATTTCAAAGGACTTATGATGAAAAATGCTCTCTACCTCTAGAAAAAGAACTTATAGGTTCTGAATGCAGATTGAAACATAATTTTTTCATTTTATTTTTTCTTGCTTTTTTCTGCAACATGGCCAATATGGAAATATGTTTTAACTGATTTCACATGTATTATTGGGATCACATTTTTTGCCTTTTTAATGGGTGAGGAAGGGATGGGAGAGAAGGAGAGAATTCAGAACTCAAAACCATTTTTAAACAAATGTTAAAAAAAAACCTAAATAATAAATTTAAAAGAAAAAAAGACTTCAAGTTTCTGAGAAGGTACTGACCTACATTGGTGAGAAAAGTTTCCTTCTCTGGGAATTCCCTATACTGATAGAATCACAGATCTAGTCTTCATCTCCATGATTACCTAAGCAGTCTTTTCAGGGCAGGGAAGATGCAATTACAAAAAATGAAACAGCCCTTGCCCTCAAGGAGCTTTTACTCCGTTAATCAAAAGTTGTTTGAATTGATAATTAAGTTATGAATTTATGAAATGGGGTGTACATACATGATTCTTTGGATACCCTCTGGGAAAGATCATGGTGGCAGCAGGAAGTGAGGCTGCAATCACATTTTAATAAAGTAAAGATGGTGTAGGAGCAAACGGCACAGAAAGTAAAGCTCTTGAGCAGCATGTACCCCTGATTCTGCACATGTTATCAGGATATGATTTTTGGTTAATATAGATGATACTATTTGTAAATTATGCTCTTTTGCTCTTTGTGATGATATGTACATGACTTCTAATTTGTAATCTTACTTCCTGCTATTGCTACTTTATACTGACTACTTATAAACTTACTTACTATACTTACTTTATAGAACATAACTACAATGAATGATGAGAACTGACTGCATCTTGTATGCATAGTTATTTGTATATTGTCCCCCTGAATTGAAATGTGAACTCCTGAAAAACAAGAACTGTTTTCTTTTTTTCTGTATCTCTAGAACTTAACAAAATACTCAACATGTAGTAAACCCTTAATAAATGCTTGTTGACTAATTAAGAAAAAAAGCTACCAGAAGGAGCTTACATTCTATTGAGGGAGACAACATATATGTGTATTTATATGCATGTGTGTATGTATATGTATAAATATATGCATGTACACATTATATGTATGTATTATATATATTATATGTATGTTCTATATGCATGTGTTCCAAATAAATACATGCATATAGAATAAATGCAAAATTTGAGGTGATGAAATACAAGGTAATTAGAGAGAATGTGCACTAGCAGTTGGTGGGTAAAGGTTTTCACATACATATACTGGATCTGAATCTTGAAGAAAGTGAAGGATTCTTTGAAACAGAATTGGTGACAAAGCACATTCTGTGAATGAGGGGTTGGCCAATGCAAAAGCGCTGATATAGGAGATGAAGTGCTACATATGAGAGAAAGCCAGTTTGCATGGCTTTTAGAAGGCAGGAAAGGGAGTAAGGTACACTAAGGCTGAAAAGTTAGGCTGGTCCAGGTTGTTAAGAGGCGTAAAAAACTAAACAAGGCTCATACACTCCGATGTTAAAGGACCTTAAAGATCATCCAGTCCAGTCCCTTCTTGGCCAAGATGATCCAGGAAGTAAGTGGCAGAGCTGTAATTGAGATCTAGGTCTTCTGACTCCGTATTCTGAGCCCTTCCACTGGACTATGCTGCCTCCCCAGCCAAAGAGTTGATAGAGTTGATTTTATCCTAAAGGCCATAGAGTGCTACTGGAGCTCATTGAGTACAGAAGTTAACATGCTCAGATCTGAAGAATTTCAAATGTTAATATGGACTATTTGTGCCCGATCTATGGTAGAGCCTTCTGAGCTCGTATTCGTCTGAGCAGTCATAGTTGGACACTATACCTTGGCTCCAACACAGTGATGTCATTTTGGTCCTCTTTGAGAAAGAAAAACAATAACTAACCAACCAACATGGTTAGATCTGCATTTAAAGGAAATTTCTTTGTCAGCTTTGTGGAAGAGGGATTGCAGTGGAGAAGGACTTCAGGTAGGGAAGGTATTAGGAGGCCATTGCAACAATCTAGCCAAAAGTGAATGAGAATCTGAACTGAGGTGGTATGAGTTTGGGAAAGAGGATGAATGTGAGAAATGTTGTGTAGATGGAAACAAGATTTGGCAACTGACTTAATAAGTGAGATGAGTGGGTGAGGAGCTGAGGATAACATGGAGATAATAAACTTGAAAGGCTGGAAGAATGGTGGTAACCTCTACAGCAATTAGGAAGTTTGGTAGAGGTAAAGATTTGTGGGAAAGAATAATAAGTTCTATTTTGGACATATTGAGTTGGAGATGTCTTTGGAATATCCAATTCAAAATGTCCAATAGGTAGTTGGTGATACGGGACTGGAGCTCATGAGGGAGATGGGTCTGAATATACAGATCTATGAGCCATGTGCATAAAGATGATACTTACATTCATGGCCACTGATGAGTTCACCAAGAGAGAGATTGTAGAGAATGAGAAAGACCCAGGACAGAACCCTGTGGTACAATCACAGTTAGGTGGCATGATAATGCAGCCAAGGAGACAAAGAAAACTAAAAGAAATAAAAAGTTTTAGGACGAGTAAGTGGAGAACCAAGAGGGAGCTGGGCCATCATCACTCAGAAGGAGGAAAGTATCCAGGGGAAGAGGTTGGTCATCAGTATCAAATAGGGCAGAGAGGTATAGAAGGATGAAGACCAAGAAAATAACATCAGATTTGGCAACTGGTAGAGCACTTGTAACTTTGGAGAGACCAGTTTCAGTTGAATGATGAGATGGGAAGCCAGATTTCAAGGGGTTAAGAAGAGAGTCAGAGTAGAGATAGGGGAAGCAATGAGCATAAATAACTTTTTCTAGGAGTTGCCCAAAAGGTGGAGGAAAAATGTGGGGCAGTAGCTTGAGGGGATGGTAAGGTCTAGTGCAGGTTTTTTAAGTTAGAGAAAAGTTAAGAATAGTTGAGATTTGAACCCATTGAAGGACCATTGTGATTAAGATTCATTGAGTGTAGTAAAGAAGGTATTTATAGAGGCAGCAGGAAAAGCCTAATAAAATACAGAGGCAAGAAAGTGCGAACAAAGTGGGGTACAAACCAATCTGGATGGAAAAGAGAGGTTGATTTTTAAATTAATTTTTTTAATTAACAAAAATTCATTTCTTACCTCCCCACACTATTAGAAAAAAAAAGAAAAACGAAACTCTTATAATATATGTGCATAGTCAAGTAAAACAAGTGTTGGCCACGTCCAAAACAGTCTCATTCTGCACCCTGAGTTCCTCACTTCTCTGTGAGGAGGTGGGTAGTATGCTTTATATTGAGTCTTTTTAGAATCATGGTTGGTTATTGTGTTGATTAGAGGCCTTAAGAGTTTTGAAGTTTGGTTTTTCTTTTTTTTTTCTTTCTTTTTCTTTTCTTTTTCTTTCTCATTTTCTTTTTTCTTTTCTTTTTTTTTTTAATAATTGTGTTGCTATCATATAAATGGAACAAAAAGGATCTATAATCAGTAGTATAAGAGAGAAGGCTGAAAGCATAGTTTGAGTGTCAGAGACCCTTCAAAACTGGGGTGTTTGAACCTTAATCTGGAGACAAGGGGAAGCAATTGAGCAGTTTAACTTCTTACAATAGAGAGTTTATGGGTATAGGGAATGTTTATGAGTATATGGGTATAGTTTTGGGATATGTTGGGAAATGATTATGGTGTAAAAACAGAAAACATCAATAATTTTTTTGAAAAGTTCTGTACCTAGTATTTGCAGAGACCTGAATTCAAATCCAGCCCATGACAGTTATATGTGTGGTCATAGAAAAGTCACTCATTTCTCTGTATCTTACTTAGTTTCCACATCTGTGGAAAAAAGGATACTAATATCTATAGTAGCTACCTCATAGGGCTGCTGTGCAATATGTGTAGAGGAAAATATTGCACAATGTGTCCCAAAACACTTAGTACAGCTTTTATGCTCCTGGAGCTTAAAGATAATTAAGCTTTATATAAATATCAGATGTTATCAATGACTGAGAAGTTTTGAACATGGCTTACAGGGAAGATGGTGGCACTGTGAGCAGAAATTCAGAAACAGAAACCAATTTTTTCAGGGAAAGTGATGAATGATTTCTGTTTTGGACATTTTGACTTTGAAGGGATCATAAGACACCCCAGTGGACCTATCCAAAAAGTAGTTGAAAATATAAGACTAATGCTCAGAAGAGAGGTCAGGGCTAAAGACAAAGATCTGTGAGTGAGAATCAAAACTCTGAGCATGAAAAAAAATCTCAATTTCACAAAGGTAAATATGAGAAGAAGTCTTATGTCTTTCCTCTGTGGCCTGGAATGACTTCTTAGTAACTTATAAGGATTTTAGCTTAGAATTTATTTGACAGTGGAGGATTATGGGAAAGATAATCAGGGCCTTTTACTAAAAAACCTCAACTGATCCCTGGGTACTCATGTCAACGACTCATTCTGCCCCAAAGGGGAACTATTATGTTGTCTTGTTTCCTCTTTCTTTAAAATACCTAAATATCTTAGGCGCTAGTTAAAACAAAGCTCTGAGCTAGATGACTCTATACTCTCCACAGATTCCAAAACACAAAACCTCATAGGTGAAAGGGCCTTGGGAAGCAATCTAATCTCTTCTATACCTGATAGCTAGGAGGTACAGTGGGTAGAACACTGTATCTGGAGTCAAGAAGACCCAAGTACAAATCCAACCTCAGAAACTTACTAGTATATAAGCCTAGGCTATATTAAGGATATTATTTATCCTTTCTCAGCCTCAAAATAGCACCTATATTCTAGGGTTGTTTTAAAATAGAATGAGACAATATTTGTAAAGGGCTTTGAAGACCTTAAAGTGCTATGTAAATACTAGTTATTATTATTCATGTTATCATAATATCATTGTTTGGATCTCAGAAGCCACTTAATCCAAACCCTTAATTTTATATATAAGGAATCTGAGGCCCAAGAAGTTAAATGGCTTGCTGAAGAGACCAGGTCTTCTGATAACTAGTAGTAATAATAATGTCTAGCACTTACATATCACTTTAAACTTGGCAAAGTGCTTTACAAATATCTCATTTTTATCCTTTGACTCTGAATCAGTACTCTTTATAGATCTAAAAACTATAATTTATATGAAAGCACTTTGCAAGTTCTAAACCAAGATATGATTATAACTTATCAATTATTTAATTCATGATAAGGCTATATCCACACAGGCAATACTATATAGTTAATTCTTGCTTTTGAAATATTAAAAGAAAACCCAAAGAAGTTCATTGAATATTACTGTTTAAGAAATAAATAACAGAATCATAGAATCCCTGAGTTGAAAGAGACATTATAAATCATCTAGTTGAATTCATGTCTAAAACATGAATTCTCTTTCTATAATTTCTGACAACTGGTTGTCTAACTGTTGCTTGAAGAATTCCAGTGATGAACAAATCATCTCCCAAAGTACCCCATTCCACATTTGTACAGACCCAATTATTAGGAGGTTCTATCTAATACTGAACAAAAATCTGTCTCCCTATACCTTTCAACCATTAGTTCTATGATGATCCTCTTACAAAAATGAAGTCTAAATTTTCTAGACTTAGTCTGATTGAGAAGTTGGAGAAGAAAGACTTAAGTTGAATAAAAAGGAGAAGGGAATTTCGAAAATAATTTTAGAGGAGCTTGACATGGGAAGAAGGCTAGAAATTGAATCTCAAAAGGAAAATTTTGGATAATTTGAGAGAAATTGAGGAAAATTTGAAGAATGATTTCTTTTTCCAGGTTCTATTTCTGGCTTTTGTGAAAGAAGATTTCAGGAGTTGGATGAAGAAGTAAAGACTCAAAGAGAAGGACCAAAGGAGAAAGAAAAGTATAAGGTACATGGCAAGGCAAGGTTAGCCAGAAAAAGTAGTACAACAAATTGGTAAATAAAATTAACAAGCAAAAATTTGTTGAAATGATTAGGAGGTTGATTTTTAAAAAGGGAAAGGAAGTCAGGTATGGCTGTGATATCATTTAAAAAGTAATGGTAAAAGGCTACAAAAGTTCTTATGGAGGTAAGGGGCAAGCCCCCCCAAGTATTTTTTTTTTAAGGCTGAGCATCTCAATCAGTATGGAGAGAGGGTAAATTTTTCAGTAACTTGCTTTGAGTATTCTATGTTTGTTTTTCTGCCACAGTCAAATGATTGCTATCTTCCCATTGTAGGCTAGTTCCCCCCCCACAAACCCCCAACCATAAGAAAAGCAGAAAGAACTCAAGAAAAACATCTCTATACTCCAGATTATCAGGTCTAATTAAATATTCCTTACAAAAATAGTAACATAAAAACATAAAAGTGTGTTTTGATGAGAGAACAAAAAGAATATGAAGTGACAGAAGAGAGTATGACCCTTATCAGGAGACTGGAGAATGAAAGGGTGCCACATAGAGGAAGAAGGAAAAGACTAGGACAATCATACACTTGGAGATAAATATCAAATTTGAGACTCTTGCTGAGAAGAAGGGAGCTGGATGTTTGGAAAAAGCACTTACTTAACCTCTAAGAAATGATAAAGAACAACCATTTCAGATGAGAAATTGCCCCTTATAAGTTAAAGGATTAAGAAAAGAGTAGAGGGTTAGTGACTCCTTTTCAGTTTAATGAATCATTCATGTGTCAATCTGATAATAACAATAGAGAGGTCCCTTGTCTTCATGGGGCATTTATCCAAGGTGTACCAGAGGACCTTCCAAGACTCATCAAAATTTATGATTACTATACACCTCTGGGAACACAATGACACTGCCAGAAGGAACATAAATAATATCACTAAAGATTATGAAGTCTTGGCCAGAAACTGAATACCATAGTTTGTATTTTTCACAATTATGTCTATAGAAGCCAGCGTATACAGAGGAGAAAATTGATTTGATAAGAAAATAGCTGGCTAATAAGGGGGGATTTTGATTTGGTAAGTAAACAGCTGGGTAATCAGATGGTGACTGAGATGGGATTTTGGACTTTGGAATTTAACTTAAAATAGAGGGATGATGAACTCCTGGTAATGTAGTGAACTATATGGTGAGTGGTAGGAATTTATTTGCCTGATAGGTACCTTCAAATATAATTAAAATGGCCTTAACACAGTGCTTGGCATATAGTTTATAATTCAGTATATGCTTGCTGATTGGTTGACTGATTTATTTATTCAAAAGTTTCAGGGAAAGGATTGGTAGGATTCCACTGATTAAAATTACAGGGAAAATCACTCCAAAAAGAATGGGAAATTCTGAAAAATAAGATTTTGAAGACACAGGTGAAAACAATCCCAATAAATAGGGGGAAAGTGGTATATATCCTGAGACTCACATGAATTTATAGAAAACAGCTAACTTAGAATTTCAAAAGATATGTACAGAAAATGGAGGCAGGAACAAGTAACAGAGGATGAATATAAGAACAATGGCACTGTTCTCTAAAATAATGTCAGGAGTGCTAGAGATAAGAAGGCACTAAAATTGGTAAAGAAAGCTAAGGACAAGAAAAAGGGTGCGTTTTTAAAAAATTTTGTTTTTAAGCTAAATTGGGGGGAAAGGGGAAAATTAAACAAGAGATCAAATACCTCTTCCCCCTCCCCCCAGTGCTTTGGGGTAAGTAGGGCAACCATAATTGACAACAAAGTCTAGCCAGGGCTATTCAATTCTCATTTGGTTTCTGATTTCTCTGCCAAGGATAATGACCTTGGGACTGGAAATAAGAGCATGAAAATGGCTAACAGGAAATTGATACTCAAGAAAAGTTAAGATATAAGGGAGCATCAAGCAGTCTTGATGACTTTAAGCCACATGGCCCAGATGGACTACATCCTCGGTTACTGAAAGAATAGGGAGCCACGTTTAGTGATATCTGAAAGATCAAGAAAAATGAGAGAAAAACTACAGGAGTGGGAGAAAGCAGAATTCAGTGAAAAAGCTTCTGGAATTTAAGCCAGAGGACCTGGCAGTGCCACTCATAACCCATTGACCTTTGGCAAATCACTTACTTTTCATGAGCCTCAATTTCCTCATCATTGAAATGAGAGGGTTCAGTTAGACAGTCTCTGAGGCTCCTTCCAGCTCTAAATTTTGTTCTTATGGACCTATCACCCTATGCCAATATCTTAATTTTCAAAAAGAAAAAGAGAATAGAGTTTAAAAGGTATAAATGAGTGACCTCTATTCTACTTCCTAAGAAAATTCTGGAAGAGATAATCACAGTAGTCATTACAAAGAAAAAGTAGTCATTACAAAGAGCCAGCATGGCTTTAGAAGATGTATTTTTACCCTTTTCTGGTAACATTCAAAGCTCCCCACTTTACCTTTTTCCTTATGCCTTTTTCTGGAATGCAGTGAGAAGAAGGAGGGGTTTTCTCTCTTCCCCTATGTTCACCATGAGTAATTGACATGACTTGTGTTAGAAGCTCATAGCAAAGGTAAACATATACTTGAACTCAGCCTGAGAAGAAACTTAGGAACATGTGGTTTCTTTCTCCAAGTAGCAGGTAGTATGGACTTTTGGCAAAAGCACACGGCAATCTGTATGTAATTCCCCAGGAGGCCTGAAAGGGGAGTTTCTCAGCTTCAAGTTTCGAGCCATCTTCTTTCTTTTCTGTTTCCAGTTCTGAGCACAAGTAGGAAATTAGAAACCTGAAGGGGGATTTTCCTAGGTCAAAAACTGGTAGGAACTAGGGCACTGAGAGGTTTCTTGCAAAGTCACATAGCAAAAGCAGACATTTCTGTAATGGGCCTGAGAAGGGAGGCCCATTTGGCAGTGGTCTTGGAGATAATCCCAAATTCAAGAATTCTTGAGTCCAGTTTGGACACTGGAGAGAAGGCTATGCCTCATGCAGTGTGCATCTCTGAGAAAGATGTGTATCTTCTACTAGGAGAACAAAGCCAGTAAACAAACTGGATAATAAGAAAACTAACTGGTAGCAAGGATTTAGTAAAACAAAAAATAAATAACCCCCTCCCCTAAATCTCATGGTGTGTCTTAGTAGTATAGCAAGCCTAGATCAATGAAATAATGGATCTTCGTAGTATTCAAGCATAATCACAAATAAGAATGATTAACCCTCAGCATTAATGACCTTTGTTTATTGATTGCCTTTTGTAGCTATGAAAGAATTTAAGAAATTAAATTGATTATGTATCATTGTATAATTGATTCTATTCTGTAATTGATCCTATTCTATATTACTGTCCCATTTTGTATGATTGCGTAAGCCACATTTCTTTGTTTTTTTGGCTATGAGCTGTTCAGAAGTTCAGTTCTCTTTCTAATGACTGTTCTGTTCTTGCCTCAAAAAAAATCTGTTATCCCAGAAGGATGCAGGTGGATGCCAGAGAATCTGGTCTAATATCTTTATACCACCATGCTATCCTTCAAGGATGTCTGGTTTGTTTTCCAAAGAAGTCTTGTTTACTATCTCTAACCTTGTAGGTTCACTCAAACAATGAAAATGTCTTAATCTCAGGAGGGAAGGAGGGAGTTGTTGCTACCCCTCATTCCCAGTTTCCAACCAGTTGTATTGTCTTCACCCCCATGATGCTGCCAGCCTTGTAATCAATTACATTATTTTCCTAACCTACCCAGTTCTGTTCTTATTTCTATGCTTATGAAAAGGAGCTGTGCTTCCTCTTTTGGGTCATTAGCCTAACTGAGGCAGCATTTGACCCACTTTATTAACAGGTTTGCTCCCATAAACTGATAAAGCTCAAAATTCTGCACCTCAATTTACCTTTATTAAATTCTATCAAGGCTGAATATAGAAAGGCAGGATGACATAGTGACCTGAGAGCTGACATTACAATGAATAAGACTTAGGTTCAAATCTTCCCAACCCCACATACAAAGCCCAGCTATTTGATTCTGAGCAAGTCTCTTAAAAGGGAAAAGGGAAATTGCAGATAAAATGTCCATCTGCACTGGTAGAAGGACTTCCCTCCCTGAAGCTCCCTTCTACTGATGAAATCACAGATCTAGTAGAAATACACACACACATAATTTTAAAAATGCATATCTGTCTCTGTTAAATGTATTGCATATGTTATTTTACACCAGTTTTTGTAATATCAGAATTTGAAATGAGAGGGGAAAAAAGGATGCCATATGCTATAGAAGTCAACAAACATTATTAAGCACCTGGAATACTCCAGACCCCATATTAAGTGCTGGGAATACAAAGACAGGCAAAAGGAAAGTTCTTGTCCTCCAGGGTCTCACTTCTAATGGGAGAGACAACAATCAAATGACTATGTTTATCGTCTGAATCAGGGCTATTCTTACTTAGATTCTGAACCAACCACTATTCCAGCAATCATCCTTAGCACTGGCTTGCCTGACTAGGAAGGGAGAACTCACCTTGGATGTCTTGGGATTATTGAAGAGGGTTGAGATGCAGTTAGGCTCAAAAACCCCCCAAATAAATATAATAACAGCTCACATAATCATCACCTTCCCAATGCCAGACTAACATTAAACTGAGATGATGATGATGATGATGATAACAATTCTTATTTATAGGGTTAGGTCCTTTAAGGTTTATGAAGTGGTTAGGGTTTTTTGTTATTGTTGTTATTTGCTGGCTTATTTTTTATTTTTTGCCAACTGTTTTCTTCACTAAAACCTACATAATTAAAGGATATTTTTCTTTGCAGAAAGACTTTTGAATTCCTACATAAATATTCCAGTATTTTAAAGATACTAATGTTTTCCCCAAAGTCATAAATCTTGAACAAAAGATTTGCACACTGGAAAATAAGGTAAAGCTTTCTTGTATAGATTGGTTTTAATATTTTCAAATTAGTTTGATGGAAATGATACACCTATTTTACAGTACAAAAGAAAAAATTACAAAATTTAAGTCCAATTGACTATAGTAAGCCAAAATTTACAATAATTTAGACCAACTGAGCAGAAGTTGAATTTTACACTATAACTAGGTAAGAAGGTTTGCTAAGCAAATTAATAGTATCAATAAAAGAAATACTTTGTGTATTTAAGAATAAAGATAGGCAAATGCTTTCAAATACTTCTTTACCATTTGCATTCAAACAATAGCATGTGCTCACTAGAAATGATTCTTATTACCTGGAAATAAAATACTTGAGAAGATTCTGTAATTTTTACAGTATATAATTTGCCTCTCACTTTTCTTCCTTTTCAACACTGCTATTTGCACCTGTAAAAAAAAACCAAAAAACTAATACTTCATTACTGTAACTCATTAGTTCTCTAATTGAATTAGCTCTCTAATTCAATAAGCTGACTTCCCCAATTGCCTTCTCCAAAGAGGGTAAGTTAGTGAACTCTGATTGAATGCAAACAAAGATTGAAAGGTGAATAATAAATACTGGACAAACTGCCAGGGGCTACTGACTGTGATTGATGGATGTGCAAAGAGGTATGCAAATCACATTAAATCTACTGGGTGCTTTGTTTTTCTTAATTGAAGACTGAAGAAAATAAAAAGACATGTATCTTTCCTGTTTTACATAGATGTTTCCTGAAGAACATTCTTTTGGGAAGTATTATTGAGGGAAAGTCAAATTCAAAATTAAGTTTAATTTAGTTCTTTTGCATAATGTATGTGCATGCTATGGTGATTTGGCGAATCTGTGATTAGATTCATGATGTGTGGGACAGAAACCACTTACTCAAAATTAAAAACAAAGACTTAGATACCTTGAAAGTAGAAAGGAGTTTATTGCTTACTCATGAGAAAGGGTACCGCTCCTAGTCACCATTGTAGGCCAGGAGAGTACAAGTTCCTTACAGAAGTAAAAGCTTATTTATACTCTAACACAAGCTCCTCCTGTCTGACCCCCTTCCCCTTATCCCATTGGCTGGGCTTTCAAGGGGTACAATCTATTCACGGAGACACAAGTTGGCCAGAGACAAGAAAAGGTGGGAACCTTTTCAAGGGCAAGTAGTACAGGTTGGGGGCACAGCTATTCTTTCTGCTAAGTACTTAAAAAACTGGGTCTGAGGGGGGAAGGGTTTTGAAAGCAACAATCAAGAACTATTAACAAGAACCATTGACCCCCTGAGGAGGCTTCACTTCTGAGAGATCATCTCTCACAATGAGAATCCCTCTATTACTGGATGTATCACAAGTTCCACATTATCACATTCTGGGTTTCTTGTCAATGTCATTCCATAAATCCTCTATAGCTAGCTATCTACCCAAGGCTCTGGAAACCTTCCTCTGATTATCTCAGTAAATGTTGATGATTCCCAATGGCATTTGCTTCTATATTGATATAGAAGGGGCTTCTCCCTCCTCACCTTCCACTTATATATAGGCAACATTTTACAGAGATATAGGCTGACATGGTCTATGGAAATGATAGTAGAAATCAAAACCATCCTGGCTTTTAATTTTTTTAATTTTGATATTTTATTCTGAATTTAACAAACCCCAAACAAAACAGACATTTCCATATACCTAGGAGAACAGAAAAAGAGAACTTTATGTGAAACTAAGATCTCTATTATGTATAATAAGCTTTTCTTTTAAAATATTTAATTAATTCAACATGTAACTTTCAAAGCTGCCCTGGTGGTCTATTATTCCTTCTGGTCTTCCCTCTGTTATTGTCTATATTTTAAAAAATGCTTAAATAACCCTCTTATCTTTCTTTTTATTTTCTTTTTTGTCTTCCTCTTCCTTCCACTCCAGCATTGGAAATAAGAAGGGGGAAGAAAAACTCTTGTAATAAATATGCATAAACAAGGAAAACAAATTCCTATACTGGCCATGTCCAAATGCCAATGTTTCAGTCTGCACCTTGAGTTCATCACCTCTCTGTCAATGTCTCATTATTTGTCTTCCGAAATTGTGGTTGGTTGTTTCATTGACAGAGCTTTTCAAGGTTGTTTTTACAATGTTATCGTAAAAATTGTTCTCCTTGTTCTGCTCAATTCATACATCAGTTCATATAAATCTTCTTAGGTTTCTCCGAGGCTATTCCTTTTGTTATTTTTTACAGTATAATAATATTCTATCAAATTCATACTTTATTCATAGCTTAATTTGTTCAACCACTTCCCAATTGATGATTACCCTCATAGTTTCCATTCTTTGCCCTAATCAAACCAAACTAAAACAACCTACATTAAAGATTTACATGTGAGTCTTTTTCCTTTTTCTTTCTTTCCTTTCAAGTAGTATTATCACTGGGTCAAATGCTATGCACAGTTTAGTTAATTTGGGGACATAATTCCAAATTTCTTCCTGGAATGGCTGGACCAATTGATAGCTCTGCCAACACTAAATTAGTGTCTGCTTTTCCTACATCCTTTCCCACACTTGTCAATTTTCTTTTTTGTCGTCTTTGTCATTCTAATGGGTATGCAGCAAAACCTCAAAGTTGCTTTAATTTAAATTTGTCCAATTATTTTTTTTAAGTGAGGCAATTGGGGTTAAGTGACTTGCCCAAAGTCACATAGCTAGGAAGTATTGTGTCTGAGGCTGGATTTGAAACTCAGGTCCTTCTGACTCCAGGGCCAGTGCTCTATCCACTGCACCACCTAGCTGCCCCAATTTGTCCAATTATTAATGATTTGAAGCATTTTTCACATTGCTGTTGAGCTTGGATTTCTTCCTTTGAAAACTGCCTGTTAATATTCTTTGGTCATTTGTCTATTGGGAATGAGTCTTGTTCTTAAAAATTTCAATTGGTTTCTTATATATCTTGGATATGAGACCTTTATCAGAGAAACTTGCTGTAAAAATATTTGCTAGGTTAACTGTTCTTCTAATTTTAACTGCATTGTTTTTGTTTGTGCAAAAACTCCATCTCGGATCTTTGATGCTTTTAATGAAGCTTAAGGCTTCTACTTGGTTTGATAAAAAAGTGAGTTCAAGTTCCATGTCCTAGTGCTTATCTTTCATCCAGTCAAAGTTATTAATCACTAGAACAGACTGGAATAGTTAGACATGTGGGTATAATAGAAAGAGCCCTGGAATAGAAGTCAGGAATTATGAGTGTCATTAGTTCAGAGACACTGAGTGAATGACGACATCTCTGGAGTTTAATTTACTTACCCTTAAAATGATAGGATTGTACTAGGTCTCTAAGGCATCCTTCCAGTGCAAAAACTGCATAATTACCAAGGAAACTATGAAACTTCTTTCTAGGAGGTCTTTTAAAATAGTGTACATATTTATCTTGCAGAAGGAAATGGCAAACCATTCCAGCATCTTTGCCAACAAAACTCCAAATGGAGTCACTAAGTGTCAGACACAACTGAAAAATGACTAAATGGCAACATATTTATCTATCCTATGTGTATTTTAGTATAGTCTTAATTAACTAGAGGTATAGGAATAAATTACAGTCCTTTCAGTATCTTGTATTCCTATGATTCACCTATGTGCACAAGAATCTTGCGAATAACCATTCAGAGAAGTTAGCCATCTGTGACTAGTGAACAATTGTGATTTTACTAATCTTACTACATATGTACCCATTTTAGAGATATTAAGTTGAACAAAAAAGACATTAGGTTAAGATTAGTGAAATTTTCATGTGCATTTGCCAGATAGATGCTCAACATTCCCTCTGTGTGTGCAGTATATAAGTTTAAATCTATTTTGTATTTTCATGTGAAATGGCAATTTATACTTCTCTTGATTAATTTAGTTGTTCATAGTAAAGAAACATTTTGATTTCAAGCATACTGAGCAAGGATAAGTTTATTTGTGTTCTGCATAGCTTCAAGTGCTAACGTAGTTGGCATTTTTATTTTAATATTTGATTTTTATTTTTTATTTATTCATATTTATTTTTATTTATTTTAATAATTGTTATATGAGGGTTGATTTTGCCTCCATATTATCTGGCCAATGTACAACATTGCAGGACATGGAGGAACTTGGGATTAATTCCAGAAAGTAGAGGAACTAAAATGGAATTTGAAAAATGTCCTCTCAATGCAAAAATATTTTTAAAATACCATTAGCAGGATAGTCTGTCTTAATGCATAGTAGTTAACTGTGACAAATGCCCTAAATGTAGAGACATTGTCATTCATTGTGAGAATCTTAATTTAAAATGGGATATGTGAGCTTTTAATTAAGCTTGAATGATGGATGAGAATATTAAGAAATTTAGGCTAGGAAGTGTGGTGTAATAAAAATGGTTTGGCAGTTGGCAAATGTGATTACTTGTCTGGCTATATTATTAGCTACCTCTGTGACCTAGGTGAAGTTATTTACACCATCTAGGCCCAAGTTTCCTCAATCACTGTCCATGATTTTGCCCATTCTTCTTTTTTGAACTATTACTTAACTTCTCTATGCCTTGGTGCCTCACTCTCTAAAATGAGGATGAAGCTTGAGTTCCACATAGCTCGCTTAAATGTTATACAGATTATCAGCAGTTTAGAAAGAATTTTGAGTTCCTCTCCTTCTTAAAAGGAAATACCATAGAGCAGTTCTGTTCTTTTATACCATATATTATCTAAGGAAGAAATTGAGAGAAAAATCAAAGATAAGTAAAATAGGGACACAACTTTATTTTTCTACAAGGCAGTTAAGTACATTGTCATATCAAAAGTTAAGTGCAGATTAGCCTGCACTAAATGTTATTAAGGCAGCAAAGTCAGGCTTAGCTATCAATACCAGTGTTCAACCTCTATAGCTGCAGATCTGTGAAGGCTAAGTATGGCAGTACTCAGAACCATACATTTTTAAACATTGGAGTCATGAATCAGATACGTAAAATTTGAATTAAAGAACAGTCAGGCTGAACATGAAAAAAGAAGCCTTTCCCCATCCCCCTTAATTCTAGTGCCTTCTCTCTCTTGATTATCTCCAGTTTAATCCTGTTTTTATTTTCTTTGTACATAGTTGTTTGCACATTGTCTTCCCCATTAGAATGTCCTTGAGGACAGGACCTGGGGGTTTGTTGTTTTTCTTCTTCTTCTTCTTCTTCTTTTTTTTGCCTTTCTTTGTATCCCCAGCACTTGGCACAGTGCCTGGCACATAGCAGGTGCTTGTTAAATTCTTGTTGAATGACTTACTGACCAAAACAGAACAGACAACATGAACAACACAGAGATCTCCCAAAAATAAAAGGTGCAACACATGCTTTTTAAACCAACAAAAAACCAAACAAACACAGAATCTCCCAGAAAAAAAAACTCCCAATGCATTACAAAAGGAAAATAAGTATGTATATATAAAAAAAATAAAAATAAAAAGTCAGAAATGCTAAGTCAAGGCCAATTAGCTAAAAACCAAGTTTGTTTTCTTTTTGTATTAAGCTCTACTGCTTCCTTTACACTAGCAGCATGTCTATATGCTAAAAGTCCATAGCAGCAAAACACATTATCCATTTGGCATTTACAAAATTAAATTACTGAATAAAAATATAATTTGTTCTCATAAAACTATGTTTCATACAGTAATAATTTTTAAAGCAAGCTAACCAAAAACAAAACACACAAAACAAGGTTTAGTACAGTAACAAAATCAGAGTACTTCAAACTTTGTCACCATGAGCACTTACAGTTTTGGCTAGTTTTCCCTTGGTATTAAACTAACATTAATAGTAATGCTTTTATTGATTTGCCTCATATCAATGCATTCTGTTTAGTGATTTAGAAAGAGAAATGTTTGAGTACCTGTTCTTTATATAAAATTTCAAAGCAAGTCATCACAGGAAAACAATACTGGTCTGCTAGATCTTTAAAAATACAGGGGAAAAAAAATAATTTTTTAAAAAAAATTCTGCATTAAGATATTTAATATTTGATTATAATTTATTACCTAATAATTTAGGTAAAACTGTCATTTATATAAAAATTATTTTAGTTGGGTGAAATCCAACAAGAATATTCTCAGTGACTAAAGATGCACTTGGTGCTGCTCCCAACTGTTGTACCACAACAAAAATAGGTCCTTCTCCCATTCATGAAGAGTTTCATGTAGAGGAATGGTAAATCCCAAGTCATTATGAAGTGTTCTGAAAACCATAATGCATGTATGAAAGAGTCTCACATGACTAGAGTCCTGGTGGAGAATGCATTTATATACTTCCGTCCCTGATCGGAGGCCATCATTTGATCTTCTGTCTTCCCACAGGACACAGATTCCCAGGCGTTGCTAAGATGCTGCATGAAAAAGAAGATCACAGAGTTTTACCTTTCTCTCTTCAAGGTCATCAAATATTTTAAAGGGAAAATGGATTATTGATGATTTAGTATGCATTATTTAGATACTTCATCATTCTGGTTACAGCTCTAACAAAAAATACACCTTAGGATTCTTAATCATTTTACATTTCAGAGAAATATAAAGATTATAATATGTATCATACATATGCATAATGTTGTTTAGACATTTTTCAGTCATGTCTGACTCTTTGTGACCCTATTTAGGGTTTTCTTGGCAAAGATACTGAAGTGATTTGCCATTTCCTTCTCCAGCTCATTTGACATATGAGGAAACTGAGGCAAATGAGGTTAAGTGACTTTCCCAGGGTCACATAGTCAGTAAGTATATGAGGCCAGATTTTTACTCAGGAAGATGAGTCTTTCTGACTTTAAGCATGAAGCTCTATGCACTGTGCCATCTATCTGCCCAGATATGTGCATATACATTAAAAATGTATATACACACATATATACATACATATGTATGTATATATAGAGAATATGTGTATGCAAGCATGAATACATACACACACAAGCATGTGTATATGTATGTATATATGTGCATGTACATATATACATATATGCATATGTATATATAGCATAGTGTGTATGTGTGTGTGTGTGTGTGTGTGTGTGTGTAACAGAAGATTTCTTTCTGGAGGGGGTAGAGAACCACACCAGAATTTATCTGAAAAAAAAAATCAAGTCTTCATTACTCAAGATTTTTGACAGTTTTTTTGTTCTAAATCATATAATACAATGGGAGGGAGAAATCAAGTGATATTCCAGACAGGTGATATTAAGGGCTGCACATGTATTTACTCACTAGGCAAATTTATCATTGCCTTGAGCTACGTAAAGCAAAAAATTTGCAGTCGTGCTGGAATTTAGTTACACCTCCTAAATACATTATATCTTTTCTTTCAGTTAATGCAGACTTCATTTTTACCACCATAGTTTGTTATCTAATTGCACAGCTGTTACTATTTATTATGTAGCAGAAGTCACAACTTCTTTCAAATCAGCAGTGTTGCTTAGCATCAACGAATATAAACATTAGTTGAGAACAGAAGACTTCACAATACTCAAATCTCACTCTCCATAATAGGAAGGTAGCAGAATTTAGACCTAGGGGGAAAAAAACACCTTGGAAATCATCTAGGTACAATCTCTATTTTACAGATGAAAAAACTGAGACCCACGGAAGGGGAAGTGATTTGCCCAAGACCACATCAGTATTTACAAATTATTATTATCAGTCACTTGAAAATGCTATTTCTAGCAAGCCAATTAAAAGCAATGTAAGAGAAACCTAATTCAATCAACTAAATTTATTGAGCACCCTATAGATGTGTGCTAGCACTGTGCCAGGCATTACAGGAGATTAAAAAAGAAAACTCCAAAACATCCTTGATCCTGAAGAGGCAATATTGTACAGTGGAATGATGAACCAACTTTGGAATCTGAAGACTTAGTTCAAATCCTATCTCTAATGCTTTCTACCTGTGTATCCTTGGGTAAATCACTTAACTTCTTTGGGTCCTAGTTAACTCATCTGAAAATGAGGGGTTCAGACTAGGTAGTCTCTGAAGTCCCAATGAAATATAGAACTATGATCTTATGGAGTTTAAAATCTGGTAACAGAAATATAAATAATAATAGCTAGCATTTATATAGTACCTTAAGTTTGCAAAGGGCTTCACTGATTATCTCATTTTATCCTCACAACAGTAGGTGTCATTATCATCACCGTTTTACTCATGAGTAAACTGAAGCAGACAGAGGTAGTTAAGTAATTTCCCCAGGGTCATGTAGATGATAAGTGTCTGTGGCTACTTTTGAACTTAGGCCTTCTTACTCCAAGTTCAGTGCTCTACTCTACCACATAAAACAATGAGTACTAAATAACAATACCTTAATATATAACACAAATAGGGTAGGAGTTTTAAGAAAAGAGAGATCACTAGGGATAGAAAGAGCTAGAAAAAACTTTCTGGAGGAGGTAAAGCTTAAATTGGGCAGCCATGGAGAAGGGGTTGGGAAGGGCATTTTAGACCCAGAAAGAGAAGTACAAGCATAGGCATAGATGTGGGAATGAGCATGGTAACAGGTTTGTTCAGACTAGAGCAAAAAGTCAATGTTGCAGAGTAGTGGCATATAGAATAGCATAGATGGGATGGGACAGGTAAAAGAAGTGGGACCAGGCACAAGAATTTAGAATTTAGAAATGGGAAACCATAGCATCATGGTAGCAAAATTTGAGGAGAAGATTAGTCTGGCAATAATATTTCCTAATCAGGCTGCTGAAATTTGGCCTGGAAGGTAACCAAAGTTTGGCAGCTCTGAGCTCCTGACAAGGCTCAATGAATATAAAAAAAAAAATTAATTGGGCTCCTCATTTAATTTCCATCCTGATCTGATTTATAGTCTCATCTCAAGCATAAATAACATGTTTTGAAATATGTATGCTTTATTCTGGAAGCACAGAGTCAAATAAATAATTTGCAATGCTATAGCAAGGCAGATCATCTCCATATTTTCTAGAACACCATATATCTTGAAAAGACTAAAGATGACAGAGTCCAGTGCTGAATCCAGTGCCAAGTCATATTTGTTGTTCTCTTAAAGAAATTACCAGGATAGTTGTAACTTTCTTTGGGGTGGTTCAACATGAGGATTTTTTTCCCCCTATCTGCTTAGTTGAAAGAGGGCACACATACACACACATACAGAAAAACTGTTGCATGCTACAATACTTTTGAATCTTCTGAATTTTTTTAAAAGAACTTCTAGTGAGCAGAACCAGGGGAGCATTGTACACAGTAATAGCAATGTTGTACGATGATGAACTGTGAATGACTTAGCTATTCTCAGCAATACAATAATCCAAGACAATTCTGAAGGACGCATGATGAAAAATTCTACCCACATCCAGAGAAATAACTGATGGAATCTGAATGCAGATTAAAGCATACTATTTTCCACTTCTTTTGTATTTTTTTTCTTTTGGTCTGTTTCTTCTTTCACAACATAACTAATATGGAAATACGTTTTACATGATCACACATGTATAACCTATATCAAATTGCTTACTGTCTTAAGGAGATGAGGGAGAAGGAGAGCAGAAGGGAGAAAATTTGGAACTCAAATTTAAAAAAAAAGAATGTTGAAAATTGTCTTTACATGTAATTGGGAAAAATAAAATATTGTTAAAAATAAAAAAAAGAATTTCCAACTTTCTAGGTTGCTTCAATGTGAATATTTGAAGTCATATCAAACCTAAATTTCCAACTTAGGTCTCATCTCTCTATACAACAGCATGATATTAAAAACCCAGAATTATGATGATCATAATTTCTTTTTAAAAGGCAGTTGTTTCTCTTCTATATGTTTTCAGAAGGGGAAGCCAGGCATAGTGACCAGAGAATAGAGTCAGGAAGACCTAGTTTAAAGCCTTGCCTCTAATGTATGATAACTACGTGACCATAACCTCTAATACTCTGTTACCAGCCATTCCATACTAGTGGGGGGATTTTTCCATACTGAGAATTACCCCCCCAATATAGGTGAAGACTCTCCCCCACACACACAAAATAAGTGATTTATTCTCACAAAGTATTTTTATATTTTTAAAAAGAGTATGATTTTGTCACAAGTCAAGTTTTTAAAAGTGAAACATAAACCTCTATTCTTGCATTAACATATATGGATTCAGAATGGAAGAGACCTTAGGAGTTGCTTAGTTCAACTTCCTCCTTTTCTAGATAAGAAAACTAAGGCCTTGAGAACTGAATTGTTCACAATGGGATCTACATCATGCTATGTGAATACACAACCTTCTGTTAGATTTTTTTTCCTGAATTGGGAAGGGGAAAGGAATAACATCTAAATAGTGGCTACTATGTGCCAGGCACTATGCTAAGTGCTTTACAAATACCATCTCATCTGGACCTCACAACAACCCTGAAAGATAGATATTGTTATCATCCTCTTTGGCAAATAGAGGTTAAATGACTTGCCAAGGGTCACATAGCTAGTTAAGTGTCTGAGGCTGGATTTGAACTTAGGTCTTCCTTACTCTAGACCCAGAGATCTATCACTCATCCAATCAACTAAGCAAACATTGATTTAGCATCTACTATGTGATAGGCACTGTGCTTAGTGCTACCCAATGCACCATTTAGTTTCTTGAATAGCAACACATCTAAGGAAACTACTCCATAAAGCTGGGTTTTCCTCTCCTCTTAGACCTAAAACTTCTTCTGAGCAGAATTTATTTCATTCCTTATATTGGTTTCTCCAGCTCTTAGAAAAGCGTCTGGCATATAGTTGACACTTAATAAACATTGATGGATTGATTGATAATACTTCAAGGAAAATTTCTCAAGTCAAATCAACAAGAATTTATTAAGTGATTATTGTGTACCAGGCACTATGCTAAGGTTGAGGATACAAAGGCAAAAAAAAAAAATAATAAAATAAAAGAAACAAAAAACCCCAATGCTCCATGCCTCCATAGTCTAATTGTTCTTAAAACAATACATTTGCACAAACTCATTCTGGCCTTTACTTTCTCTCACTGAAAAGTGCTATTGTGTAGAAAATAACACTACCTAGAATGTCATAGTTCAGGAAATCACTTCAGGAGGATCACAGAATCAAAATGACAGAATTTCGGAGTTAGAAGGGACCTCAAAAGCCATCTCTTCCAACTACTTCACAAAAGGAATTCCTTACCATTATATGCCGAACAAGCAGGCATCCAATTTCAGAAAGAAGACCTTCAGTGAGACAGGATTCACTGTAGTATATCAAGTAATAGTATGAGCCTCCTAGGACTCATAGTTCTGTCCCCTGAAGTCAAATCCCTCTTCCAGGTGAGAAACCTTTAAATATATTAATACAGCTATCGTGTGTCCGGTGAATCTCTCATTCATCAAAGGATCCTCATTTGGATCAAAGCCGTGCACCATCCAGATTGCCTTCCTCTGGATGGTCTTCAGTTTTGCAATGTTTTTTTCTCACCTCTGGCACCCAGAATTGAACACACAATACTCCAAATGGAATATGACCAGGGTAAAATAGAGAATGACTGTCACCTTCTTGTTCCTGAAAGGTATGACTCTCTTCATGTGGCCTAAGATCCAATTAGTTTGTTTGGCTGCAATATCACCCTGCTAAATCATATGCAATTTACTATCCACTAAAACCCCCAGATCAATTTCAGAGAAACTTCCATCTAACCAAACCTCCCCCAACTTGTACTCATAAAGTTGGTTCTCTGAACCCAATTAAGCACAATTCTAATGACAATCCAGATCTCAGAATCATCAGCATCATTAATGTTTATGTGAAATTATTTTTAATATTAAAATATTATTTCTACCCTACATATCTCTCAATGCCACTCATGCCTAAATAACTATCACTCAAAAATATTTAATGATTTCTCCAGGACTATAACTTTGTCCCCTAAGAACATGATTGAGGAACCAAATATTAACACAAGCATATGCATACATATACATGTATATATATACATGTTTGTATAGGTCTTTCACTGCTCAATAATCAGTTCATTCCAGGCTGAACATAATCCTAATTAGCTAAAGTTTCAGAACTTCCAACAAAAGGTAGGGTCCTACAAGCTCTGAAACTCAGAAAACATATGAGATCAATCTAAAAAAGGTCTACTTCAGCCTTAGGATAACTCAATAAGTCTCTCTATATTGGTATAACATGAAGACACACAAATCATAGAAGCCACTTTGTGAAGGAACAAAGGTAAAGAGGATGTGAGGGAGAGCTGTTCTTTTTTTGGGGGGGAGTGAGGGGTAGGCAGGTGCAGTGGTAGAACACCATGTAGCTTTTCTTGACAAGATGGCAACGCTGAGTGATGAAGATGATCAGAGCAACAGACACATAAGTATGCTGCTTTACCAAATAATAAAAGGAACTAAAGGAAGAGCAGAAGGTTAAATACCTAGCTGCAAAAAAAGAAATTCTTATTCCAACAAGTGAAATGGCACTGTGGCAGACGCCCTCGTGTTTTCCTCTTTCAGATCTCATTTTTAACCTGAAGCCCTAGGGGCCCAATATTGCATTTCAAGAAGTCAGTGGGAGTTCTGACAGACTAAGGATGATTGTAGGCAGGGAGTCTTTGTGTGTAAAAGAATATTTTTCAATCCTACCCCATACATTTTTATGTATTTTCATTATTCCTTTTTGCTGATAAATTTTTATTTCACTTACACTAGAATTATTGATAAGAATTCTGGATATAAATGCCACTCTAATTACTGATGCATAATGCAGTTTCCAGGTTGTCAATCTCCTTAGTTCATTTTTACATTAATAATCTGACTAGCATATCCTTCTCCTGGCAGCCAAATCATCTCACTTATCCTGCAATGTGTCTTTAGCTGCCCCTGGGCAAGAGAGAAATGTAAACAATCTGTCAAAGCTTTAACTGGGATATCCTGGTAAAGTACATTAAATAAATACTTGGACCCCATGTAGAAGCCAGAACAGTAAGACAAAAGAAGACTATGTCCAAAGGTGGTTTTCTGCCAGAACTAGTTTTTTCTTCACATTCTCATCCAGAATATGAATTGTTTTTACTGTCCTAGATTTATACTGCTGCTGTTTTATTGTTGTTATATCTACACAGCTGTCCTCCACAATGACAGCTGAGAATCTGGATTAGCAATAGCCTAAGCAATCACATTCTCCATATCCTGAAGTCCTACCGGATTGTGACTATTACAAAGAAATGATACACACATAGATATGAATATGTATAAGCCAGGTAGGGGAAAGACCTATGATTTCATTGGTATAGGGAACTTTTTTTTTTTTGCTTTTTGGTGAGGCAGTTGGGGTTAAGTGACTTGCCCAGAGTTACACATCTAGTGAGTGTTATGTGTCTGAGGCTGCATTTGAACTCAGATCCTCCTGACTCCAGGGCCAGTACTCTATGCACTGCACCACCTCACTGCCACAGTATAGGCAACTTCTTGAGCAAGAAAACTCACTCTTGAGGGCAGCGAGGTGGTGCAGTGGATAGAGCACCAGCCCTGGATTCAGGAGGACCTGAGTTCAAATCTGGCCTCAGACATATAACACTTACTAGCTCTGTGACCCCGGGCAAGTCACTTAACCCCATTGCCTAGCCAAAAAAAAAAGAAAAGAAAAGAAAACTCACTCTACCAATGCAAGTGGTACTTTCTCTGCGACTTTTAGTTTCCCACAGTCACAGAGTCAGTCTGTGTCAGAAGTATGACTTGGTCCCAGATCTTTCTGGCTTCATGGCCAGCTCTCCATCCATTCCACCATGTTATCACTAATTCATATGTACATATGAAAGTTAACCAACCTTACTATTTTCTGAACACCCAAACTACTCATAAGCAATATTAATGTTAACCAAAAAGAAAAAAAGTAGGGGGTAAAAGAACAGTTATGTCAGAGGAAAGAATTAACTACTTTTTCTACTCAACTCATCTAAAAATAATATCTTTGAAACTTAAGATTTGGGATATCAGAATTATTTCCAAAAGGTGTATAGGTTATAAATGAATAGCTAATGTTAAAGAAATCCTAATCATGGAGGAAAATATCTTCTTGATGAGTTAGCTAAGTAGTTCTCTAATTGTTCCCATATATATAACTGCCCCACATACTCCATTGAAACTCATCCTCTCCATTGCTAAGCCTAGAGTAGGTAGCCAATTGCTGGGCTGCTTATGAAAAAAAAGAAGCATTAAAATTTTTGGTTGTTGGTTTGTGGAGTATTTTTTAAGGGGAGTAGTGGTACAAAGAGGGGCAGATGAATCCATAAATTCATTTTCTTTTGATCCAATCCAATTTTAGTGATCACTGGTTAAGCCAAATCCTTCTTGGATGAAGGGAGTGCCTTTGATGCTATCTGGAAGCAATAGCTTCTATTCTTTTATTTCTAAAAATTTGATCATAAACCAGACTACCACACCTCTCTGATGTCTTGTGTCATCATTATTTAGAAAGATAGCAAGTTCTTTCACCAGTCACTTTGTTGGTTATAGCTCAATAAACAAAAATGAATATGAGGTCCAAGTTGCTCTAAATCAATTCTACCTTGCCAGGTTTGGGGAATAATCAGTCCCAGAATGTTTATTTGCTCCAAGTGTCTTTAAATAAAAACCTGGAGCAGGGTGTCCTGACTGAGCGCCAAACCCATTCCTTCCTTAATTAGTCATTCTTAATTAAACTCAAAAGGTACAATGTGCTCACTTAATATAGAATATATATTGGCATAGGTCACTGACATATTAATGATGCCACAGCGAATTTTTGTCAGGTGATGTCGGAAGAGGTGACCAATACTGAGAATCTCCTAGATGAAGAGAAAAGGGAAATTAAAAGCACCTGAAAGAAGGATGTCGAAATGTCTAAGGTAGACTATCTTGATACAACACAACAGTACAAAAATGTAAAAATCAATCAACCAGCATGATGTCAAATGGGCTTAATTGATTTTATCCCATGAGTTGACTAAATCAATCATATTTTAGCATCCTTTGGGCTCTTCTTTAAGGATAATTATATGTGCTTTACAAAAAGAACAACAGGGGGTAGCTAGGTGGCACAGTGGATAGACTACCAGCCCTGAAGTCAGGAGGACCTGAGTTCAAATCCAGCCTCAGACCAAACACTTGACACTTACTAGCTGTGTGACCCCGGGCAAGTCACTTAACCCCAATTGTCTAAAAACAAACAAATCATTAATACTAAAGGGGGGGGGGAGAATACATGATGGGAACTCTAAAAAAGTCACTTCTCCTCTCTGAGAAGTTTTCTCATTTGTAAAATGAGGGGGTCAGACTAGATAATATCTGAGGTCTCTTCCAGATCCAAATCTATTGATATAAAAGCTGCTGAGTCACTGGCAAAGCTCCAATGTAGGGGAAAGAATGCTGGACTTACTGACTCCCTGCTTTGCTACTTATTACTCTTGTGAGCTTAGGCAAGAAATTTTACCTGGGCCTCAGTTTCCTTAACTGTAAAATGAAGGGTTGGACTACATAACCTCTAAGGTCTATTTAAGCTCTAAATCTATGACCTTTTTTTTTTCCCCTTGTGTTCTAGGAAACAAACAATCTCTCAGCCCTATTTACCCATGAACACTTCTATGGACACTACCAAGAATGCTACACTAGTTTTCTTGATAATGTTACGAAATGTTTAAACGGTTATTAAATCATTTAAAAATGTAAAAACTATCAGAAATACAAGTAATATAAATACATATAGATGAATGGCTCAGAATATACTAAACAAATAGGAAAATGCACAGCAGAGCTGTTGCTGCCATCAGTAGTACTCTAAAGCTCTTGGGTGAAATGTTTGTATAAAAATAGCTGGGAAATTTGCTTAAATTAAACTTGCTGTTGAAAAAAAGTTAAGATTGTGACACACCAACAAGTCAGGAAATTCCAATTTAAGGCTGTCATTCTGTGGTCACAAGAAAAAGAGGCAAGTGAGAGAGTTAAATGTATATGAATACATCTTTCCAACCAAGGTTTTAAATAGGACATTAAACTATAAACTAAGAGAAAGATAGAGTTCAGAAGGTTTGTAACTTAAGTATGGTTCAGTCCAAAGTCCTTTAAAAACCCTCTATTTAATCCAGCAATTTTCATTGATACAATTAATTTATTTCTAACTTTTAAATGATATATTTGCATGACCAGAGATATGTTTCTCTATGAAGGGAAAACATTGAAAAATATTCAGTTCTATTCTCCTCTTTGATGAAGGTTGGCATTAGTTCAGCGTCCTCCTCACTGGAAAAGAGATGAGTTACCCTGGGAATCCTAGATGCCCTCTCACAGGAGCCTTGCAAGGAGGAAGGAAAGAATAGAGACAAAGGCATGAGATCACAGGAATGTCTCGACTTGGTACATCTTTTTCTTTTGTGAAGCAAGGTCATGGTATCATTTAGGATCATGGGATTTAGAGAATAAGAAGAAGAATGGAAGCTCATGTTTATCTAGTGTTTTAAAGTTTACACAGTGCTTTACATATGTTGTCTCACTTGACCCTCACAACAATCCAGAGCTGTAGATTCTATTATAATCCCCTTTTTTCAGATAAAGAAACTAATTCTGAGAGATGTTAAATGACTTGCCCATGGCTACATAGATGGCAATTATCTGAGGTAGAATTTGAATCCAGGTCTTCCTGATTCCAAATGTAACTTTCTACCCACTACAGCAAGCTGACAGTCTACTTCAACACCTCAGTTTTCTAGGTAGAGAAACTGAGACCCAGGAAAGTTAAGTGACGTGCCCAAGTTTACACAATTAGTTAAATGGCAGACTAGAGATTCAAACTCACATTTCTCTGACTCCAAATCCACTGCTTTTCCCACTGCACCATGTAGAGTTTTATGTTTTTCTACAGTGGCTCTGTCCCAGCTCTACACTCTTTCTACCTTCACATTCAAGACATTCTGATGTGATCTTATGACAACGCTCCCTTTTCCAGTTCCAATACAGGGGGGACCCCAAGGCTGAATGCATAATTTGTAGTGGGATGCATGCATCTCATGCACTATGAATATGAAAAACTCAAGTCTAAGAAATTTCTCATAATATTTTTATTATAAAAGTTCCCAGGTTAGCTTTAACAGTTTGAGATCATAGCAAGCAATTTTTAAAAGCTCAACTTTATTTTATGCATTAACCATTTGAAAAAAAGCTATTCTTTTGAGCAGAATTATTAATGACTTAAGATGGTTGAGGAGAGTTTCATCAAAATCTATTATTTCTTACAGATTTAATTTTTAAAGGAGAAAACAACAAATTCTATGGATATGTGTGTGTACTTATATATGCCAAAGTTACTACATATACATGCATCTAAATATATACATACATATACACATATGTATATATACTACAAAGTAATCCTCTGGCCCACTATTTCAGTCCTTACACGGATGTTTTGCCTTGCTTTTAAATGGCAACTTTGCCTAAAAGACTGATAATGTGGCTAAATCAGGCAAAATTGGGACAGACACTATGTAATCATATAACTAGTCAAAACAGATTTATCTTCAGTATCACTTATGACAACCTCAACCATTTTATTTGTGAAAGTATTCGTTTTATTTATTTTACACTCTATGCAACTTATATGCATAAAACTTGACAAAAATGTGTGCAATAGTAGAGTTTTTTAGATATTTAGTGTAATTTTTGGAGGTATGATATAGGTTTGAAAAGTAACTGTAATGTCATACTAGTCATATCTTAATTAAATTTATTTAATAAGCATTCATTGGCTTTAAGAAATTATAAGGTTTCTTTTTGAGAAACCTCAAACTATCTTTGGGAACTATATTTAGTTGGTACCAATGAAAATTCTTTGTGAATTAGTCAACTAGCATTTATTAAGCACCTACTATATGCACAGTGCTATGCTCTGGTCAAAGTAATAACTCTTTGAAACTATATTGATGACTCTTATTTTAAATACAAATTTCTTACAAGTTGTATGGTTACATGCAAAACACACTCCGAAGTTAAATAGATGGACTCAGTTCTCCTGACAACAAAATGCTGTTATAATAAGTGAAGATGACAGAGGATACACTTGTAAAGTTTGGGATTAAATGAATAGATGCTAATTGCCAATTGGGATTTTTGCAATTGATTTATGTTTAAAGTAAAATGTTATATTAAGTTATTACACATAGGTTTATATAGGCTTGGGAGAATTCTAAATTATCACAGAATTTACTTGAAGCAATTAAAATTTTTAACATGCAAGAATTTGGGATTGATTTTAGCAATCACATTTCTGGACTAGGGCAATATGCAAAAAGTGAAGGAAATATTTGGTAGATATCCAGTTTAATCAGCATAGATATTAGATTATATAATTCAGTCCAGATAAAATGAGACAACTCAAGCCTTAAAATGTATTTACTTTTGTTTTGCTTTTGATTAGGCAGGATTTGAATTACCCAGTTAGATGGTCTACATTGATTAAATAATACCATGAAACCTTTTTCACACTGAACTTTGCATACATAATCTAACTGATCCTACTTTACTAACCCTAACCCTAGGTATAATGTTTTAGATATGAACCATCAATTAATTTGAGCAAATAAAATAATGATTTAAAAATAATTGGAATTTCTATTAGTTAAAATTTAAGAATGCATTGGAAAAATTTCTATATTATGAAAAACCTATCATCATTTTTAACATAAAACTAAATGTAATCTATGGATGCTTTGCTGTTTTTCTATAAATATTGAAAATCTGGTCAAATTTTTTACAATAATTTTTAAAAGTAATAGCTCACATAAGAAATGATGAGCTGATGGTTTCAGAAAAAACCTGGGAAGTCTTATATGAACTGATGCAAAGTGAAGTCAGAAGAACCAGGGGAACATTGTATAAAGTAATAGCAATATTGTAACGATGACCAACTGGGAAAGACTTAACTATTCTGATCAAGACAATAATCCAAAACAATTCCAAGGGATTCATGATGAAAAATGCTATCCATCTCCAGAGAGAGAACTGATAAAGTCTCAATGCAGATCAAAGCATACATTTTTCACTTTATTTTTCTTGTGTTTTTTTTAAAATGTGTTTTCTTTTGCACATGTATAATCAATATCATTTGCTTGCCTTTTCAAGCAGTGGGGAAGGGGCAGAAGGGAGGAAGAGAATTTGGAATTCAAAATTTTTAAAAAATGACTTAAATTTTTTTAAAAATGTAATTGGAAAATACTTATTGAAATAAATAAAAATAAATCTTAAAAAGTAATAGCTCAATTTTCTGTGATAATTGAAGGAAGCAATGGCAATGATAATCCCCCCAAATGGGTAACCTAAGAACTATTTATACTTGAATTTGGATATATTACAGAGAGTCCTCAGCTTGCAAATTGTTTGCATATAAAAAATTCATTGATCTTGCAATTCCTTTTCCCCATAGAAACAATGATGCAAATGCTGGTCAGGTTCCCAAGCTAGCCTGTGAAAGCATATTTAACCTATAAAGTAGATAGACTATAATAGTATTAGCCTATATTCTGCAACCTGGGAACAGAGGGCCTTGCAATGCAGGAGGGAAAGTGGAAAAAAGGGAAGTTTTTCCTTTTCCTTTTCTGGGTGAATGGACAATCTGTGACAAAATTATGAAACAGGAAAAGTTTATCATTGGCCTCCTTCAAGTTTCTAATGACCTTTTCTGAAAACTAATGGGAGCCTAGTACTAGCATGCTGTGCTAAGTCTCAAATGTTAACAATATATTCAGAGCTGTCCTACCCCAGTCCCCAAACATATTCCATGTTCTAAAGTTTCCTAGCTCCTCCTTTGATCAAAACTCCCACCCCCTTAGAGAAGCTGAATTTTTGTTAGGTGTCAGGAGAAAAGCAAACTGACACAACTCATTTATGTGTGAAGGACTGATAACCCCTTAATCCTCCCAAGAGTGTTAACATGTTTAAAAGAGTGTTATTTATAATGTACATGAATTTCCAATTGGTATAATTTTAAGCAGTACTGTCTATAATGAAAAAAAGGCAATGAAGGTAAGATATTTTGGAGTTGGCAGATGGGAAAAGATTGTGAAAGGGGCTTAAAGATAGTCTGCCAGTTCTGGTTGAGAGTTTAAAAGATGTTTTCCCTTTTTTATATTCTACCACCAAACAAGAGGTTAGATTTTATAATGTTCAAATTTCAAATAGAGTTGAAATTATCCAATTAGAAAATAATTGCAATAGATTAGCTCCCTTAAGCCTTCCCTGTCTTTCATAGTTTCTGCCTTTCCTCTATTTCCAAGCCCACAGAGGCTTTAGAAGTGCTATCTCTTTTAAGCAGGTCCCAGAGCAAGTCATTTATGAATATAGGTTTTTTTTTTAAAACAACTCAGATCATTTATATTTTTTGGGGGGGTAAGTTTGCTTTCCTAATCATTTTTTTCTTAGACTATTAGAGTAATTTGCATTTCCATTGCGCATACTGGCTGGTCACTGAAGGAGAGAACAGAATCAAAATATGCAGGCTTACAGGGGAAAGTCTATCTGGCCTTAAAAGATGCCAACAGGGGCTGCCATATAGATCATCATTGGGAATTGACTCTTTTTCTTTTTCCCTTGGGAGTCAGAGATATTAGAATTATTTTCTTTTTGGTTAATTTCAAATTATTTGAAATCTGAATGTTACAGTGTCTGAACTCTGTATGAAAAAGAGCAAGCTTTGAATGAACTGTCAAAGAGGAAGCTATACAAGTCAACTCATTTCTACAACATGTCAAAAAACTTAGGAAGCAGACATTGATAACAACATAGAACACATGACCTTATTCTCAGGTCAATACCAGAGCTATGTCAATTCCTCTCCTACTGGGACTCACTTGAGTGGCTATGAGTTCTCCATGGTTATTCAGCCTTATCTTATACAAATATCAATGAGGCATGAGTTTGGTTTTGTTTGCTTGGTTTTTTTTTTCCAAACCAGGATGTCTTTTCACTATGTCTAAAACAAGGCAAAAAACATGGGACAGCAAGTTTTTCAGTGAAAATATGAAAAGATACTAATGCTAGAATTGAAATTACCTGCAAAGGGCTAGCCAAAGATCTATTTCTAGGTACTGTAAACGTTTTGAGGACATCATCTTCTGACACTGGCATCATTAAAACAGAACTTGTAAGAAGATTCTAAAAAGGACAAGAAAAATTGGATGTTTTCAAGATTAGATAATATGCAATGAAATTAGAACGTAAAAAAAGATTCTAGCATTCTTAGAGAGTGGCCCACTATGAAACTCCACTGGAAAAGGAATACATCTGCAACAAATTCTCTTCCTAATAAGCTAAATGGAGATCTGATCTAGCTGACATGCCCTTTTCAGAAAGTTCTAAAGCCTCTCACATTATGATTTACAAATATAAGGAAAATCTCAGTATAACAATTCCAATAGAATTTCTTTAATAAAGAGTTTCTAAGCTATGGTAAATGGCATGTTTGTTTCTTGCCATTTAATTCTTACTAGTGGTGTGTTGGAGCCAGCTTGTTCTGGCTCATGAAACCTAATTGTTAAATTTTCAGTGTGAGAATTTACACCTCCAAATCAGGGTTTGACTTATTGTTTTGTTGATTGTTTAAACTTACGAAAAATGATAAAGAAAATGTTAAAAATACAGATTAAATTTTAAAGTGTGTTGTGCATACGATTCCCTCTCCCCCAACCAGTTATTAAACATTTATCTACACCTCCCTGGATATACCATATCCAGTACTACAGTTCTAAATGATAAAAGAATCTGATGGGTGTGTGTGTGTGTGTGTGTGTGTGTGTGTGTGTGTGTGTGTGTGTGTGTGTGTCTAATTTTATGCCCTTGTCACTTTGGGGAGGGAAGAGAACACTCTCCACAAATTACACTTTTGTTGAAGCTAGCAGGAAGATGAATACCAAATTTAAATAACCATAGCATCCAAGTGAATCAACAAATATTTCAATTGCGTACCTATTTGGTACAAGGCACACCATAAGATAAAAGAGAAGAAATAAGTTCCTAAAAAGAAAATAGGAAAGCTTTAAGCAAAAATTACTGATTCTAATCTGTATTTCTTACTATTCTTATTTCCTGGAAATAAATAAAAATTGAAGAACCAAAAAAGAAGCCAAAGTGACTATTAAAACATAAGAAAACAATAGAAAACGAAAAATTCTGAATTTGAATAGGATTAGTTTCTCTTTTTTCCTTTTGGTGAGGCAACTGGGGTTAAGTGACTTGCCCAGGGTCACACAGCTAGTGTCAAGTGTCTGAAGCCAGATTTGAACTCAGGTCCTCCTGACTCCAGGGCTGGTGCGCTATCCACTGCACCACCTAGCTGCCCCAGGATTAGTTTCTGTTACATAAACATAATGTCAGCCTCGGATATAGCCCATCAGCAGCAAGAATGAAAGTCAAGGCCTATCCAAAAACAGCAGTCTGAGAGAGGGTGTACAAGGAAGGGCAAGTTTGGAAATGAAGTGCACTTCAGTAGGGATACAACTGCCCTGCTGTCACTAATCTTAAGTTTAACAATAGAAAATTCAAAAACTTAAATAAGAAAAATTAAGATTTAAATGTATATACATACTGGCACATCTTCCATAGGAGATGCCTGTGTGAACAGCTGAGCGTTTAAATTCTCCCCTTCCCAATGATTGGAGCAGAAAAAGTTTCCTGCTTTAGCAGTTGGAGATTCCACCTAGGAGTAAAAAAAAGGAAGCATTAATTTTCTAAGGGCTTTTTTCTTGTGAAACACAATGAAACAACTGATTTCTGATCGAAATTTCAAATTCTTTCCTCATCATTGGCATGAGCCCAAGCATGTATGTCCATAAGCTCTAACTCTTCTATTCAGAAACATTCTCTTTACCACCCCAAATGTCTTGGCACTTGAAAGGTCAGGCTTATTGGCATTTGCCTTTTTATGTTTAACATATGGAAAGCACTGATATTTTTATCTTTTTTATCTAAATCTCAATTTTCTGGATATCCTTAGCAGCTGGGAACATCTTAAGGAAAATCCCTTAGGACAGAATTGGAAGGCAGAGGAAGTGGTTAGCATAGCTAGTCTGGCTTCTCTTCCTTTCCCTTTTTCTTTCTATATGTCTATTAAAATCCCATTCTGCTGCCTGACCGTAGTGCAGAAACAACCTTGGGCTTTTCAAAATCTATCACCAGAACAGAAGCTCCAGCAAGTCCTACAAAACAAGAAGGACTCTGGGTACTGCCTGTGTGACAGACTATATCTGTTATCTAAGAATCAGTAGCAGACAGGTTTGTTATTAGAGTTTTGGCCAATGTGGTGAGTGATAAATTGTTTTGATCATGGAATAAGAAGAGGAGGAGGAGAAGGAAAAAGAAGAAGAAAGAAGAAGCAGCATTCACATAGTGGTTTAAAGTTTACAAAGTGCGTTACAAATATTTCATTTTCACAACCACCCTGTGAGGTAGGTGCTATTATTATCACTCCCATTTTGCAAATGAGGAAACTGAGGCAGAGAGAAATCAAGTGACTTGCCCAGAATCACACTGCTAATAAGTATCTGAGGCTGGATTGGAACTCAGGTCTTCCTGTCTCCAGACCCACCATTCTCCCTACTGCACCACCTAATTGGAAACTCATGAAGACTCTACCAAGCTATGAAGAGGGTTGTAATCTCTATTAGTAGAGGTAGTACTCATGCCAACAGAATCATGGATTCTTTATGTCCTGATGTATGTCTTCTGACAAAATTATTTATCATGTGGCAGTAGGAAAATTGAGGAGATGCCTGAGGAATAAAGTATGAAATCAGCATGGGCTATCAGCAGATTATAAAGATCTGCATTATTCATGAGATCCACTGCATAGCCTAATATCATAGCATAACCAAGCATTTCTCTAAGAGAAAGAAGGCCAAAGAGGCCAGGAGAAGAAACTCTAGATTATGATGTGGCAGGTTGGCTCTCTCCAGAGAGTTTTCTGCTTACCTCTTGCTTGATCTTCTTTAATAAAGGGGGACCATTTTCATGAAAACCTGATACAATTCCTGATTCATCAGATTCCTGTTTGATCACATCTTGTAGATCTTCCACAAGATGAGATGGTGTCTGAGGCTGAAAAGGAAAATGATGTCAGAAGACAAGTTCAGTTTCTAAGGACAAATCCTCTTAACTAGAGATAACTCCCCACACTTACTAGCATCTTCAAAGGACCATATTTTATTTCTTGTGCAGTGAGAGCATGTTTGAATGGAGTAGGAGTTCTTGGAGAGCTCTCTAATATTGACCTTTTAATAGCTGGAGTTCTGAAACTTTAAAAAGAAAAAGGCAATGCTTAGTGTAAAAGAACCCATATATTTATTAATATATCCATTCAATTGATTCATTTCTCTCTTAATGAGTTTTAGCATCTCTGTAGTGTGATCACTGAGAGGCAATGTGGTACAATGAAAAGAATGCTGGCTCTGGAGTCAGTTGACCTGGGTTCAACCTTCACCTTTGACGCATACTACCAATGTGATCTTGGGCAAGCGCCTTGAGCTCCCTGAGCCTCAGTTTCCTGATGTGTAAAATGAAGAGACTGCGGTAGATGAACTCTGGGAGTCCCTTCTAGCTCTAGATTTCATCTCTTTTATCTGCTATAGTTGGAGGAGGTATTCTGGCTAAAAAAAAAATTCTACCTATAAAGAGCTATTATATATAGATTACCAATATTCAAAGAATTAGAATACAATATAATATTCTTAATGATAAAATTATACAAAGATAAATTTACCATTACGCTACAAATGCACAATGATATTATTAGAGATTCAAAACATGTAAATTTTTATAGGTATGCATTTTAGCAATCTGAGACTAATATCTTTTTAAATGACGCTTCTCTTATTTTTGTATAAGCAGTGACTACTAATTGGGGGGATATGCAACATTTAGGAAAAAAGAGATCATGACATTTGTATGGTAAAAGTGTATTCATTTAGAATTGAGTAAATAAGAATCTGTAGCAATTACCCAGCACCTGAGCTATGTAAAAAGGGTTTACTATGGAACCTAAGGTTGCAAGCAGAGTCTATGCCTTCTTATGAGGATAAACTTTTTTTAAGTGTACTCACTTATATATACAGTGTAAAAGGTAGTGAAGCTTAGACTTGAACATTTTACAACAAATTTTTATCTATTAATCTAAGCAAGATCTCTGCCAGGAAATATTTTGCTAACTTATTTTTAGTGATAAGATATACTTGGATTCAATCACTGCATTTTACTTTTTCTACAATTCAGACTGGCCTAAATCTCCCATAGTTACTGAATTAGCAAAGTTTCTTGTATGTGAGTTGATGTTTTATCTACAAATCATGAAAAACTCACACAAAGGTGAAGAGAATAATGTGTATTCATACATAGTGAAAAAAGGGGGAAAAGATTCTTAAATTTAAAACAAATAATCAGCCTCATATTAACTGACAAGGAGTAAAAGTTGAAGATCTTTTTGTCCTTAATGAGGAAAGAATGCCTTTGTTCAGAAAAGAAAAGCCAAAAATAACCTCTATAAATACAGGGTAATCAAATCGCAGAATGAGCATCAAGAGGCAACCTAATCCACTTCTAATTAGTCAAACAATTGATGATAATACCAGGTGACTTAATACAGGGTATCTTAAAAGTCTTGGCACATTTTTAAATTTTGATAACTTTGATATCACATGTAATGCTTTAAAAGAAGTCTGCATTTTTCATGTGACCCCCACAGCAGTCCTATAATATGAGAACTGCAGGTATTGCAAACCTCATTTTTCAAATGAGAAAATTGAAGCTGAGATAAGTTAAGTGACTTATCTATAACATACAGTTAGTAATGATCAGAAATAGAATTTAAAACCAGGGCTCTCCTGACCCCAAGAACTCTATACCACCTTTGGTCTCCTATGATTATGAACCTCTAAATCTTGGAAAGATAGTACTCAAGATGGAAACATATGTGTTTTACCTATGGACAACATTGTCCAAGAAGTCAAGGGAATATATGACCATATCCTATCAGCTGAACTGAAAAATAAATTTCATTATTAAAGGACTTACATATTATTTTCCTTTTGAGGTTTAACAGTTTGGTCTCTGTGAAATGGTGTTGTAACAGTCAACTTATGACCATTGAGTGGGGTGGAAGTTAAAGTAGGCATATCCATATCCATATTTTCATGGTTACTGGAAGTGTTTAAGAACTATAAATATGAAAGAAAAAGAACCAAGCCTAGATTAAAATATTGTCTTTTAAATTCAGCCAAATCAAAAGAAATCCCATTTTGGCAACTATTAACTAGATTTTACTGACTTAAAATATGAAATAATTACAATGATAAGCATAACCATATGTTCCATGATTAGAATAATGTTTCAGATGAGCATACTCAAGATTCTGTGTATGTTCACCATGAATCAAATCAGGGTTTCTGGTGATAAAATTATGAATCCCAAAAAGAACATCCAAACAAGTACTTGCCATCTTATGGATTAAGAGGCATTCTTTTTTTTTTAAATTAAGGTCAATTAAGTAAATTATTTTAGAATTTAATTTTTTTTTCTTTCATACTAACTCAACCTATTTCTATAGCTTCTTATACTATATAGCTATTATTATCAAATCATTTGAAATACATGGAAGATTCTGGAATGAAACTGATCGGGTTAATTCAAGACAGCTTTGTTTCAGAGGCACTTTTCTGTAGTTAAAGCTGTGTTTCAAAGAAATTTAATATGTAATTATAAATTAAAATATGCCAAATTACTAATTTATTTGGATTATTTTCCATTATTTACATTCATAGTGAATTTCTAATATACATGTTTTAGCCTTCCATGATATATTTTCTTAAGTTTTAAAAATCACTAGAAAAACCCCCTAATGAAACAAAGAAATTATTAGACAAAAACTGTGTTTACATAATGTTATGGCTTATAGCACAAAATAGCTACTGTTCAGAAATGAGTTGAAGATATTTAACTTTTCCTCTCCTCTATAAGGACAGAGTGGCACCTTTGCTTTTTTCTAGCTTTCAGTCACAACTTGAATATCTAAATATTATCTAAACACAGTTTGCTTCTCCCACCAGCCGTCCCACCTCCCCCCATCAGTGAATCGTATTACAAGTGGACAAAGATGCAGAAAGTGTTTTTTTTTAAATGGGAGGGGAGTGAAAGATGGAAAGGTTAAAATCTGGTGCTAGAGGAAATAAAAGCAAAGGCCATGCAAATAGTAATCCTCCCCTTTCAAAACCACCAAGAATAAGAGGGAATTAAAATAAAATCATCAGTTAGTTTGCAGGTAGCCTAATCTTTGCATAGTAAACTGACATAGCAGTGGCTAGATTCAAACGTGGAATGAAATCAGTGAGTGCAACAGTAATTAGTCATTTGTTCTGAAGGATTAGTTTCTAAATTGTTAACACTCTTGAGACTGTTGAAAATTAGTAACATCTGTGTAGCATTTTGATCTACCTGAGAGGGAGAGAAGGGTAGACTTTTGACAGGGGAACGCTTGGGAGTGGACTTGCTGACGTCAGCAAATATGAAGGAGTTATAGTCTCCAGGAGCTAGAGGACTGGCATGCCCCTTTTTTTTTCGAAGGATGACGACTGGAATTGTGCTGTGCCTTGCGGTAGTAGATAAGGACTTGGGGGAGTCAAGTAAACCCTGACTCGACATGCATTTGCTCAAGTTTGTGCTAATATATCCTTCAGGTCTATGAATACTGCCCTCTCTTTGCTGAAGCTGTATGGCCTTGTTTGAGTGATGTTGACTAGGTGAAATATCTGCTTCTTCAAAGAATTCAAAACTGCTGAGGTCACACCATGATGAAGAATCCTGAAACAATGTGGGAGGGATGGAACTATGAGATGATGTATGTATGGTATGGGCTATCTTGTGAAATCACAACACTGAAAAAGAGATGCCACATACAAATCAAACACCTGTCTACTTTGATTTGCACAGTTAATACCTGTCACAATTACTGAATTGTGCTATATTAGATAATTGTATCATGCTCCATCCAGAACCTGTCATAGTATATTGTTGGCACACAGTAAGTACCTACTAGGTATTTGTTAAATGAATGAGTGAATGAAAATCCTACTGATCCAAAACTTTGAGTTTTTATCCTTATGCTACACTGTTATCAAAATGTCTTATTGAGTGCAAGCTAAAACAAAGAGAGTACCTGCTCTAGAGAAGGATGCATTTGGACAAAATTCGGCCTTTATTTTAATAAGTGCTCAATAATTACTTGTTGAGAAACTAACTGGAAAGTTTAAGAGAAGAAACAAAAACTATGAATGCAAGAATACCTACTTGCTAAGAACTACATTTACACAAATCTGTCTCACTTAAACATAATGCCTTAGTTCACCTATAAGAACTGATAAACAAAGATTGATGATTTATAGAAATAACCCCTCTTAACACTAGAAGTAAATGGATTCATGGCTCCAAGAAACATTCTGCAATCTCTTGATCTGCCTGGATAAAGCTCTTGATGCTTTAATCCCAAAGCAAAACAGGATCCTAAAGAAGCACACAGATGTGAAGAGAGTAACACAAAAAAATGGACAAATTATTCCCACTCTCAAAACAGCAAAATTGCTTATAATATTTACGATCATTTATTCAAAATATAGGTTATTAAAGGTCAACTGTTTAAAAAAATAAATTTTACCCAAGTAGTCCAAGAAACCATTTATACCCATGACCTTCAAAATAATAGATGGAACAGTATGAGACTGAAATCATTTTTAGTATTGCAGATGTCAGTAACGGTGTAACCATTGTAGAAAATGGAAATGATTGTAGTACAGATTTTCTAAACTCTATAGGAAAAACAAACAAACAACATTTTACCTTGGCTTGTCAATTCTACTTACAGAGTCTATAAACTGGAGTGTTTCTGCAAATTCTATGAGGTTCTTAACATTATCCAGAATATTTCCTTGGTGAACAATCATGCACCTTGCTGGGGACGCACTCTCTTCAGGTAAACAACCATGGTCCACTGGTAAAGATGGAGTAGAGTGATGTTCTCCCAAACAGGAAACAGGTGCACTGTCACCATGAGGTCTGGTATGGTCGGCAATTGTTGTACTATGCCAGCCTGGGTAGCTGGATGTGTGGTTCTGTGTCTAAGGAAAGAAAAGGGGGAAAAAGAAAGAAAGAATGGGGAGAAAAAAAAAGGAAGAAGGAACTTAGCAAAGAAATTGCACAAGGTGTCAGATGCTGTTGGAGGAAAGATAAATGTAGTTGCATCATCTAAGACTTACGCCTATGAAACAGTTGTCAAGATGTTTCCTTTTATCAATGCAAGACCCTGCTTTTAAGTAGTAGTATATTTTGTCAGCCTTACAATTACTTTCATGGGCATCATTTTGTTAAAGAGCAAGTAATGGGGGCATAAATGTCTATATTTACATATAGGTACAAAAGTATGTCTCTTATGTATAGGATATTTAAAAATCTGCATTAGCATACTATCCCAAGGACTTATTAAGATTCTGCTGCGTGTTTAAAAAAAATACCCAATTACCCTGCAAAAGGCTACTATTTAAGAGTTAGAGTTGCTTTTGTTTGCATATATTTTTGTTTTTTCTATCCCTAGCTGGTGCTACAGCTTACACCAATGCAATGAAGAGGCTGTCAAATCAACGTGGTTAGGAAAGCAGAAGAGCAAATTAACAGAAGTTTCTTTCCAGTGGCATCATGCAACAGAAGAAATTGCAAAATATTAACTAAAGTTAAAAGTGGTCAGACTAACATCATGCATATAATCATTTGATTATTAAACCAAAAAAAATTTACTCATAAAAGTATCTGCTGGCTATCACTTCTCTTTATTTTTTTGTTGTTGGTTTAACTATATTACAAAGGACAAACTGCTTTGCTAATTTTGCTATCTAATCACTACAAAATATGTCAGAATTCAGTAATAGCCAGCACTGGTTGCATGCAACTAAAAGGGCTAACATTATTCACAGAGAAGTAAAAAAAAAATATTGTATGTTGTGTGTGTAATATATATGTTGAACATGCACCAAGTCAAGTCTGAAATTATGAAGTATATAATATACAGGCAAAAGAGGGTCTGAAAAGAGAAGAAAAACAATCTAACAATTAGGCACCACATTTTCATTACAAGAAATATTGCTTTTTTAAACAAATTCTGATTTCAATCAGTGTTGGAGCTTTTTATTTTACTGATTTTCTTCACTACATTCTTCATTGTTGGCAATAATTCCACAAAACAAATTGTTGCTAAGAAGGACTACCACTGTCAATATCTGGGGTTGCTATTGCCTTATGAAAGGGAAAAAAGAACCCCAGTCTAATATTAGTTGCATTTTAGTATGTGCAACATCAAATCCTTTTTAATGGAAACATAGAGCCTTGATTAGTGTCACAAATGGAAGGGAGGAGAAGGAAGAAAGAAAAGCACTGGAGTAAAGCTGCTATTCCTCCGGCCAAGCACACAGTGACATTCTTACTGGTAATGCCTGCTGCCCTTTCAGTTCATTCTCAGTCGACTTTAGTAGCAACTCTAATTCCTTTATTCGTTTTTCTTTCTCAGGGTCTTCATCATTATAGTGTCTCTGAAATTGAGAGTTGAGGGAAAAGAAAAGATAAAAGTCTGATTGTAACTGATTGTAACTAAAATGCCTGTGAGTTTTTGTTATGTGACACCACAGCCAAATTAGTCTCAGAGATGATACAAACACCAACTGCACTTTTCCACTGTAAAAATTCTTGTTTTAATATCAGGAATGAAATTCAATATGCTATGGTGAAATGAAAGACCCCCACAGCAGATGCTGACTGATGTGTTGTTCCAATATCATCTCAGAAGAGTAAACTACTTGCTACCTCAGTCAGGACTCCCTCCCCATCCCTTTCTTTCTTTATATCATTCAACAGGATGAAAAAAAAGTGTTCTGAGACAAATAAAAACATTCATGTTTTCAAATTTGTGCATTTGACGTTTAACTAATGCCTTTCTGAAATGATCTTTAAATTATCTACCTGAATAGCTGCGGCAGCTGGCTGGGGGACATTGACAATATTTACATGCAATGCGACGGGATATGGAATCTGACCGGAAACCTAGACCAAAAAAGGTTTGGTTTTTTTAAATAAAAAAGTAAATATGGTAATACATGCTTATATTACTTTCTAAGATTTAGCTAACAGTATACTCTGTGCAGATAAAATGCACACACAACTAAAAACCCATCTAATTTGATGAAAATCAGGCAAATTTTCAAAGGTAGCTTGTCATTCAAATTCTCATAGCAAAAGAAAGAAACATGAAATGCTCATTAACCCTGAATGAGAAAAGTTTACTTCGCAATTTGAAAGGTTCTAATGGAAAATTTCCTGGAAAAAAAGAAACATTGCAAAATAGAAAAAAAAAAGCTGTTTGATAGAAAGATTATAGTATTGATAAATTGGTAAATAAAATTATTTTCATTTTAATCATTAGAATAGTAAAGATTTAACTAAAAACATGAGGCTTTTCATGATAGTGTTCTTCATTCAAAAATGGTCTTTCTGGAGGGTCTGTATCATAATTATCTAATAGGTTAGGAAGGGAAAGATTTTTTTTGCAGATAATTTTCATGTGCGTTTAAAGGCTCTACTAATGAGGTTCAGGTAATTTTCAAGTTAAAAAAATGTGTTACTTTTATACTTAAGATTGTCATCTCAATTGTTTGTCTTCAATGTTTCTTTTTCTACCCATTATCAATCACTTATTTCCCTAAAAATCAATATTCATCAAAGGGGAGGGAGCTCCATAAATTCTAGAGAGAGATAAAAAGTTGGAAGGTTTCAGACATTACTGTCCTATCATTAACAAATAATCTCTAAAAGCATACTTTTTTTCTCAGTGAAATTTCAAAAAGTCAAGTGAGCATCCCTTCAGAAAATGTTATATTAATTCATCATTGATTTTCTTTATTAGTGTATTTTATGTTAAAAAAGAGAGTTAACAGCAAACTTAGTGTGGTGAGATGATTAGAATATAAATCTGCAGGCATGGGTTCTAGACAGCTCCTTTCATTGTTAGTTATATGACCATGGGCAAAGAACTTAACCTCTTAGTTTCACATTTTGAAAAATTAGGTTGATAATATTATTTGCCCTACCTAATTCAAAAGATTCTATTGAAAATCAAATGACACAACATACATGCAAGTGCTTTTAAAAGATAAGGTACATTGCTGAGGGGTAGGGGAGAGGAAGAAACAAATGCTATATGAAAATAAAATACCTCAATAAATGTTTTAAAATAAACTATATTATGCAACTACAATAGTATTCATTGGAGGTAAAATGATTATTGCTCTTATAAGCTAGCTTTTTCTAATGCTTACATTTTGTGTTTCAGAGATATGATAATAGGAGTAGTCGTTGCTAACTGGGGCCTGGGCAGTTGATGGGAGCTGTGCAGAAGGTGGCGTGTGGGCAAAACCCATTAAATGATTGTTCTTCTGAAAACTTGTGGCTACTGTTGGTTGGTTGGTCTTGGGAGACTCCTGAAGATAACCTTCTTGTTCAACCTTTCGACGCATTGTAGAATTCCAGTGGTTCTTGATAGCATTATCAGTTCTGCACAGAAATATATGCACATAAAAATTTTTACAAGCAAAAGTTTATATTCAGATTAAATCCAATTGACAGAAAACTGCAGAAAGCATTCCTTCTGGTCCATTCTTCACTTTATAACAAAGTTGAAATCCTTTTCACTTCCTACCACCTGAATATCCATATTTTTAAGATGTCAACTTCAATGTCAATTACTTTCAACAAATCATTAGTTATTTTATCTTCTCAAGAAAGGAATATTTTCATCAAATAAATTTGTGGTCCCATTGGTATTAAATGGCATTATTCTGAAAGTTTCTGCCACAGTAGAAAATTAATCATTTGAAATCCAGTTTCTAGCATTCAGCACCTTTACACATAACAGACCCTCAGTAAATATTTGTTGATGATGATCACTGAGGACTCCTTATCAACAGCCCTGGAGATGAGATTTGTAAAAATCATCTTTTTAAAAGGAAAAACACTTGTTCTTCAATTGGATAGAAGCTGTAAAGGAAGATAAAATCTGTTGTCTCACTATATAACATATATGGTTGATGCTTCATAATTTTCAGGCAGTCACAGTTTCTGAATGTAGCAAATGGTCTGAGGCCTTCCTTTGTATTAGTCTTGGTGAGGCGGGGGGAAGATATTTTGAGGGGAGAGGGAGGTCAATTGTCCCTTCATTTGTGCTAACCAGTTAACAAAGCCTTCCTCCATATTCTGCTCAGGTCACAAAGAACAGAAGGCTTCACCTTTCCCCTATACCTCCTGGATCTTCTACGGTGGCCAAGAGTACATCTAACAGTAAAGCAGTGCCACATCAAAGTCATCACAGCCACACAATTTCTCATTAGACTCAAAGAATGTTAGAGATGAAATGGAACTTTAGAGATGATTTGGCTTTTCTATGACTTTTTCCTTCTCTAAGGACCACTTCTAGTTTATGCAGCTCAGGAAAGCTACAGGTACAATGACGAGAAACAATCTATTGCACAAGGGCTAGGAGATATTCACCACCAGCTCTTCCCTTACTCTGTTGTCTCTGTTAAGTGTCTCTGAAAGAGCCCAGTAGAGAGAGCAAAGAATAAATGGAAAGGGCTGTTAATAGTGTGGGGTAGTGGGAACAGCAATGAACTGGGGAGTCAGAAAGCCTGGGATAAAGTTCTGTGCCACACTGAACCAGACATCTGTGAGGCTCTGTGTGCCTTAATTTCCCTATCAGTAAAATGATAATTTCTACCTATATACTTCACAGGGTTGTTATGGAAAAATCTTCGTACACCATAGGGTGCGATATAAATTGGAGCTTTGGAAGAAATTTCAATGAGCTTTTTACTCATAAGTCTTACATCTTCACAGTTATTTTAACATGTGGTAGAAATCTTGTGTTCCAAATAATAGATTTGTTATAAATCCTTTTTGCTGGTAAGATTTGCTTCTGCCCTAGTGAAGAGTTAAGTTTTTGCTTTGTTTTGTTCTTTCAAATTTTGTTACTTGAATACTACTACTTATTTACTTAGAAGCAAAGCAATAATTCATAGAAATGCTACTGTAGCTAAAAGAAAATACCCTGGAAGTATGTTAAGGTGAAAGTTCTAGGCTTGTATTCAGGAGACCTGGGTTCAAATCTTGACTGTACCAATAACTAGTTGTATAATCTTGGGAAAGTCACTTAATATGTCTGGGTCTCAGTTTCCTCATCTGTAAAAAGAGGATGCGGTACTAGATGACCTCTTAGGTCCCTTCCAGATACAGAACTCTATGCTTCTGTTTTATGGTATGTAACATTTATGACTGACACTATGTAATTAAGCCACTCTCCAGTATTTAAAAAAGAATGCTCAACACCCATTACTTTTCCTTTCCCATTTAATAAATAAATCTGATGACGTTACCGTCCCGGCAGTAGTTTTGCGATTTCTGCCCATCTGTTCCCCAGTCTCTTGTGTGCCTGGTATATTATTCTGTCTTCCTCTTCGGTCCAGGAGGTTTTCTTAACTTCTGGATTTAAATGGTTGTGCCACCTCTCCCTACATTGTTTTCCAATTCTTCCCTTCAAGTGCTTGGCAATAACAGACCAACGTTTCGGACCATATTTCTGTACAAGTTCTATCACCTTCAGATAAACATACAAAAATTACCTGATATGTTAGTGCTATAGAATTAATCAGGGTAATCATTCGGCATTGTTGAAACAGCTTCAGTGAAATTTCTACAAAACTGTTTTTGTTGACTGGAAATGTGGGCAAAGTGTCCTATATTTCCTGCTGGCACATTTTATCTCAAGTTCTATAACTTATAGCAATATGCTGAGAAATGTTATATATAACAATTCAAATGAAAGAAAAGGGGGTACTTACTCTCTGATCTTCTTCTTTTGTCCAAGGTCCCTTGATTAGCTCAGGATTTAGTACTTTTTGCCATCGATGCTGACACTGTACATCTGTCCGATTCTAGATAAAAGGAAATAAAGATAAATTGTAATCTTAATATTACTTTGAAAGTACCTGAAGACTTAATTCTATACTCAATTTAATGCATAATCATATTAGATGAAAAATCAACAGCATTTCCAGGCATAATTACAGGAAGCAACTAAAGAAGAAACAGGAAAAATTAAAAGTTTAAAATTCAGATCCACAGTTAATAAATTGTTAAGAATTCTTTTGCACCCTAAGGAAAAACCTCCCTTACATTGATCAGTATGATAACTGGACATTAAGTTTAACTAGTAGTTATGTCAGTAGTGAGACACCTACAATGACTAACTAGATGTTAAAGAAATCAAAAGAAATGATGTGCTTTGTGGACAGCCATCATAATTAATTAAAATTAATTTCTCTTCTGAACCCAGAGATTTGTACTTCATTGTTAAATTAACCATCTACTATGCAACAAATCACCAATGTCATTTCACAATTCCCTCAAATTAAATAAAGATGACAAGTAGTCACCCAGACTCTGCTTGAAGACCTCCAATGAGGAAGCATGCCCCACCTCCAGGGGAAGCCCCATTCCACTTTGTGACAATGCCTGTTATTAGGATGTGTCTTCCTTCCATCAAGCTTAAATCTGTCTAGCTACTATTTCTACTCATTTCTCCTAGGGGTGTTTTCTGGAGCCAAGGAACTTCCTTCCAAGCATACTTCAAGATTCACTTCCCAAATAACTAAGGTTTTACTTAATTCTTGATCTCCTACCCCCAATTGTTGGTGCTTTCTACCTCTTGAAATAACTGTCTATGTATTTTATTCACTTATCTGTATATAGGCTATACCCCCCCCCACTCTCCTTGAGGACAAAATCTGTTTCATTTTTGCCTTTGTATCCCAAGCACATTAGTAGATAGTTGATAAATGTTCATTGTTTAATTGAATGATACATGTATGTAAAATATTCTTATCACCCTGATGGTAGTTTGACTATAAGATGACATAGTAAAATTGTTCAAAATGGTACTCTTCAGAAAGCTAACAGTAAAATCTCATATTATGTTGTACCATACCAAAAATGAGTTATGGATCAAAGTGTTTCTCCCAAATTATTTACCTATTATGTGACTGAACACATTAGAATGTGATAGCCTATCAAAATATCTTACTTTGTTTTTTACAGAGTATAAGCAATTGATTACTCACAGGCAGAAAATTGGCAATAATTTTCCAATCATCTGTTCCATTTTGTTCCACTAGCTTCTTTAGCTTCTCATCCTGAGACATTCAAAAGAAATAATGTTCATCAGGCAATTAATTGTACAGCTGTAATTAAGTTAAAGTGAAAAAAAGAAAAAAATAAATAATACACATTATTTTTAAATGTCTCAGACTCCTCAAATGTAACAGATCTTCCAGAATTACAAAAAAAAGAGATATTCAACAGTGAATTCTGTTGTAATTTTTTCTATGACCATAGATAGTATCTTTTAAATTATTAGATTATAAGCATTTTGAAGGCAGGGACTGTGCTGTTTTTCATTTTTGCCTAGCAGAATACCTTGTACATAGCAGGTACTTAAACAAATTCTCATTGAATTGGGAGGGGAGAAAAAAAGTAAAAAATATTTAATTACTCAATTGGATCTCTTTCATCTAAGGAATGGAAGATTTTGTGTTTCTTAAACTTTATTAAATTCTTGTGGTATAAGCATTGGATGTAATAGGGGCTTAATATACCTACAACTGAAACAAAGTTAAAAAGTACCAAAATATGGTAACTATCACAGCACTTGGTAATCTGTCTCACAAATATGTAGGGCTTTGGTATTCATCCCTTTCTAAATCTGCACCTCTAACAAGTATAACATAACAAAATTCACATTGGGTTAAAACATTAGCGCAATACTGATCTAAACCTTTAGGGACAACTCTTAAATACAATATATAGATGTTTCTTAGGGGTAACCAAATGCAAGTGCATAATAGGTAAAGGAGATGAATTTTCTGAGTCTCTCCCCCCCACCCCCAACTGTGTGGCATAGCTTTTTATCTGGAGTCCCTGTGTACATACAAACGTGAGTTACTAGGTTAAATAAAGCAAAATAAAGACAATTTACAGAAGTTACTACATTCTGTACTGCAGTGAAACCAGAGTGCTTGGTGTAATATAATTATGAACTTCTTATCCAAGAATACCAAACCTGACAAATTTAAATACTATTATTACTAACAGAAAAATCAAGCTTCCAGTAAACTCATCTGCAAGAAGCAACAGTGTCTATCTCCTAGTTATTGGATGTTAAGAGGTATAGATGCTTATATTTCTCAGAGATTTTTGCATTGCTAAGTGTTTTGAATGGTTGCCTGACATCATGGCAAGCGGTGATCTATCTCTTTTTCTGGAGTCATTTAAGCACCTGTAGTTTGGTCCCATTTCTGTTATCTAGTGGCTCAATAAAGTCTAGCTTTTTATCAGGTAACAAAGTGAATCAGCAGTTACCTCCTCTCGGGTCCACCTTGTTTTTCCTAAGTGACGTTTCCCAGTCTTGGGAAGTAGTCCATCGTAGTCATGATCATACATCTCAATATCTTCTTCATCCTCATCACTACTATATATGCTACAGAAACAAATGTGAGTAGATATAAGATGGAGCAAGAGGAATCAAATTACTGAATTGCAAAACACACACAAACTTCTCAACAATCTTTTCAAAGGTTACAAAGAAAAAACTTTGGAAACTTGCACAACAAGATTTTGTTCTGCATTCTGTTGTTCAAGTATTGTGAACTGGTTCTGCTGTTTTGGGTATCCACAGATACAGGCAAAGAACTGGCACCTTTCTTATTACTGTACATGTTGAGACCTGTTGTTTCTGTTAGATCAGTGACAAATTACCCATTTGGCAACCTTTCAACCAATGGAAGTTTAAATTTAAAGTAGTGTTTGGGACAATAAAGAGAACAAGAGCCCATGTCTTTTATATAAGTGAACACTCAACTCTTTTAGCCCCATATGTCACTTCTCTTAAAGAATGCTTTCTCAAACACAATAAACAAACCCATTACTTTATTCCAATGGAGCTCCATCTTATTAAAAGGGGGGAAATGGTTCAAGTAATAATACTTCTCAATGATGTAATTATAGTCATTCTTTTAGATTTAGAAGATTAGGAAACATCTGAGTGGATAGAATTTAAAAATCTAAGGAAAACACAACCAACAGGCAATCTGCTTCGTATCTAAACATAAACACCAAATCTGATCAGATCCGTGTCATAAAAGTCAAGTGTGAGGAAATTTACAATATATTGTTTCTATAGTAACCAAGTGATTTACCAAGCTACTTACTATTTAGAATCTACTTACACTTTTCTACTTCTAACCAATTACTACCTCAAATTGTACTTTAGATACCCTATAACTCACCTAATTCATGACTAAGGGATTTCCCCCAGAGGCAATCTTTAAGCTTAAAAGGAACCTATAACTGCTTTCAAAAGACCTCTTAACTTATCTAGTTAACCAAAATTAAAAATTTCTGACTTCTTTTGAAGTGCACTATACTTAATGTTTATCTATGTGCTCAAATGATTGTAGTAATAGCTCATATTCATATAAAGCACTTTCCTCACAACAACCCTGTGAGGTGGTTATATTAATACATAATAATACATTAGCTAATATATGATTATATATCCATTGTACTGACTATGAAGCCAAGGCTCGGAGAGAGGTAAAGTGACTTGCCTATGGTGACCCAGCAAATAAATTTTAAAGCCAAGATTCAAACCCAAGCGAATTATTGACTCCAACTCTAATGGGTCTTCACTACATCACATTGATTCTCTTTGTATTTTTGTAATCATAGGATTCTTTTAGGCTTTTCTGGCTAATATTTTTGTTTCAAAACCTTAAGGAGTAAGAAAAAAACACACTATTTCACATACCTCAATAAATCGATAGTATTTGTGGTACCAAGAAAGAGAAAACTATACCAAGCAGGGACTAGTAAAGGATGATTCTATAAAGCAACACTGCAAATTAAAAAATGAGACTTTGTATCAACACAAATGTTTGTGTTGTTAAACAAAAATGTGAATGAACACTGCTGCTATAATTCAAGCTAATGTAGTGTTTTCCAGAAAAAAATGTGAATTTGAAGTTCTCATTTTCCCTTTTTCTGGCAAAAAAACCCAAAAAAACTCAAGATCAGCATTCAAGGTGTCAGACAAGAAACATATGATTTAACTTTAAATGTTACCACAAAACAAATAAACTTAGAAAGAAGAAAAAATGTCCACTGAAGTACAATTGACCAGACTCTTAATGCTGTTCCTACTACATAGTACAACAATAAATGTTGACTAATTATAATTGTATTCCTTAATGTACACTAAACAAAAAAAATTTTTTTAATACTTGGTGGGATCCTGAATAAAGCACTAAACTTGAAGTCACAGTACCTAAGTTCCAGCTCTATTATATGGTTTATCTTAGGCAGTCTCTTAATCTCTGTGGGCTTCAATTTCCTCATCTGTAAAATGGGATGGGGAGGTGGTTGTCTAAATAACTTCTCAGATCCCTTCCAGCTCTAAATCTATGGAGTTATGGAAACTAAGGATCAACATCAGGAATTCACAGATCAAGACCATGACCTCAAACTTTGATTCTTTGCTATCACTCACCATTCTTACCTAGTACTTGTGGCAAAATTAATGCACAATTAAAATGACCAAGGTAAATTTGAAAGCATCACAATCTAAGCAACTTCATGTCTTAACTTTCTTCTCCAGTTTGTTTGGACCTAAGAATTCAGTTTTCAGAATTCAGGGCCCTGCTTGCCAAGCTAAAAAATAAGCATAAATACCTTCTTCTTTGGGAAAAAAGCACCCAGATAATAAGTAAATACACCCTAAGCTGCCCAGTGGGGGCAACCATGAGGAGAGAGAGAAGGGTGCTGTGAAAAAAACAGTGGATTACAAGTTAGACACCTGAGCTGTTCTGCCACTAAAAGGTCATGTGGCCTTAGATAAGTCATTTTAGCACTTAGTGCCTCAGTTTCTTCATCTGTAAAATTGCCTTTCTTCTAAATAATCTCTACTGTCCCATCCAACTCTAATATTCCATAATTCTGTGTATCGAATTCACCTGTAACAAATTAGAATTAGAAGTGACTGTGAAAACCAAATTGGTATGGGAGGGGGGAGGAAACTACATGAAGAAATTCCTCGGCTTGGTTGTACTCTTTGGTGATAAATCTAGTATGCCCTTGAGAGGCAGCATGATGCAATGGAAAGGATGCTGGATTTTAAAAAAGAAGTCCTGGGTTCAAATCCCCATTAGGTGTGTGAATTTGGGCAAATCACTTCCCCTCTTGGGGTGTTTTATCTCCCCATCTGTGAAATGGGCCGATTGGGCTAGACGATTTCTGAGCTCGGAGCCTTGGCTGTCCTTAGAATCAGCTTCCTCAGAAAGACAGTAGCCCTAAAAGAGATGAAGTCTAAGAGGAATGGCTGTACTAACTTGACATCTTGCAGTCATCTCCTGGCTCTGAGAGATGCTCTGGAGCATGCATCTGTAGCATGATTAATTTCTACTAAGAACCTGAAATAACTCCCCCCCCCTTATCTACTTGACAATATCTTAGAACCAACTGGCAGGCAGAGAGCACTTTCAAAGGCCCCCTGAAAGGGTAAATGCACAAGGTTCCCCACCTGCCAGCCCGAAGTGCGGTTACAAGGCTATACAACTATGAATATGACATTCTGTCAAGGAAACAAACCGTGAAACCATACCATAAAAAAGAGGGGTGGGGGGTAGAGGTAGAAAGAGGGAGGGGAACAGAAGGAAGTGACTTGTGGCCACTACCGTGATTCTAGAAATGGGGGTCGCCTCCTTTGGCGGACCTGATGATTTAGCAGCTCCCAAGTCCCTTCCGCAGCCCGCCCGTTCTCTCTTCTTCACTCTCCTTAGCTGATTCCGCTTCGCGCTCCTCCCTTCCCCTCCCCTGGCTGCCTCTCCTCCCCCTTTGCCCTCCCTCCCAGCTCGGCTACCTGGGGGACCTCAAAGGACCTGGGGAGCTGTAGCCACCTTCCAGGCGTCCCGCGCGCCCGGAGGAGGTCAAGGAGACCTGGGTGCATTTACTTCATTTACCCCACAACAGAGCATTCCTCAGAGCCGCCCTTGCTCCAATTGTCCCTTTCCCTCCCTCTTTCCTTTCCTCTCCGTCCCTTTACTCCTCTCAAGAGCATTTAGAAAAAAAGCTACTCCAATTTGCCTTAAACTAAAACAAAACGCAATGGGAAGGGGCGGGGGAAGGGGGAGGAGGAAGGAGAGAACGGAAACCCTCAGAACTCCAATGCTCCCTCCCCTGCCTTTCGCCTTTCCTCCTGTTTCTTCTCTCGACAATTCTTTCCCTGGACAGTTCTGGGCTCCAGTCTCAGTTCTTGCCCCAGGGAGAAAAATGCCTGGGAGGCCGAAGCGCAGGTTGCAGGTCTCTCCGTGCCTCTCTCCGCCCCAGGGTCACTCCAAGTCCTCTCCTCCCCTCCATTCCTCACCCCACCCCTGACCCAGGAACACTTGATATGATCCGCTCTCAAGATTGAGTTCCTACACCCACTCACTTTCCAACTTCGAAACACCTACAGCGGTCTTAAAGAAAAGAAAAAGAAAGAAGGAAAAAATAAAACACCCCTCCGAAAATAAAACCCAGAGGAAAAAGGAGAGGGAAGAAGTTTCCCACCGCTTCAGCGGGAGGTTTCTACACACTTCTACAATAGGCTTCTATACACATTGTCTAGCCCCAGTCACAACCCCAGCAAGCAGAAGGCTTCAGTAGCTGGGAAGTGAGCCTGAGTAGAAGGGAGCCTGAAGCACAGTCCACGTGTGTGAGCTACAACTCCCAGGATCATTCAGGAAGGGGAGGGTGGGTGGGTAGGATCCAGGATGGTATCTCTGTTCCATAGCAGCAGCAACCACGAGGCGTTTCCTCTCCTCTGTTTCTGTCTCCCTCTCTCTGTCTTTTTTTTTTTAATGCTGGCTGCACGCCACCCCCGAGAAAGACTTTAAAAAGGCTACAGCAAGTTAGCTCATCCTGTAGTTTAACAATAACTCGGGAAACGTTCATTCATTCCTGTGCCTAAAGTCTGGGACACCTGGGTCCCCAGAGTTGTAGAAACTGGGAAGCTGCAGGAAGGAAGTGACAGTTCCTGACAAGTCTCCCAAGGCTATAATACTATCTCCCCTTCCCCAGCCTCAGGCCAAAGGCTAAACAGTTTTCATCCCATCATCCCTGGAAGTGAGAGCTCTGACTAGCTAGGGATGTGCTGTGTGCCGAGTGCTGCCGGCGATATGCGTGTGTGTGTGTGTGTGTGTGTGTGTGTGTGTGTGTGTGTGTGTGTGTCTGCAGTTTGCATTAAAAATAAAAGCCTTCCCAAGAATAGCGATTAAAGGGGCATCAAAATCAGGGGTTGAATGGAATCAAAAAGGAAAGATCTGAAAACGTAAAAGCCTTTTTCTTCTGCCCCTAAAATCCTCTTTTTTCCTGCTGCCTGTCAGCTGACACTATCTTTCTCCTCAAAGAATGAATGAAATTTAAATGAACTACCTGCAGCTACTAAACAAGTCCGACATTTTTTTTATATCTGCCATATGCTCTACTCAACCAAGTCCAAACACATCTTAGTGCATCCAGCAATTATGTGGAAACTAACTCGTGGACACCCGCTGAATTTAGTAAATCATCTGGAAAATCCTAGGAGTTGGTGTGCTAGATTATGCCAGTTTGAAGATAATTTGATGGCTTTTTTTTTGTAAAGAAAAATTCCTCCCTGTGCAACTTCGAAAGGGATTGCAAGGAGTCCTTCCCAACATCTTGATACATTTCTCTTTTCCACACTTCCATTCATTTGCTTTTCCAGCTTCTTTGCAGTGTTAGGGCTTCAGTTCCTTTGCACCGACTGACAGTCCCTGAGTGAAGCACCGAGTTCCCTGCTACTCTTGCAAAAACCTCACCCACAGGCTGTTAAACACACTCTCTTCCAAACACACACTCAACACACACAAGCTCGCGCACTCATGCTGCTCACTCGGGGACTTGTTCCAAGTTACCTGTGCCTGGGTCTCCTGGCCATCCTGCTGCTAGGCACTTAGCACCGGGAAGCCGGGACTGGATGGGGAGGGGGGCTGCCCCTGCCTTCACCGGCTGCTTAATGGAGCTCCACACCAGCCGAATGAAGTTTCTCAGGAGGAGGAGGAGGAGGAGGAGATTGAAGAGGAGGAGGTGGAGGAGGAGGAGGAGGAGAAGGAGGAGGAGGAAACAGGTTGATATTAAAGAGTAAACTCTGTAAACAGAGATGCCATCAAACAAAGAGCTTTTGGACACTCCCCCTCCCGCCAAATCTGGCGCCCCTGCAGTGCGCACGCGTCCTAAACCCCCACCCCCCCACCCCCGCCTCTGCTGCTTGCAGGTCTCTGTTGTTGCTGCTGTTGTTGCTGTTGCTGCTGCTGCTGCTGCTGCTCCTCCTCCTCCTCCTCCTCCTGCTCCCTCTCCTGCTGGTGGAGCGACTGCTTCCATTCTGCCCCTCACACTGGCGCTGGAGCTCCCTGCCCGCCGCGGCGGCCCCGGGCAGCGCGCAAAGGCGGGGAGCAAGAACTGGGAAGGGGGAGGGGGAGGTGGCGGGGAAGGAGGACAGGCGCCTTTTCTAGCACAAACCCCGCTCTAGAGCGGCTGCTATGCTCTCTGCCCAGAATAAGTCCCGCTGATTCCTTCTCCTCCCATGCCCCCACCTGCCTTACGGTTCCCAGTCACTAGGAACCAGGGCTTGCCCCCGGAATCTGACTCTTGGTAGTAGGTGAGGGGGAAAAAAGGTCGGGACTTGGGGGAACTAGCGGGGAAACTCCCTCATTTGGAATTAGCTTTTTAGGCGTGTTTTAAGTCTCAGCCCTCCCTCTGAGGATAGAGGATTTTTGCCTGTTAGGTCGCAAAGAGATGTTTCTTAAGAGGTTTTCATATTGTCAGTTTTTAAAAAGACTATTGCGCTTTTCAAAGTGCCAATGGCAAAGACTCACCTAAATAACTAACAGGGTGGGGGACTGCTCCCAGAATCACCCTTCCTTCACCCCTGCGCACATCACAGTTCCTTCGGTGCCCTCATTCACATGCAGCGATCATACAACCTGACACACCACACCACCCACACGTAGTCACATGTTATAATCCCAGCCAGTGTTCTATACCCTTTACACTCATTCACACATACACCGCCCCATCCCAACCCTGCCAAGGGAGGCAGAATACATTCACACATCTAGGCACATTTCCGTAGCATGTAGCAGCGCATGTTTGCCACTGCTCACCTGCAGAAATGCACACGATTACAAATACATGACCCCACCAAACAGCATGCACGTGTGGAGTAGTCAGAAAGCACCGCATTTGCACAGACGGCTTCGAAAGGTCAAAGCATTTGGACATGCACTTGGATATGCATTTCGTGACACACTGAAGGAGGCAGCGGATGAAATCAGCCGGCTTTAAAAGATGGAAATCGAGACAATCATTCTTATCTAACAAGAGACCGCCAAAAAAAGCTGAGGAATAGGATGAATTATTAATTTACAAGGATTACTGATTGGGGGATTTCAGGGGAGTTTTGGTTTTACTTCCGTTTATAAGCTAGTCTCATTAGGGATTTTTTTTTCTTTCTCTCATACCCAAGTTTATTTTTCCTTTTATCTCATAGGAGCCCGAGGCTGTTACTGAGTTTGTGGGTGTCCGATCTGCTCCAGCAGTTCAAACTTAGCTCAGAAAACATTTTTTTTACTAAAATGAGTCATAATTTTGAAAAATGGTGAAACATGCAAAGTTTCTTACCTTTATCTATAGCTTTAAACTTTGTTTCTTTAGCTTTGCTATATAGTTTTTAACCTTTCATCAAAGACTCTAGCTCTAGCTGCTGGTAAAGTCTTTTAGCTCTTTCCTTTATATTGACAATGAAACAAAGTTATCAGGAACGCTTTCCGTTTTACAAGCTCTTAGAAGTAAGTCACTCCCAAACATAATGTTTTAAAAATCAATATTTATTTCTAGATTCTACAATAAAAAAGAAACCCTTTCTCTTCCTTCACCCAAAACCAATAAAAACAAAGAGCAAACATCTAAAATAAACATCTGGAAAGTACACCTAAAGTAATCGCAATATTAGGCTTTAGAATTCCTTTAGGAATCTGATTGGCTGGCATGTTCCCCAAAATACTAAACTTTTTTGGCACTGAATGAAACCTTGGCCATGCCGGAACTGAATTCACAACCTCTTTCTCTAAGATTCTTAGTTAAGTGGAACTGATGTACCACTCTTAAAACACTAATAGTAGAAAGATCTAATGTTTGCATTTTATTTCTTTGGTGGAATTTATTCTTTTTGTACATTGTTTCCAAATGTATTTAATTCTTTTGAGGGAAGGGAAGTGCGCATACTAACATTTTGAGTGTTTTTTTTTTAGCTTTGAGTATATAATTTATGATTTTATCATATGCAATATCTTCCATATAAAAGAAAATGCCATCCATTCACGTAACTGTATAATTAAAATTGAATTTTACATACATTGTTGTAAAGGACTTGGCTGACTTTAGAGTCTTGAAATCCTGAGTTCAAGTACTTACTGTATGACCCTAAGCAAGTCATTTAACCTGGAAGTTTGAGTCTCTAAGATTATTAATTGCAGAACAGGTGCTGTGTTAGAAAGAGTTTTCCACATATGGGATGTCCCTATTGTCCAGTCCTTATACTTTTGTATGCAATTAGATTGGTCTGTTCATAAAAAAATTGAGAGTAAATATGTGTGTGTGTGTGTGTGTGTGTGTGTGTGTACACACACACACACATACATACACAGAGAGCAAAATGTTTCCTGTGTTTAGGGGTCCAGAAGTCACTGGTGTGGAAACCTCAGCTGATGCAGATATGTAGTTCATAGTCTTAGAAAATTGCTTGGGTCACACTGAAAGATTAAGTGACTTGTCTATGGTCACTTAGCTAGTATATATCAGAGGCAGATTTTTAATTCAGGCCTTCCTGACTTCCAGACAGGCCCACTATACATCAGGTATAACTCTCATTCAGAGTTCTTACTATTAGCATATTTTTTAGAGGAGAAAAACAAGAAAAAAGAAGAAAAAAAATAATTATTTCCTTGAATGCCTACTTGCTAATTCTAAATTTTGTTTTGCCTTGGGGGGGAACCCTATTATTTACTTTATGCTTTATAGGACAGGAAAATGCCTTGCTTAAAGGAGCAGGTGGCTGCTTGCCATTGGCTAGGTTGAAGGGATAACCAGCCTAGACTTCTCTTTCTATCTTTGTTTCCTTTCCATCTCCCCTAGACTGGACATTCAGGATCACTAGCTTTCCCAATTCACTTCCAAATCTATAGCGAGATGCTGCCAATGAACGGGGTGGTGTTGGGAGTTTCTAGTTCTTTTTTCCCTTATAAACAAAATGTGCACAAACCCCAAACTCACAAATCACAGAGCTTACAGGGACCATTCTCTCTCTCTCTCTCTCTCTCTCTCTCTCTCTCTCTCTCTCTCTCTCTCTCTCTCTCTCTCTCTCTCTCTCTCTCTCTCTCTCTCTCTTTTTCTCTGTCTGTGTGTGTGTCTCTGTCTCTCTCTCTTTTCCCTTCCCTCTCTTCTTTTCCCCCCTCTCTTCCTCTCTCTTATTCCATCACATATGTGCATGTGGACGAGGTAAGGCTCTGTTTCACTCTAGCCATTCAGGAATGGTAAAAGAAAAGAAGATATGTTGAATATCTAGGTTCATAAAGCTTTGCTGCTGATTGTTTTGTAATTCTGTATGAGTCACTAACTAGTGCAAGCGTATCAAAGAAGAATGAATATTGCCAAAGATGGTAGCAGACTAAAACCTATATGCCCATGTATTTCCTTCCTAGCACTGTCACTTCCACCTCCACTCCATTTGAAACAGATAGAAGGGGAGACTGATTATGAGAACTAATATAAATATTGACAATTTTTGATCATCTCTGATAAAGGAGAATATATATGGTCTGTATAATTGAAATCCACAATCACCTTATGTTAGGGAATGACTTCAACCTTTCATGCTACTATTTTAACCCAGTAGGCCCATGATGCTGCTTTATGGAGCAATACTTCTCACATATTCAGGCAACGTATCCTATAAATCTTTCCCTTCAGATATCTCTTGGAGTCAGGCCTTCTGTTTCCATATGGTATAGTATATCACTATCATAGCACAGAGCATCACAGCCTCATACTTCTTCAATATATAACATCCTTTAAGTGATTTCCATGTCTCCAATCTTTCCCCTCTCCAGTTCACCCAGATCTTAGCTTCTAAAAGCTTTATGTCCAGCATCGCATCCTCCTAATCAAGAACTTTCAGGAGTTCCATATGCTCTTTGAGCTAAAATTATAATATTTTAGTCCAAGGGTGGGGAACCTTCGACCTCGAGGCCACATGGAGCCCTCTAGGTCCTCAAGTGCAGCTCTTTGACTGTCAAAAGGCTGCACTTGAGGACCTAGAGGGCCCCATGTGGCCTCGAGGCCGAAGGTTCCCCACCCTTGACTTAGTCTAATACCCAAGGCCCCACAAATAGATTCATCTCTGAAAAGTCTTCCCTGGTCACTTTATTTTACATTTCCTCAGCCCTTGAATATATTTGGGAGTACTTTTTTATTCACTTACTCTTTTTGAGTGTCTCTTCCTTACCCACCCCCAAATGAATTGTAGCAGCTTGGTAGCACTAAATTTGAAACCAAGAAGACCTGAGTTTGAATCCTAAAGGATTGTAGTGAGGACTGAATTTAGATCACCTGTAAAGTGCTTTGTAAACCTTTTGGAAATGCTGTGTGAATGTTAACTATTACTGTCATTATTGTTTCATGTATTTTGAATCCCCACAGAACGTTTTGTTGGTGGTGGTGGTGAGCCACCTCAGTTGTGTTCAACTCTTCATGAACCCATTTGGGATTTTCTTGGTAGAGATATTGGAGTGATTTGCTACTTCCTTCTCCAGCTCATATTATAGATGAGGAAACTGAGGCAAACAGGCTTAGGTGACTTGTCCAAGGTCACAGCTAGAAAGTGTCTAAGGCCAAATTTGAACTCAGGAAGATGAATATTCTTGACTTCAGGCATGGCACTTTATCCACTACACCACCTAGCTGCCCCATGGAACCTACATCATTGCCATACACATGGCATGTGTTCAGTAAGCTCTTTTTGAGTGGCTAATTACACTTTAATGCTTGCTTTGGTGGTGCTGTGATCTCAGTGGTGTAGATATTCCTACCACTGGTAAGCTGTCTGAGTCTTCTGGTCCTTTGCAGTTCTTGTCTGTGTCCTTCCATAGAGAATCCATCCAGCATACTGAAGGCCTTCTTGATCTTTTAATATTTGTTAGCTATCAGAACAACATGAGCTCTGTCCATCGGCTCTCACGCCCACCTCATGACTAGCCCACCTCCCCTTCTAGTCGCGCATGTCAGTAGTACACGAGACTTAATCCTAGGATCATGAGTTTGAGCTTTTCTCTACAACATCCTACCTGCTCTGATGTCCCATCATAACGTGGAGGTGATCCTTCATTTCGGAAGCCTATGCCAAGAGTGTAAAAGGCATTCCATTAAACTGGAAAGGCTTTAACTATGGGCTTTGAAAATAGACTAAATGCCTGTCATTCAACTTCATCTAGCGTAGTGATCAATTCTTTGGCATGGCAATCTCTGAATAATGATAATTCTTGTAGCATCTCAAGTCTTAAAAAATGATTTCTTCCCAACAACCATGTGAGGTGGTGATAAAAGAGAGAGAGACAGAGACCATTTACCTGGAGGTGACAGTTGAAGCTGAGATTTACAAAAGAAAGTGTAGAAGAAGAAAAAAAAGGTCAAAGAGATGAACTTGGATAATGTTTACATTAACAGGGTAGGAGAAAGAAAAAGATATTGTTAAGGATACAGAGAAGAAACAGAAAGGTAATTATGGACCTGATTAAAAGCTAAGCATTTTTAATATAAGCTGAAGGTCATAAATAGAATGGACCTCAGAGGTCAATTAGTCCAAACCCTTTATTTTACAGATAAGGAAACAAAGGCCTAAGAAAGGAAAGGTGAGTGATTTCTCTGAAGTCATACAAACCATAAACAGTACAGGTGGGCTTAGACCCCTGAGTCTTCTGACTCCAAAGTTAGTTTATAATTAGCTTATAAGTAAAATCAGTTCTTCAGATTACTTTATTGTATAAAGAAGAGTGGTAAATTGGTGTCCCTTTTTTAAAAGCTTGTGAAAAAAATGGCCACTAAGCATGTGTAATTATGCACACACACACACACACATATTTAGAGAGAGTTGCCTTATAATAGTGAATTCATTTGCCAGAGTAGCTTTTGTTACAATCACTTTCAGCATCTCTCTTCATAGGAGTAAATAACTTTCTTCCTTCCTTTTTAGGAAGGAGGGTGGGGTAAAACTTATTCCATTGTTAAATTTCTAATATTCTACCTGTGCTTTATCTCTTCAGAAGGTCCTTGCATGTGAATAGTAAGGATTAGTCTAAAAATTTGTCATGTCCTCTGAAATTCTTAAAGAAAAAGTGTATTAGAATAGAGGCATCAGTCTCTCTGTGAGTATTCCCTCTGAAGCACCTTTCAGAGCATATTTATAGGATATTATATTAATAATATCAGCCTGAAACTTTTGAGAAACCCCATATATGTGAGAATAAAAAAGAGACAATTTTTCATCATTTTAGAAAGTATTCCTAAAATAATAGTTCAAAAAGCTATTTAAAAATTATGGAATATGCCTTGGCAATGTAATATTACCTTTTAGTTATGAAATGGAATATTTCTAGGTAGCTATGTTGATTTAAAAGTCCTGAACCCTTTTGATTTAGTACTGTTATTATTGTTGTTGTTGAGTCATTTCAGGCATGTCCGACTCTCTGTGACCCCATTTGTGGTTTCTTGACAAAGATACCAGAGTGGTTTGTCATTTCCTTAGCCAGCTCATTTTACAGATGAGGAAACTGAGGCAAACAGGTTTAAGTGACTTCCCCAGGGTTATACAACTAATAAGTACTGAGATTGGATTTGAACTCAGTTCCTCCTCACTCCAGGCTGTGCACTCTATTACACCACCTAGCTGCCCTACTGATTTAATACTACACCTCTTCAAAATTAAAATATGGGAAGAGAACTCATTATTGTGAAGAATGAAATTATATACTATACATATACATACACATACGTATAATAGATCTGAGCAGATTTATCTCACTATTCAGTTGAAACCACTTTCTCCAAGTTTACCATCGATGTCTTAAGGTTAAATCTAATGGCCTTGCCTCAGTCCTCATCTTACTTGACCTCTGCAGCTTCTGACACTGTTGGTTATTCCATCTTCCTGGTTTTTCTTTCCACCCTCGATTTTTTGGATACTGTTCTCTCCTGGTTCTCCTACTGTCTGAAGGCTCTTTATCAGTTTCCTTTGTGGGCCTAACATGCAATAAATAGGGATGTCTCTTAAAGCTTTGCCCTGGTCCTTTTTCTATGCTCTTCATGATCTAATCTGCTTTCATGTGCTCAATGATTATCTCTACACAAATCTATATATGCAAGCTTAATCTCTACTGAAAACTAATCATACATGGCAAGCTGTCTGCTGGACACATAGATCTAGATTCCATTAGCCTATCAAATTCAATAGGTTCAAAATGGAATATTCCCTTATGCAAACTTTCCCTTTTACTATTGAAGGAACTGACATCTTTCTAGTCACTTAGGTTCAAAACCTTTTTTAAAAATAGTTTATTATTTTCACTTTTTTAAGTAATAAGCTTTTTTAAAAAAGTAATCTATCCCACTACTCCCACCTCTGGTCATTGAACAATTTTTTTTTAAAGAAGAAACCACTCCAAAATAAAGCCTTCAATACATAGCTTCATGGTCTGAAAACAGATTCCCACCTTAGCCATATCTGCAAATGCATGTGTCTTTCTGCATTTTTAATTTATCACTTTTCTGCCAGAAGATAAGTAGCATATTTCATCTCCATTCTTTTGGTCTTATGGTTTATTATTGTGTTGATCACAATTATAAAGTGTTTCAAAGGTATCTATAATGTTGTCATTGTATAAATTGTTATATTTCTGTGTAATTCAATCTGTGTTGATCCACAGAGATCTTCCCAATTACATCACCATTTCTTATGGAAGAGTAATCTTTCATTACATTAATACACCACAATTTCTTTAGCCATTCTTCAGCAGGAGGACATACCACATGAAAAGAGCTGCTATAAATATTTTTGTATATCTAGATCCTTTGCTTCTTTATTTTCTTTCTTTTGTGGGGCATAGACCTAGTAGTGTTTTATCTGGGTCAAAGGGTACACACAGTTTAATAACATTCCTGGCATGCTTCCAAACTGCTTTCTGGAATGGCTGGACCAATTCACAGATACACCAACAGTGCACTAGTATACCTATTTTTCCGCACACTTTCTAGCATCCATGATTTGCTTCTTTTGTCATCTTTGCCAGGCTGATGGGTGAGAAACAAACAAACAAACAAACAAACCTTAAAGTTCCTTTAACTGAATTTCTCTAATTATCAAGTATTTAGAGCACTGTTTCATGTGGTTGTTGATAACTTGAATTTCTTCCTTTGAAAATTGCTAGTACATATTCATTAACAATTTGTCTATTGAGAATGCCTCTTAGTCTTATAAACTGAGATCAAGAAATTAAGATAAATCTATTATAAATATGCAATCTTTGTCAGAGAAACTTGTTGCAAAGATTTTTTTTTTGCAGTTACCTGTTCCCTTCCATTTTCTTTACTTCAGTAGATTTGTGTAAAACCTTTTAAATTTTATACCATGAAAATTATCCATTTTATCTTTGTCTCTCTGTCACTTTTAAAGATGAAGGCTTCCCCTGGCTAGATATGAAAGGTAATTTTTTCCTTGCTTTTCTAATTTGTTTATGATGTAACTTTTAATAAAACATCCATTTGGAGTTATGTTAATGTATGGTGTTAGGTATTAGTCTAAACCCAATTTCTGCCAGACTTCTGTCTAATTTTCCCTGAAGCTTTTGCCAAATAGTGAATCCTTCTTTCAAGAATTGGAGTCTTTTGGTTTATCAAACAGTATGCTATCGTGTTTGATCCTAAATGTTGTGTACCTATCTGTTCTATTGACCAACCGACCTCTCTCTCTCTCTCTCTCTCTCTCTCTCTCTCTCTCTCTCTCTCTCACCAGCACCAAATCATTTTTAATGATTACTCCTTTGTGGTACACTTTGAGATCTGATATTTGTCAACCTCCTTCCTGGACACTTTTTTTCATTATTACCCTTGAGATTCTTGACCTTTTGTTTCTCTATATGAATTTTAAAAATTATTTTTCTAGGTCTGTAAATAATTATTTGAAGACTATAATTGTTGTAACCCTGAATAAGTACATTAATTTAGGTAGTTTAGTTCTGTATTTATGCAAAGAGTTATAATTAAATTCATAAAGTTCCTAAATGAATATTTGTAAAAATATTCCCAAGTATTTCAATACTTCTGTCATTATTTTTAATATAATTTTTCTTTCTAGCTCTTCCTGCTTGATTTTGTTGGTTACATATATAGGAATTTTGGTGATTTATATGGGTTTGTCTTATATTTTGCAACTTTGCTGAAGTTTTTAATTATTTCAATTAATTTTTAGTTGACTCTCTAGGGTTTTCTAAGTCAATCCTCACATCTCCTGCAAAAAGCAATAAAAACAAAAAAAGCATTTTGCCCATACTTATTTCTCCAGTTTCTTTCTTTTTCTCATCTTATTTCTATAGCTAGCATTTCTAGCAATATGTTAAATAGTTGTGGTGATAATGGAGATGGCTTACCTTACCAGTGATATTATTGGAAATGCTTCTAACTTCTCTGCATTACATAAAATGTTTGCTCTTGGATATAGATAATACTATGCTAACTATTTTTCCATATTATTAGCTCCCCCCAAAAAATACCTTCTAGTTTTATTTATCCGTTTAATCATTGTATGATTTCAATTTTGCTGATCTCTTCTCTAATTTTCATAATTTCTACTTTAGTTGGAGATTTTTGATTTGTTGTTCATTTTTTAAACAAAATCATATGCCCAATTCATTGATTTGTTAAGTTTTTGTTCATAAAAATATTTAAAGATATAAAAATTTCTCTCAAAACTTTAGCTTTAGCTGCATTATGTAAGTTTTTGTATGCTATCTAATTATTGTCATTTTCTTTTATGATATTTGCTATTGTTTCTTTAATTTGTTCTTTTTAAATTTTTAAATTTTAATTTTTAGGTAATTGGGGTTAAGTGACTTGCCAGGGTCACACAGCTAGTAAGTGTCAAGTGTTTGGTCTGAGGCTAGATTTGAACTCAGGTCGTCCTGACTTCAGGGCCGGTGCTCTATCCACTGTGCCACCTAGCTGCCCCTTTAATTTGTTCTTTGACATACCACTTCTTTAGAGCAATATTATTTAGTTTCTAATTACTTTGAAATTCTTTCTTTAAGAACTCTTTATTGAACATAATTTTTGCATTGTGATCACTAAGTTATGTGCTTAGTATTTCTGCTTTTTTTATATTTTTGGTGAGATCTTCATGCACCAATACATGGTCTGTTTCTCTTAAAGTGTCATGTATATCTGGATCCTTTCTTTTCCCATTCACTAATAGCCAGAGAGCTATAATCTCTAGTTTTTAAAAGTTCTGTTAATGTACTTAATTTCTGTCTTGTGAACTTTTTGGTTAAATTTGTCTAGGTCTGAAATGGGGTACATTAAACTCCGCCACTATTATAGCATTGTTATCTATTTTTTCCATTCAATTTGATTAATTTTTCCTTTAAGTATTTAGATGCTATGTCATCAGGAATATGTATCAATCAATCAATAAACATTTATTAAGTCCCTACTATGTGCTAGGCACTGTGTTAAGTGTTGGGGATACAAAAAGAGGCAAATGATTGTCCCTACCCTCAAGGAGCTAAAAATCTAATCAAGCAGATATGAAAACAAATATAAACAAAGCAAGCTATGTTCATGATAAGTAGGAAATAATAGAGAGAAAGCACTATCACATATTATTAATATTGATTCATCATCTATGATACCTTTATGCTGAAGTTCAGCTAAATCATAACAGATTTTGTTCTAGCCCTTCATTTTAACTATATGTGAATGTCTGTGTTTCAAGTGAGTTTCTGATAAACAACATAGTGTCAGATTCTGCTATTCTCTTCCATTTTATGGGTCAGTTCATCCATCCCATTTACATAATTGTGTATTTCCCTTCATTTTGTCCCCCTGTGCCTCTCTTTTTTACTCAAGCTTCCTCTTCATAAATTGGAAGGTAGTAGAAGAGAGGTTTTGCCTGATATTTGTGATGTTATAAGTGCCATAACTTGTTTCCTCTCTATTGCAGCTCTTCTCTCAATATGCCTTTGATCCAAAGTTTTCACTCTTTCTTCCCTTTCTTTTAATTACCCCTTCATGCTCTTCTTACCAACATTCAGGTTTGTTTTACTGATGACTCTTCCTTTACTTATCCTTTCCTCCCTCTTATACTCTTCTCTATTCTTTCCTTGTCCCTATCACCTCCTGTTTTCCTTTTGAATTCAATATATTTCTACACTGAAAAGTGTATGTGTGTGTGTGTGTGTGTGTGTGCGCAATTTTGGTCAATCTTCCTTTATCAAACTCAGATGAAAATGACATTTGTGGAATGCCAATCTCCCCTCCTCTCTTTATGACTATATATTTAACTTATACATCTTTATTATGTAATACTGATTTCCTTATTTTTCTTCCTTCTGTACTCGCCATCATAGTTTCCTACCTTCATATTTATTTTTCTCATAAGAACATTAAAACAGAAAAAAACCGTCCATAGACCCTCTGTCATTTTAACTTTTTTCAATGAACCTTAAAGATATTGGGGTTCTAAGGAGACATTTGTTTCTTATCTTCCTATTCACATATAAACAATTAATCCACATATATTCTCTTTCTATTAATCATATACGTACCTTTCTTTTTTTTATTAATTTATCAATAATCACTTCCATAAGCTTTTGAATTTTAAATTTTTCTTCCCCTCCTTCCCCACCTGCCTCTCCAAGACAGCGCGAAATCTGATATAGGCTATATATATATATATATATATATATATATATATATATATATATATATATATAAAACATATTTTCACATTAGTGATGCTGTGAGTAAGAATTAGAACCAATAGGAGGAACCACCAGAAAGAGGAAATCAAACACAACAGAAGAAAAAACACTAGCAAATAGTATTTTTCAATCTGCATTCAAACTCCATAGTTCTTTCTTTAGATGCTCATAGCATTTTCCATCATGAGGCCTTTGGAGATGTCTTAGATCCTTATATTGCTGAGAAGGGTTAGGTCTATCAATATTAGTCATCGTACAATGTGGCTGTTACTGTGTACAATGTTCTCCTGGTTCTCCTCACTTCACTTAGCAGCAGACCATGCAAGTCTTTCCAGGTTTTTCTGAAGTCTGACTGCTCATCATTTCTTTTTTTTTTTAAATTAATTTATTTTGATTTATCAACAATCACTTCCATAAGCTTTTGAGTTTTAAATTTTTCTCCCCCTCCCTCCCCACTTCCTTCCCCAAGACAGCCCACAATCTGAAATAGGCTATACATATACATTCCTATTAAACATATTTTTACATTAGTGATGTGAGTAACAATTAGAACCAATAGGAGGAACCACTAGAAAGAGGAAACAAAACACAACAGAAGAAAAAAATAGCAAATAGTATGTTTCAATCTGCATTCAAACTCCATAGTTCTTTCTTTGGATGTGGATAGCATTTTCCATCAAGAGGCCTTTGGAGATGTCTTAGATCTTTGTATTGCTGAGAAGTGTTGTCTGTGAATGTTAGTACCCAGCTGATTATGTTATTCCCTTCTTGAGCCAAATCTGATGAGAATAAGGTTCAAACAATGCTCATCGCCCTCCCTTCTTTCTCTCTGTTGTAATAGGTTTTTGTGCCTTTTCCTGTACTGTAATTTACCCTTGTCTGCCTCCTCCTTTCCTTTTCTCTCAGTACATTTTCTTAGATCAGATTAATCCACTTACTTGGATCCATTTAACCCATTTGATTAAATTTTTTTTATCATTACATCAAAGTCAACTTATACCCACCCCCTTTACGTATACCCCTTTAATATGGTGTAATAACAATACAGTTCTTGAGGGTTACAAGTGTCATCTTCCCTTGTAGGGATGTAAACAGTTTGCCCTTATTAATATGTTGTTTCTTTCTGTCCCATTTACCTTTTTATGTCTCTCTTGAGTCTCATATTTGAAGATCAAATTTTCTGTTGAGCTCTGGTCTTTTTATCAGGAACCGTTTGGAAGTCCCCTATTTCATTGAATATTCATCTCCTCCCGTGAAAGATTATGCTCATTTTCACTGGGTAGTTGAATATCATATATTCCACCTCCTGTGGTCTTTTAATGTAGAAGCTGCAAGGTCCTGTGTAATCCTGACTGTGGTTCCATGATATTTAAATTGTTTCTTTCTGGCTGCTTGCAGTATTTTCTCTTTATCTGGTAAGTTTGGAATTTGGCTACTATATTCCTTGGCATTTTCAATTTGGGATCTCTTTCAGGAGGTGATCAGTGGATTCTTTCTATGGCTATTTTACCCTCTGGGTCTAGGACCTCAAGGCAGTTTTCCTTTATGATTTCCTGAAAGATACCTTGCAGGGTCTTTTTTTTTTTCATTATGATTTTCAGCTAGACCAGTAATTTTTAAATTGTCTTTCCTGGATTGGTTTTCCAGGTCAGTTGTTTTACCAAGGAGGTATTTTACATTTTCATCTATTTTTTCATTCTTTTGTTTTTGTTTGACTGATTCTTGCTCTCTCATAGAGTATTAGCTTCCATTTGCCCAATTCTAATTTTTAACAAATTGTTTTCTTCTATTAGATTTTGTACCTCCTTCCCCATTTGGCCAATTGTATTTTTTTAAGGACTTGTTTTCTTCAGTGTCCTTTTTTCCAGTTGGCCAATTGTATTTTTTAAGGACTTGTTTTCTACAGTTAATTTTTGTCCTTCCTTTTCCAAGGTATTGATTCTCTCATTTCTTTTCCCATTTTTTCTTCTACTTCTTTCATTTGACTTTTAAAATCCTTCCTGAGCTCTTCTAAGAAGGCTTTTTGGGCTTCAGACCAGTTCATATTCCCTTTTTAGGTTCCAAATGTGGGTTTGTTGACAATGTTGTCCTCTTCAGAATTTCTGCCTTGATCTTCTCTCTTCCCATAATAAGAATCTATCATATGTTTCTTTTTGCTCATAATGGTTGCTTATTTCTTGGCTTTTAAAGAGATTGAGCTCCCCCACCACTGGGGAGCAGATGGCACTGACCCAAGCTTCTTGTGATCGGAGCCTAGGGCCTGGTCACTGGCTTTGTGTGCTGAGGCCTCCAATGCTGGCAGTTGGAGGCTGTCAGGTAGTGGCAGCTTACCTGGTGTTGGGCTGGAATCAGCAACTCTGGAACTCTAGGGGTAGGATTGGGTAGTGTGGCTCCTGAAGATTTCCTGCTCACCCAGTCCTTTCCTTCCTTTTGCTTTCTTCAGCTCCTTTCATATGGATATTGCAGGATGTTTATCTGCCTGGGGCCCCTTAGAATGCTGCTTCCCTTAGTTTTGCTGAGGCACTGGGAGACCTGGTGCTGTAGAATGCCAAGGCACTTGGTGGTTTTCCAAGCTGGTTTCCACCAATTCCTCTGCCTTCAATGAGGCACTCAGGGGTCCAGATGTTGGTGTTTGCCTGCTCCACCACCTGGGCTTCAGGATCTCCTCCTGCTATGCTGAGGTGGGACTTTCCACTAGTTTGCTAGGATGCCTCCCTTTCTGTACTTCTCCCCTTCCCCCAGGGTAAGAGGGGCCTTTCCAGTTAATTCCTCAAGCTACCTGGGCTGCCAGACTGCTGCACCCCACCTTTCTTCTGGTTCAGCTGTTCCAGGGTTTTTCCTGGGGTGATATTTTCTGGACTTTCAGAGGCTAGTAATAATCATATGTACCTTTCCATGTTTCTCTTAGGACTTGCATTTCCATGTCAAAATGTCTACTTAGTTCTGGCCTTGCCATAATAAATACTTAGAAACCCTCTATTCCATTGAATCTCCATTTTTTCTCCTACAGGATTATACTTAGTTTTGCCAGACAGGTTTATCTTTTGCCTTTCAGGACATTGTATTCAGAGTTCTCTCTTTTATAATGGCAACTACAAAGTCTTGGGTGATCCTTCTTGTGGCTCCTTGGCATAGCTTCTTCTTTTTGACTGCTTAAAGTATTTTTTTCCTTTGACCTGGAAACTCTGGATTTATCAGGGAGTTTTCATTTTTGAGTTTCTTTCCTGAAGTGACTAGTGGATTCTTTCTATTTTCATTCTGCTCTCTGATTCTAAGAGTTATAATTTCCTGTAATATGATATCCATACTTCTTTCTGATAATTGTTTTCAGGTAGTCCAATAATCCTTAAATTATCTTTCCTTGACCTGTTTTTGAGGTCAGTTGTTTTATTTTATGTTGTATTTCTCAGATTTTTCTAACTTTTTTTTTCAATCTCTTGGTTTTGTTTTGATATTTCTTGTTGATTTATTGAATTGCTATTTTTCTCTAGCCCCTTTTGATTTTCAGAGCATTCAGTTCTTGAGAGAAGTTTCTACCCTCTGTTCTAAGAAGTTATTTTTCTTTGCTATTATTTTCTCTTTAGTTTTTCCATTCTCTATCTCCTGTTTCATTTTCTCCAGCTATTCCTGTAGCCTCTCTGGCCAGGGTATTTGTTTTTCCTCTAAGGCTTTACCTGTGTTTTTGTAGGGTTTCTGTTCTCTTCAGGGATTTGTCATCTGGGTATCACTTAATTCACTGTATTTCCTTACTGTATTCAGAATTTTCCTTGGTTTTCTTATGGATGAGATTGGGTCTGCTTCTACAACTGAATAACATGAGCAAAATTTCCCTAGGCCTGAGTATAGTAGGCCAGACCAGACCCCTATTTCAAAGGACTAGGGCTGCACTAATCCTGGGTTTTTTCTGGGAGCCCTGTCTTGTCACAGTGTTCTATATGGTCCGACTGAGGTCTTTCTTTCTGTTGCTAGGATTAGGGATATTTATTCAGGGCTCCTTCCACCAGCTTCAGGGACTGTTTGGGCTAGATTTCTCCTAGAGCCTTTCTCCTGCAGCTGGGTTCAGGCCACAGGGGCCATACAGGATCCTACCTGGCCTGCCCCAAGGTGGCTTTCTGTGGACTGGGTTTGAATGCTGTTGCACTAGGCAAGACTTAAGCTCATTTGACTTAGTCCTAGACCACTGCCCTGGACCGCCCTCTCCCTCCCAACTTAAGGGGCTGTGCTCTCTGTCTCTCTGTCTGCCTGCCTGCCTGTCTGTCTGTCTGTTTCTCTCTCTTTCTCTCTCTCTCCCCACTCAGGCAATAATCCACACTTGGGCAAGGTTAAGTTCTGGTGCTCTGTAGTTCAGACAGGGAGTGCTTCACTTGACCAGACCAGAATATCCCCCAAATCATTCTCCTGCTATTCTGGCCTTACATAAGACCCTGGCTGGACTGAGCTTACTCCTGCTGAGCTAGGCCCAGGGACCTAGAATACTCCCACGACTCCAGGGACTGGCTACTTGGTTGGCTGTGCTCTGCACTCTACCTTCTGCATTTTGCCCTAAATCTGCCCCAGCCAATCTAACCCAGGATCTCTCCAGCACTCCAAAGGTCCATCTGTGGATGTCTAGGTTAGGGTAGGGGAGTCTAGAAGTGATTCTTTTTATCTTTTACCAGATGGGTGGGTCTGTAAACCCTGGTGGAGTGTTTTTGGGAGATCTAGTATTTTCTGTGTCTGGCATGCTGCCATCTTCCCTCCAGGTTCACAACCTTAAAATCACCTTTAAATCTCTCCTCTTCCTCATGCACTTCCTCAATATCTAATTATTGATTCTACCTGCACAATATCTCTCGTCTATTTACTTCTATCTATTTGAATGGCTAATATGCTAATTCAGGGGTGTGGAACCTGCAGCCTGGTGGCCACATGTGGCCCTCTGGGTCCTCAAGTGTGGCCCTTTGACTGAATCCACTTTGGATTTCCACCCCTGGGGAACTTGCAACTTGGAGGCCATGTGTGGCCCTCTGGGTCCTCAAGTGTGGCCCTTTGACTGAATCCAAAGTTTCTTTAGATTCTTCTATCAATCTTTCAAGAACTACCGCAATATCAATCAGTACATACTTATTAAGCTGTTACTATGTGCCAGGCACTGTGCTAAGCAGGAGGGATTCAAATTAAAAACAATTCCTGTCCTCAAGAAGCTCATAGCTACTTAGGATAGCTAGGTAGTGTAATGGGTGGAGTGTTGGGCCTGGAAGACCTGAGTTCAAATTCAGCCACAGATACTAGTCATGTGATCCTGGTCAAGTCACTTAACTTCTGTATGCCTCAGTTTCCTCATCTGTAAAATGGTGTGTGCTTGGGGGGAGGGTATTGATAATAACACCTGCCTCACAGGGTTGCTGTGAAGCTCAAATAAGATAATATTTGTAAAGTGTAAAGTAGCTGTAACATAGTAGGTACTTAATAAATGCTGTTCCCCTTCTCCCTTTTTATATGCTAATTAGAGAAACAGCATTTATATATGTGTGTGTATGTAAATATAAAATACATACAAATAATCTGAGAGAGCTGGGAGTGACAGGGAAAGACCTCTTGAAGAAAGTGTAATTAATTTGATCAGAGTTTTGAAAGAAACCAGAGATATTAAGAGGTAGAGGTAAGGAGGTGTAAAAACACAGAGACTAGAAATGAAGTACTCTGTGATAAATAGGCCAGTATGCCTGGACTGCAGAACAGTTACAGGTGAGTAATGAGAGAAGAAAGAGAAGATGAAAAGATAGAAAGGCTCGTGAAGAGCTTAAAATGCCAAACAGGGATATTTTATTCTAGAGGCAATATGGAACCCTAAGAGTTCATTGAGGAGGGAGTGGCATGGTCAGAACATGTTTTAAGAAAATCACTTTGCTAGCTGTGTGAAGAATAGATTTGAGTTGGGAGAGACTGAAGGCTATGGGACCACATATGGTTATGTGAGTAGAGAAAAGTGGATCAAGATGAGAGATGTTGTGGTAGTAGAAACAGTAAGATTTAGCACCTGAATGGATACATGGGAAGAGAAGGAGCATGAAATAATGACAACACTGGGTTGGGAATCTGAGTGACTAGGAGGTTGTTGGGACCCATGGTAGGAGAAGAGATATTCAGAACAGGGGTAACTCTCAGGGAAAAGCTGAGCTCTGACTTGGACACATTGAGTTTGAGTTACCCAGGTCAAAATATTTCATAGACAATTTGTGATATGGCACTAGAGCTCAGGAGAGAGACTAGGGCTAGATATATGGATCTGAGAGTCATCTGCATAGATGTAATAACTGAGCCCTTGGGGGCTGATGAGATTGCCAAGTTAGAGAGTACAAAGAGAAAAGAGGACCCAGGGACAGAGCCTTGAGGTTCACTCATGGTTAGTGAATATGACATCGATGAAAATCTAGCAAAGGAAACTGAGAAGGAATAGTCAGAGATTTAGGAGAGATCACTGAGAAAATAGTGTCACAAAAACCTAGAAAAGAAAGAGTAACCGGGAAAGAGTGGTCAGTGGTATAGTACGCTGCAAGTTTTTTTAACTGGTCTCTGCTTTCAGTCTCTCACCTCTCCAATCCATCATACACCTGAGTTTTGGATCCCACTCCTAAACAGAACTATGATTTGGCCATACCACTCTTCTGCTCAAAAAATTAACAAACACACAAAAAAGCAAAACCAAAGATCTCAGTGGTGCTACTTGCTTCTCAAATCAGACTGGCATTTGAAGCTCTCCATAGAATGAATCCATCTACTTTTCCAGATTTCATATTACTGCCCTTTAAGACTCATTTGAGGCAATATAGGCCACTAGCTGCCTACTTGACATTCTATCTTCTGTCTTTATGTCTTGACACAATTTCTCGAGTGGCTAGAATGCACTCTTTCCTCACTCTTCTGCCTTATAGACTCCCTGGATCCTTTAAAGGAGAGCTCAGATGCTACCTTCTTTGGGAAACCTTTCCAGATTCACCAGGTGTGAGTGCTCTGTCCTTTCTTGAATTATTTTGCATTGACTTATCTGTTTATATGTCATGTTACCTAGTATAAAGTAAGCTTTGTAAGAGCAAGAGATCATTTTTTGCTTTTGTTTCTATCTTTCTATCATCAGCATCTAGCACAGTGCTAGGCCCTAGTTGGTACTCAATAGGTATTTGTTGAATTAAATTAAATAGAACAACTTGTTCAAAAGAATTTGTGACCCAGACTTTGAACATAACAATTTATTTAAGTCTTACTTATTCAAGGGTTATAGATCAGGCCTACTCCTGTTCTACATCATGGTGTGGAGGTGATGTTGAGATCTCAAGGATGATGCCAATGAAACACAAGCTTTGGCAGGTAGTACCACACAGGAAAGACTTTGTCTATAATATTAGTAATGGACTAAATACTTCTCACCTTGAACCAGTTTAGATCAATTTGCTGAGATCCATCCACAAGTTGCTTAATTTTTCAGTTATAACAACTGTACCAAAACAATCTTACAAAGCCATAAACATATTGCCATCACAGTAGGAAGGATGAAATTGTGGATCCTTGAAGTATCAAAGTATATCAATTTGTGGATTATCCAATCCCTTTGATTTCTTTCCTTTGTCCCTTGGCAGTCTGCCTGAAATAATTAGCACTGTCAATTGACCTTGGACAGGGAAGATAAAACAACCTAAAACAATGTAGTTAATATAACTCTGTCTTTCAAGTCCTAGGAAAAGCTTCCATGGAGGCAAATTAAAACCACCGGTTAAATCAAAATTTTGAAATTTGGAGAATGAGATTTGAATGTCCTTTTAATACTGTCCCATGTTACCATGAATAATTAATTTGGCTTTATGATGCAGAAATTTTTAGGATCAGATATTCTAAACAAAATGTCTTCAAGGCTGCTACTTTACTCAAATCTCTTCTCAATGGTCAGAATGCTTAAAGTAATTTGCATGATTTTTTCCCAGTAAGGAATAACATAATTTATGTCAATTGGTTCTTGCTAATCCTCACCTCAGCCCTCTTTATCTGACCCCAGAATATGCTTTATCCTATTCAGTCATCCACCAGGATGAAAGGACTTAACTAGTACAAACATCTTGTCACCTTGCCTTGCCACCATTCACCATCTATCTCTTGCTCAAAGAATCATAATCAAATCAAAAATACCTGGAATGACATCTCCTGTCCTATTACTCCACTTGTAAACCTTGTGACTGCAGCATACCAAAATTCATTTCCCTGGTCACCATTCACTGATAAGTTATATCCCCCATAGATTGGATCCTTGAAGGCAAAGACTGTCTCATTTTTTTATTTTTCAATCCTAGCACCTATCAAAAGGTCCTAGCACTTTTTTCTTTTTGGTCCATACCTATGATTTCATTGGTTCAGAAAATTCCCGGTGAGGAAACTCCCTCCACCAATGCAGATCAGCAATTGTTTTTCAACTCGTAGTTCTAGAGAAGTACCTGGAGTCACTGAGAAATTAAATGACTTGCCCAGAGTCACATATCTAATATATATTAGAGGAAGGCCTTGAAACTAACTCTTCTATCACTGACGCAGGCTTTTTATATATACTGCCATGCTGATTAAGAACATTAGATTTTTTTTAGCTGAAATAAAACGTTAATTGGTATATCGTAGAAAAGAGACTTGGCAAAAGACATCAGTTGAAGACTTGGTTCTATCATGTAAAGCACATTTTAACAACAAATATTTCAGTATTTAATTGGGTATATGATAACATGGCTGTGAGTAATCTCTTCCATTGGTACAGGTCATAATCCATCCTCATATTCTCCACCTGGGTGATTCTTGCCTATGTCCTCTCATAAATCCTCCACAGAGGATCAATCCTATTCTACTAGAGCCCTTTCTCTAGAGCTTTTTAGCATTCTATTGGAACCGCTAATGAATTAGGACAGGCTATTAGCTACCCTTCACTCTCCTTACATGAAAGGCTCACTTCCTTTCCGATCATACATTTCTTCAATGATATCTTTTATATCACTCCTTGCGCCCATTACTTCAAAGGGAAAGTGTTACAGCCTTGTTATACCCACCCATTGTCCTTTGGTCACCTAAAATTTTGATTCCCAGGAGACTGTGGTTATGATTGTATATGATCTATATAGCCAGACAGCATCACTGAAAGAATAATGGTATTAAAAAGAGAGGATATTGGGTCAGAGATAAGCTTAGAATTGAAAGTAATGCACGATTTCCCAAATTCTATCCTGCTCATTTCCTCTCTCATTCACTTCTGGTCCTAGTTACTTGGCATCCATAATGCCTTTCAAAAGCTTTCTAATTGGTTTCTCTCCATTCAGTCTCTCTCCTTTCCAAGCCATCCTGTACCCTTTTGCATATATGTATATATGTATGTATTCCTAAAGCACAGGTCTGACCATATCACCTCCTTGCTCAAGTATCAAGAATCATGTTTCCCTATGGCCTCTAAGATACAACAAAAATTCTCTTTTAAAGCCTTTCACAATGCTCAGCCAACCTTTTCAGACTTTTGTCATATATTATTACCCTTCCCATATGCTACATTCTAGCAAAACTGGCCCAACATTGCTCAACTCATCATCATGTCTTAGCACAGGCATGGCACATACCCCTGCCTTATCTCTGCTTTTTAGAATCCTTAGCTTCCTTCAAAACATAGCTAAGCTACTACCCCCTTTAGGAAGCCTCTCCTAATCCTCAGAAGTATTGGTGCTTTTTCTCTTCAAACTAATTAGCTTGCATTGATGAAGCAATCATGTTTTCACTAGATAACCTTGCATATCTGTTTAGATGGTACACTCCCCAGTAGAATGTAAACTCCTTTGAAACAGAAACTGTTTTGTTTTTTGTCCTTTCAAATCCCTCTATCAGCAGCACCCTAGGCCAGGCCCTTATTACCACCTGTGTAGAACATTTCCATAGGGCTCTTACCAGGGCTCCACTGTCTTATACCTCCTATTAAGACTTCAGTCAACTGACAAACATCTATTAATTTGTGGTAGGTGCTGGGGTTGCAAAGATAAAAACAAACTGTTCTTGACCTCAAGCAGCTTACAATCAACAAGAAAAATACAATACATACACATACACACACACACATATACACACACACACACACACACACACACACACACACACAAGCCTGAGCACATACCATAAATAGATACAAAGTATAAACAAAGTAATGTAAATTTATTTTTGAGGGGGTGGGGGCATTAGCCTCTAGGGGTATCAGGGAAAGTCTCATGTAGCTTTTCACACTACTACCAGACTATCCTTCTTATGCCCAGATCTGGTCACGTCACTCATCTGCTCAAAGCTCCTCAGTGGGTCCCTACTGACTCCTGAATGAAGTTCAGATTCCTAAGCCTGACATTTTAGACCCTCCTTAATATGCTGCCTATCTGTATTACCAGCCTTATTTCCCTTCATGTATTCTATGCTTCATCTGTATTAAACTACCACGTACCCTTGTATACATACCACAAGTGTTCTACCTTCATGTCATTGTCCAACTTGTCTCTGTGCCTAGAATATTCTACTTCCCATCCCGTTCTGTCTGTTGTATTTCTATCCTCCCTTTAAAGCCAAACTCAAATGTTATATCCTCCAGAAAGAGTTCCTTCAATCCTACTCTTATTTCCCCAGTCAATTCAGTTCTCCAAAGGACCTCCCATAATACTTTGCACCTATCTTATGTACTTATCATGCAATATTATCAAAGTTATTTTTGGTATGTGACATATCTCCCAACTAGAAGAGAGCTTCTTCATCACAGAGACTGAGTCATATTTAAACTTTTTATCTCTTCCAGTGCCTAACACAGAGTTCAACACACTATACTGTATATACTTAATAAATTTGTCAAACTGACTTGAGTTGAATTTAGACACTTGAATTTCTGTACAATAAAAAATATCAAAACCTATGATTACAGGGCAACCAGATGTCACAGTGGAGTGAGTGCTGGGCCTAGAGTCAGGAAAATCTGAGTTCAAATCTGGCCTCAGATGTTTACTAGCTGTGTGACCTTGGGCAAGTCATTTAGCTCTGTCTCAGCTCATCTGTAAAATGAGCTGAAAAGGAAATGGCAAACCATTCCAATATCTTTGCCAAGAAAACCCCAAATAGAACCACAAAGAGTTGGACATGACTGAAAATGACTGAACAATAACAAATGTATGATTATAGAGAAAAAAATAAATTTTATTTTTCAGAGGAACATAACCTATGATGAGAAGTACTGTGATATTGTAATCTAAAAAGAGAGTAAATGCTCTGGAGTTATTAAAATGGAGGAAGACAAAATACAAAGGGGAGCTAGAAAAGGAAAGAGGGAAGTTTATCATGAAGAGGCACAGTGTGGAGATGGGTGAGAAGTGTCAAGCAAGATAAGATGATTGTAGCAGGAAGGAGCTTAAAAGCAGAGGCCAAGATTGTGAAGGGCTAGGGAGGAAGATGAGGAAGATGGAGTATGGGCAGCACAGTGAGGAGATGTGCTGGAAGTGACAGTGAAATGATTGCAGGGATATAGTTTCCCATATTAACATAATGATATTTTCCTTAGATATCCTAGAATATACTTTGATACTTCAAAAGATATGGTAGGATGCTTTTTTCTTATAATAAGAAAAATATCTGTGTTCTTCTGTACCTTCCACTCATTGCTGGTAGTTCTGCCTTTGAGTCAAGCAAAACAAATTTAATTATTCGTCCATACAAACCTTCAGATATTTGAAGACAGTTATTATAACCCTTAAGTCTGCTATTCTCCTATTTAAATGTCTCTAGTTCCTTCAATATATCTTGGTATGGGATTGTTTCAAGGCTAAAGTTTCATGTTTCCTTGCCATCCAGGTCTCCCTTTTCTGAACATAATTCAGTTGCCCAGCATCCTTCCAAAAATGTGATTCCTGGAACTAAGCACTATACCATACTCCATATAGAATCAGAGGAGGGTAGAGTAGAATAAGACTTTGACACTCTACTTGTATCAGTGCAGACTAGGATTGCACTAGCACTTTTGGCTGGCATGACACTCTGCTGACTCATACTAATCTGGCAGTGCTACTGCTACCAAGAAACAGGAAGTGGATTATTGTCCAGCCATGACTCTCCATCCTTTACTTGTGCAGTTTATTGCTTTAAACCCAAATTCTGAAACATTTATCCCTGTTAAATTTAATCTTATTAGATTCAATTCATTGTTCTAATCTATCTAGATATTTTGGGACAGCAATTCTGCCATTTGAAATGTTAGCTAATCCTTCTAGCTTCATGTCATACACAAATTTTACACACACAATGCTGAATGGAACAGAGCCAAGGAAAGAAACCTGGGATACTCTATTAGAAGGTGGAAAGAGTTCTTGATTTGGGATAAGTATGAGTTCAAATCCTGGCTTTATTTTTTTTTGCTTATTTCTTATATGACCATAAGTAAAGTCATTTAACCCTTCTGGGCCTTAGGTTTCTCAACAATAAAATATTATGTTTGGTTTAGATTATATCTAATGTCCCTTCCAGATCTAAATCCTCTGGGTCTCCATCCATGTTGATATTAATCTATCAATCAATACTTTTTGGGTCTAGTCATTCAACAGGTTCCAAATCCATCTAACCATTTCCAATCATTAGAGACAGCTACGTGGTATAGGAGATAAAATAGTAGATTTGGAGTGAGGAAGACCTGAGTTCAGATCCTTCCTCAGACACTATGTGACCAGAGGCAAGATGTTTAACCTCTCTGTGCCTCAATTTCTTCATCTGTAAAATGAGGAGGTTGAATTTGGTAAACCTCAGGATTCTAACAGTTCTAAATCTATAATGTGATGAGTCATTAAATAATCAGCTCTCCTTATCCATAAGGATAATGTGGAAGACTTTGTTACATACCTTACCATAATCCAGATATTTATGACCATTCCCCTGTTCTTCTAGTCTAGGAATTCTACTGATGATCCCATCTGAGACTCTCTTGACTTTCAGGGAAAGACATCATTTGACAACATGCTAATTGTGCAACACCCCCAAAGGGACTGCTACACAATGAATCAGTTCAAAATTTGTCAGTTCAGTACATGACATATTAATAACAAATAGCTTAAAGACATGTTTTGTGTCTATGTGTGAAAATCCATTTGTAGGAAATAGTGATCAAAGAAGCTGTCAACCTACTTATTGGGGGGGGGAGAATAAATACAACAATATTTGTCAATTTTTTAAAAATTTCAATATAATGTTTAAATTTGTACAGGATGTGGAGGTATTTATTATCACCAGCTTCCCTTAATGCTTGTAAGGCCATTTTACATTTCCAATGACTGTGATAGCTACAGGGTTGCAAAATAATCTTTCCTGATTCAAATAAAGTTAATCCTGACTATCATATACAGCTCTTGCAGATTGATGTTTGAAGAAGAAATGTCTTCTAAACAAAATGTAATAGCTGAAGTAGCTATTGAAGGTAACTTAAGTAACAGTAAAGGTAACTTAGCATAATAACTATCATATGTGAGTATCTTTCACATGTAAAACTTTAAAACTGCATTCAGTAATTTAGTTCTGATTGCTCCCATTAAGTGCATGGAATTATTTTCTTTTAAAACTTAGGAACTTATTTAAAAGAATTAGATGTTTTAAGATACTGACATTAGCTGTTAATTTAAGGTTGAAACTGGTTATGTGAGATTTGGACCCAAGAACAAAGTTCAAAGAAAATTCTTAAGTTTTCCATTCTCTTGACAATACACCCTGAAATAAAAAGAAACAGAATTCTAGTCACAAGCTTTTATTTTTTGCACTTGAAGAACTGAAAGCTTTCTCTGTTTGTTATTTTCTGAAGGAGGGGGGTTTCCTGTGTGTCGCCCTGGGGATCCCCTAGTCTTTTCAGTCCTATGTATCTTTTTCCTTATAACCATTACAGTCAGCCAATCAAGGCTTCAGGGGCCACCTTTTGGCATCTCCCTACCAAAGCAATTTCCTTTTTTACTTGACTAAGCACTGGCACTTTTATGAAAGAAGACAGGAAGTAACCCTGAGTACTGCCTGCAGGCCTGGCCTTTGGAGATCCGTGTCTATAATTCAGTGTTCACCTAGTCACTCCTTTGGGCATGAAAGGAGTTTCCCTCTTCAAGATTCTCCTATTAACTTGCAAAAAGAGGTAACTTGGAAAATCACTGGTCTTCTTAAAGAAGTCTAGTTAAAAAAAAAAGCCTTAGGGAATGGGATTGGCATCTGAGGGATTCTAGGACCCAAACAGCAGAGAAAAGCCTGGAAGGACAGGCTAGGAGTGCCAAAACAAATATAAAGTTCCGGAGCCAGAAAGAGCTGGAATGGACTTTAGCGATCATCTAATCCAATTTCTTCCTTTTAAGATGAGTGAGGAGAGGGAGGCTTGGAAAAATGTGAAGTGATTTGTCCAAGGTTACACAGCTGGTAAGTGAAAAAGCCTGGACTAGGACTCAGGTCCTCTGATTATTGATCCAGTGTTCTCTCTCTACTTCCCTGATTCTCTTACATCACAATTTTTCCTAGGGCTAATCCAGAATGTTTCCTTTATTTAGGTAGAAAAGTTCTAGGCCAGGGACTTCAGGAAATCTTTGATGACAGTGCTGTCAGATACCACCAGGAAAATGGATCTACTTGTCAAAATTTTTTTAACAAATATTTGTCATGAAAATAACCACACAATATCAATCTAGGTTTTTTGGCTACACTGCAGAGAAAATTTTAAAAATGATATGTAGTGTTGTGAATCAACACACAACATTCCTTATTATAATTTAATAAAGAATTCTGTGTCTTCATTACATAGACTAATGACATCTCCAGACATATTTACAGTAATTACACCAGCTGATACACTTTAATTAATGACTTAAGGACATAATTACATGTTTCAGTGATCTTTCGCATATTTACAAGAACAGCTCTAGCTAGCTTAATTAGAGCAATTATGTAAATACCTGATAATACACAACAAATTACTAAGAAAAATACCCTATATTTAAATATATTTAGTTTCAGAATCAACTGGTGGAAAGATCACACTTAAATTTGTGGATAAATTTTCAAATTATCTGATCTCCAGACTTCATTCTTCCTAGAGCATAAAAGGGCCTTGTGGTGAGTCAGGGTTTGTATCCTGTGTCATTCTGAGTGTCATAGGATCAGAGCTAGAAAGGATCTCAAAGATAATCTAATCCAAACCCCTTATTTTGCAGAGGATACTGAGACTTTGAGTAGTTAAGTGAATTGCTAAAGGTCAAACTCTTAGTAACAGACAGTAAGTATTCAAATCCAGATCCATTAAATGTGAAATCCAGCTTTCCCTCCACTCCAGCTAGCATGCTGCACACTACTCCTGACTATTTCAGTGAATCTCTCTGAACCCCAATTTCTTCCATTGTAAATTGGTTCAGTGGATAGAGTGCTGGGCCTGGAGTCAGAAAGACCTGAGTTCAAATTTGACCTCCAACACTTACAAACTGTGTGACCCTGGGCAAGTCACTTAACTTCTCTTTGCCTTAATCCACTGAAGAAGGAAATGGCAAAACCATTCTAGTATCTTTGCCAAGAAAATCGCATGGCTAATATTTTTTTTAAGGACAGTTAGGTGGTGCAGTGGATAGAGCAATGGGCCTGGAGTCAGAAAGACCTGATTTCAAATTCTGGCCTCAGACACTTACTAGCTGTGGGACCCTAGGCAAACCACTTAACTCTGTTTGCCTCAGTTTCTTCACCTATCAAATGATCCAGAGAAGGAAATGGTAAACCACTCAAGTATCTTGGCCAAGAAAATCCCAAATGGTGTCACAAAGAGTCAGATACAACTGAACAACAACAACTACCACAAAATTGGGGATAATAATACTGACATTACTTAATCTCTCAGAGTTGCTCTAAGGAAAGGGTTCAACAGACCTTAAAGTGTTGTTAGAAACGCAACTTGTTAGACCAGGCTGTTCAGACTGTTGGATGTTTTTAACTGTTCTTTTTTGCTTCCTTTTTGTACTTCTGTCATAAACCAGCTCAAGTCCGTTGTTATTCTATGAAATTGCTCATGCAGTGATGATGTCGGCTCCAGTTTCATGATGAGTTTTGCTATTATATTGGGGCTAAGCATGTTGCACTCACTGAGAATTGGAGTGCCTCCTTAGGAAAAAAGCTGACAAACCTCACACCTAGAAGTGTCCTCTCTCATTTCCTTTCATGTTTTCTGTTTAACTGATATCTTCAATTTCCATCACAAAAGATGTTTCTTTGGACTGGCCCCTATCCATTCTTCTTATGGTATGAAGATATACCTTCATGGAATCTGTGATTGATGGCTGTAGAGACCAGACTGGGGCTCCTAAATCTTTACATCTCTGGTCTATGTTGCCTTTTCCTTGTAGCCATCCTCCTTCTCGGATCCAAGAGGAAGTCAGAGGCTCCTGTCTAGATTGATAGGGAAGAAACATTCTCTCTTTAAACAGCTGGCTAGGCTCAACTATATTCAGCTGTCCAGGTCCCATAGAATCAAAGACTTTTAGAACTGAAAGGAAACTTAGATACCACTTAGATCAACATCTTCATTTTATGTATGGATTAAACCAGGGGTGGGGAACCTTTGGCCTTGAGGCCATATGTGGCCTCTAAACTAAACACAGACCCAAAGGTGCCAAATGACTTGTCCTAGGACACACAACTGGAAACTTCTTAGAGCTAGAACCCAGTTCTTCTGACTCCTGGGCCAGTACCGTTCATTGTATGTTCCTGCTTCCTCTTGTTTAGAAAATGCTAAGAAAGTTTCATATGGTACAAAGAAAGGATTATGTTAGAATTTTATGATGTGATACTAAGTTCAGTTTTCTTCTTCAAATAGCTCCCATTAAGGTTTACTGTGTTACAAAAATTATCTCATTTGATCCACAGAACAACCTTATGGGGTTAAATAGATTTTGCTACTATCATCATCATTATCATCATCATCATCATCATCATCATCATCATCATCATCATCATCATCATCATCATCTCCATTCTACAGATGAAGAAACATGGTATGCCCAGGGTCACACATCTAGTCAATACCCAGGGTTATATAGCTAGCTAATGCCTGAGGTGAAATTTGAACCTCAGTCCTTCTGGCTCCAGGACTAACAGGTTATTTACTGAGCCTCTATTATCTACTGCCTCTCTTAAACTTCATTTCACTTTAAATGGAGCAGTGGAGGCATTTTGGTGTGAGAGTGTTTCAGGAAGAGTCAGGATAAGGACAGAGGGGATTAGCAGAGAAGTATTAGCTGCATAGCTTCCTTTCCTCAGGCCTCACGAAGCACCTTGTATTTCTTCTATGCTACTATGCTAGATATTTAATAAGCACTTAATAAGTGCTTGTTGATTTTGTTTTAGATTATTTTGTGTATTGTCTTATTCACTCTACCAAATTACAGAGAAAAATCAGTGACAACTAGAATAGTGAGGGAAGCCATCATAAGAGTATAAAATTTGAGCAGGATTTTGAGAGATGGACAGCATTTGTATACTTGAGAAGGAAATCGAGGGCATCTCATTAAGGGAAACAAGACTGAGGCCACTGGAGCAGAAATGAGCAGAGCACATTTGTTGCACAGTAGGGGCTGAAGGTTTTTGCTGGGGAAGGATAATAGAATTAAAGATTCAGAGTTGCAAGAACCTTCAGAGATCTTGTCCAATTTCCACTGAATCCAAATTTTCTACCTTTGAATTCAGTGCTCTTTCCATTAGAGTTTGGAGAGACAGACTGGGGCCAGATTATGAAGGCACTTGAGAGCCAGGCAAAGTGTTTAACAGTAGGATAAGCAACAGGAAATCAGTAACAGTTTTATTTTATTTTTTTGTGAAGATTAGTCTAAAATGATGTGTGGGATGGAGAGAAGAGAAAAGCCAATGCTGCAGTGGGGCAGGCTATATGGCCGTATTATAATCCAGGTTTGAGGATGGAGTCTTGCAGGATTTTAACACATGCATAGAAGACACATTGATGAAGGAGAATATCCGAGTCAGAATTTTGTTCTGCTGAATCAAGTAGGTTTTTTTTAAATATCAAACGAGTAACAAGCATAGTTGGATTATATAATCTTTGTACCTTTGCAGTCAATTGTGTGACCATAAAGATATGATCTTCTGTAGAGTATTTTTCATAAAAACCTGTCTATTCCTTTATCATGCTTTCATTAAGGCCCTTATAAATATTATTCTCCTAAAGATTTTATTGAGATGGCAAATTAGGTGTATAGTTATTAATAATTTTTTATCATAGTATTATAGATTTAGAGCCAAAAGTAACCTTAGAGACCTTTAAGTCTAACTCCCCATTTTTCAGATGTGGAACTGAGAAAGGTTAAGGGTCATACAACTAGTAAGTGTCTAAGGTGAGCCAAGGTCCTCCTGACTCTCTAATCACTGTACCATATTGTCTCACTCAATCTGTTGACATAAAGGAAGGAATGATAGAATGAAAAAGGTTTTTATTAAGTACTTACTATATTTCAAAAATTGTACCAACTGTTGGAGATACAAATAGAAAAATCAAAACAATCTTTGCCATCGCGGAGACAACACATATAATGGAGTGATAGCCACAAAAGGGTGTTTTGATCTTGGAAGTCGTAGGGATGATGAGTGAAACAATTTGGCAGACGTTTCAGTGGCAACAGTACTGTTGTCTTAATAGTTTCCCAGAGAAAAAGGTGGAAAGGTGGCATGTGAGTAGCAGTCAAGTGAAAAATGAATGAGATAAGGATGAAGAAGCTGATGCAGTCAGGACTAAATGATTCATCTCCTCCCAGCAATGGTCTCTGGAGGTCTGATTTGGACAGCTAAGCAACAGTAGTGGAAGAGAGGATGACCATCTATGATTGTTTTCAAGTGTTGGGAATCCTTCCTTCTTTCAGATATCTTGATGATTGATCCCTCAATACCTTCAAAATTCTGTCAGCTCAGGCAAAGCTCTCCATTTTGTATACTTGAGAAAATAATAGGCTCAACGGTCACTAGATTGATTGATTCTATTAAATTTAGTATAATGTTGGTAATAATGGCCAGATCTAGATCTGAATTCCAGCTCTGCCACTTACTAACCATATGACCCTTCGGGAAATCAGGAAATCTCTTAGACCCACAGTTTTTCTGTGCAAAAATAAGGGTCATGGACTAGATAATCTCTTCCTTATAATGATAAATCTTATGAACATGATTAGTAATAACTAAATGAATAAATGTTAATAGTACTAATGACACTAGTATTAGTTATTATTATTAACTAAAGCAATAACTAAAACAAGAGAAACTAAAGGCTTGCTTAGCAAAAGACAAACAAACAAACAAGCAACTTTAGATATCCTGTTTTCATAGAGGAGATAGATTTGTCATTTGAATACCAAACCATTAGCTAAACTTCACATTAACTTTGTACATACAAAGCTAGATATTTTAAAAATAAACTATAAATAATAATGGAGAGAGTTGCTTAATTAATAGAGAGTTGGCCTCACATCCATGAAGAACGGGGTTCAAATTTTGCCTCTAATATACTACTTATTTACTCCCTCCCTGTCCCCTAAGTCTCATAATCTGTCAATGTTCTAGGCAGCTCTAAAACTGCCTTGCAGCTTTCTTTCTTTTTTTTTTCTTTTTTAGGCAATTTGGGTTAAGTGACTTGCTCAGGGTCACACAGCTAGTAAGTGTCAAGTGCCACATTTGAACTCAGGTCTTCCTGGCTTCAGGGCCAGTGCTCTATCCACTGCACCACCTAGCTATCCCCTACCTTATAACTTTCAAAGTTTCATAGGAGGTAATGACCTGTATTCATAAAGGGAGTTTCCTCACCCAGGGACTTTTAGATACCAGTGAAATCACAGATCTAGTACCTTTCCCTAACATTAATGACTAGAGAGGCAGCCTGGTATAGTAGATAGAGAACTGGTTTCAGAATCAGGAGGATCTAGGTTCAAGAGCCATCCCTTCTAACACATCCTAGTCGTATGACCCTCAACAAGTTACAATATTTAATCTGGAAGGACACCTGGTAATTTTCTAAGACTACAAGTAGAAAAAATAGTTACTGATCTGCAATGATAGAGGAAGTTTCCTCACCGGAAGTTCGCTATTCCAATGAAATCATGTTCAAGAAAAAAATATACATTTACATGGTGTTTTAAGATCAAACAGACTTACCCATGGTCACACAGCAAATGACAAAGTGGGTATTTCATAAAATCATAGATATAGAGCCCAAAGGAAACTTAGTGGCAATAAGTGGCAATGAAGTCCAAGCCCCTCATTTTACAGATGAGAGTCTGAGGCACAGAGAGGTTAACTGATTTACCCAGCCATGCAGCTAGTAAGCAGTTAAAATGGGATCTGAACACAGGTATTCCTACTTCAAGTCTAGTCCACTATCCGCTCTACTATGTTGTTCCAGGTTTTCTGTTTCCAAAGGGAAAGTGCACCGGATTAAAAGAGGTCATGAGGCTAGGTCTCAGCTCTATCACTTACTATCTTAAAGCCTTTTTGCAAATTATCTAATTTTTCTGGATCCCAGCTTCCTCATCTTTAAAATGGGGCTTATAAAACCCACTCTATCTTCCTCATGGAGTTTTCAGAGACAAGAAATAAGCATTAGGTTGTATAAAATATATTAATATATGAAAGCATTTGGAAAACTGTAAATGGTGATAGAAATGTAAAATTTTTATTACTAAGTGGGCAAATATATTTTTTATAATCTAGATTATGATATTCACTTTCTTAATAATTTTCTTTTTCACTGATCTTACTAACAAACTGCACCCCAGCCCCTGATCTATCTATTACACATTTCACTTGAATCAGTGAACTCTGAATTGATTAAGTTTTTATTGGAGATTGTATTTCTCAGGAAGTTTCCATCCTCATGATCAAATAATGTCTATAGTCAATTTCCCTGACCTGTTTTTAGTTTATCATTTTTGAAATTATTTTCTTACTTCTTTTCCAAAAAGAAAATTTAAATAAGAACATTAAATAATCAAGCAAGTATTCCTGGCATGAATCAAGGGGATGTTCTGGAGTGTAGGGGTTGACAAAGTGAGATAATCTGGGGCAGACTGGTAAACACTGTGAAGGCAGAATTGCTCATTTTTCTTTTACATCCTTTCCCCACGACGAACTTCCCTATCACAATGAGCAATGCCAATCATATTTTGTTTTAAAGCCTTTCACAGAACAATCTAGATGACCTCATTTCCCCTTCTCCCAAGTTAGTAGCCCTACTCTTGACTCAGGCACACTTGTTTGATGTCTCCATTATGTCTGTCCCACTCTTGCCTTTGAATCTTTTGCAAATCAGAATCTGTGCTTGTTTGCTTCTCCTTAGCCTCTCCCATAATAAAACTGTTTCTGGAATTTCACCCAGTTCACAGAGTCTGGATCAAACAGAAAAAAGTTGAACAGCTTCCTTCTCCAGCATCTGTAGAAGATATAAAATTCCTTTGTCTCCTCTTTCAAATGTCTCTTGGCTTCTGTTCTTAGCCTGCTCCCCACCCTGAAAATGCACTTACTCATGACTTGGATGCCCGAGTTATATGAACCAAAATACAAAATGGGAAAATGGAGCCATTTACCTTCTGTGCCACCCAAATGCAAACTGGCAGGTAGGACTTTTCTAAGCGTAGTCTTATGTGAATAAGAATTGTTATTCCTTTCAACTTCGATAGCTTAGCACTCAACACTGTGTGGGTAAAAGACGCTGGCTTTTAAGATGTTATCAGGAAAAGTGGCAAGACTCAATCAAATATATATGGAAGAAATCTATTCTGGTAGTAACACAATTTTAAGGGAACTGAGGGAAAGATTTCTGATCTCTTTTACGAAGGAGAATTCTAAAAGAATGAAAAAGGTCATGGATAATACTGTTTGTTTTTTTTTAAGGCAACCATAGTATGATTTTACTATTTATGCAAATGTATGTATGTATGTATGTATGTATGTATGTATGTATGTATGTATGTATACATGTGTATTCATGTTTAATTGTAGCCTTTTCTAGAGTGGGGTGGGGAGAGAAGAAGAAAAAAAGTGCACCAGCAGAGAACAAAAGAAAACTCGGAAGCACAGAAAACCTGGATAGTTTTGAAAACAGAGTATAGCATTTACTACATAGTATTAAAAGAAAGGAAACAGTCTGAAATGGAAATTCATGGTTTTATATTAAATCCTCTCTTTATGTTATGCTGTATACATGGAAATGTTCTTTCCCCCCCTCTTTTTGTATTTAAGTTTAAAATGAATAAAACTTTTTTTAAAAAAAGGAAAAACTAAAAAGGCAACTAAAGAGATATTAGTGATGATTAATCCATGTACCTAAATTGCTTCTTAACCTTGAAAAATTTTTATTTGTGCCACTGTACAGGCCTGCCTGCCATTTTCCTGATGTATCTGTTTGCTATCAATTTGTGTATTGCTTTTCCTTGATCTGCTTATCTTATATCATTAATCAGTCAACACATTCGCTGAGTACCTCTCACATGAGAGGACAAAATGTGTTCTTTACCTTCAAGGAGCTTACATTTTAGTTGGGGACACAAGACACAACTGAGTGAAAAATTAAACAGTAGCATGTAGCAAATAGCACATTTCACATCACTAGATAGTATAAGGTTAATTTTGAAACACCTCAGCATTGTCCATGTTAGCCTGAGTGTTCTTAGTTGGCCAGGACTATGTCTAGGTATCTCTCTGTGTGATGCCTAGTAAATGTTTTTCCACAACAATAATGTTTTATAATCCACATAAGGTAAAGGACTGGCTTGTGAAAGTGACATTGGACAAGTCCTAAAAAAGACAAATGCATACATGCCATAATTGAAATTATGCAGTTAAATTAAATCAATTACAGTAGAAGCTAGTATGCTTTAGCAGTGGCTAATCAATAGCAGGTAGTAAGTTGATCAATTAATATTTAAAAGATAGTTCTGACCTTTACAGATGCCCTGTTGCTTCTACAAGCCAGAAGCCAATCTTTGCTATGAAAAGGAGAAAAAAAAAACAATCCCTGGCAGGCAGAAGAGCTGGCTTTTGGATTCAGCCCACATGGCTCCTCAAAGACCTAGGGAACCCAAATTTTAAAACAAAAGGCTTTTGACAAACAGGTGAAAGGACAGGATTTGAGCTTCATAGTTGATTGTTCAGGATGACAGATTAGAGAAATCTCCCCCTGTTAGAGCTAGACATTTCAGCTGCTAATATGAGTCCCTTTTTTCCCCATCTTATTTGTTCATAGCATGGGAAGGTACAGGATGGAAAGCTGATGTGCTGATGCCTGGGGCCTCCTAACTGCCTAAACTGAAGACAAAGATGGTGAACACATTGTGTTTAAAAAAGCTGTTATTTCATAATGAGTTTTGTAACTTCTCAAAAGGTACTTGATGAAATTCATATCTTCATACCCAGTCATGTATGTTTAATTTCTTCCACAGGAATTTGCAAAAGGGAAAGTTTCTCTCTCTCTCTCTCTCTCTCTCTCTCTCTCTCTCTCTCTCTCTCTCTCTCTCTCTCTCTCTTTGTGTGTGTCTTTCTTTCTCTCTCTCTGACTTAATGCTACAGAAGAAAAATATGAGGCTCTTTGAAGCCATGCAAAATATCCCTCCCACATAATCTTATCACCCTGCAGACACTAAACTTCCTTTCTTTCATTAAAAATTCTGGCAGTGTGTATTTCCAAAGTAATATCTGCTTTCCCCCCTCAAAAAAAAGACAATCAGCTAATGGGGAAAAAAGAAATAGAAGTTGGCTAATAATAAAGAATATAATGAATAAATTTAAATGCATACAGGCATTCTTTCCCTCCTGAAAAGTGTTTCAATTAGAAACTAAAGGAGGTGATCTGAGAACTACATGAAGAAATCTGTACCTCTTAAAAGTAATAAAGCAGAGCCCATTATACAAAACAGATCATTTGGTGCATTCTAGGACATAGTTTATTTGGTATAGTTTTCATATTGGTACCTTCCAGCAATGAGAGACAGGGACAGAGGCAGAAACAGTCTTCTCTTTTTACATTCTTCTCTCAGTCAGCAAACTATTTTCCAAGATTTTCATGACCCCTGGGACTCATTTTCAAATCATTATTGCTACCTACTGTTACTATTACTATTACAAACATTACAAATACTAACAATAGCTATATAGTACTTTAAGATTTCCAAAGCATTTTACACATTATTTTATTTGATCCCCACAACAAGCCTGTGGGGCAGGTACTATTATTATCCCCCTTTTACAGCTGAAGACAGCTGAGACTGAGAGAAGTTAAATGACCTGCCTAGGGTCATAAAGCTAGTAAATGTTTGAGGCAGGATTTGAACTCAGGTCTTTCAGATATTTTTTCAGGTATATTTTAAAAACTCAGATTCATTGGGGGAAAATCCCATGAGTCCTTTTAATGAACCTCAACTTTTACTGGATTTATCTTCTCTTCTTTGGTAAAGGACTAAGATAAGCAAGAGGAACTTCCTCCTTGTCCTTTAATCAAATGAAATAATACTTGTAAAGCACTTACCATAGTGCCTGGCACATAGTAGGTGTTTAACAAGTGCTTGTTCTCTTATCCTTTCCCTTTTTCTACAATCAAGAGTATGTTATTTCTGAAGTTCTTTGCTTCTGCAATCCAGAGGCTGGTATATAGGACCTAAGCTTCTACTTGACCACCAATCTCATTTCTCAGCTTTATTCTGAATTTACATGCTACCCTACTTTTTTGCCCCACTTTCATGAGCTACTTGTCTTTCTCTCAGGGGTGGAAATTGCTCAGTTGGTGACATAGGAACTGGTCAGGGCTACTGAGAAGAAGACTATGAAGGTCACCAATTCATAGGATCATCAATGTGGATCTGAAAAGGATGTTGGAGATTATCATGTCCAAACCCATCATTTTACAGATAGGAAAACGGAGACATAGAAAAGTGAAATGACTTGCCTGTAGTAGTGCTTGTCAGAGGAAGTCTGAACTCAGGTTTTTCTGATTATGAATTCAGTGACCTCACTAGAACATTAGACTTTCTTAGGAAGAATGTTCTGTCTCTCTTCCAGAAGCAACCTGAATATTGCATAATTTAGTGGAATTATTCTGCTTATTTTTTATGATTCTGAATATTTTAATCTACTTCACAGGGATGTTGTGAGGACCAAATGACCTTACATATGTAAAGTGCTTTAAAATCTTTAAAATGTTATATAAATGTTAGTTATTATTATTATTTTAGTAATTTCTCTTGATAGAGTCTATTTCATTGCATGTTGGGCATTGTGCTTAACTTTGGGATATTTCCCTTTCCTGTTTATGTTTACTCTGGGATAAAGAAAGAATTGTGTCCAACTATTGAAATAACCTGGGGAAGGGGGGAAAGTCAATTATTCCCATTGTTTATTCTATAAAGTAGACACAAGATTATAAGGGGAGGGGACTGCTGGAAGGTTAGAAAAATGTTACATTCTGAGTAATGAACCTGATTCAGTTTCCTTAAAAATATAATTTTACTCATAAATAGGTATACAGTGTTTCAGAATCTATCATTACACTTCTAAGTATTTGTATAAGCTGGCCAGCTGGGTCAAAGTTCTGGTTTCCTGCTTTCGACCTCTTGCTCTGGGAATAGTAATGAAATCAATACTGACCTGGCTACTGAAAAAAGATGTAACAATCCACTGCCCTACAGTTCTGTTCCTAGTCCCTTTGAATCTCCAGACTAAAATGTCTTTCCCTGGCTGTAACTCATTTGCATGCTTTGTCTTTTCCTATTAGAATGTAAGCTCCTTAAGGAGGGGTACTGGATTATTTTAGTGTTTGTATCCCCAGTGGCTGGCACAGAGCAGTAAGTGATTATTCATTCATATGTCCATTCATTTATTCATCCATCCTTTCATTCATTTTCCTATGGCTCAACCCCTTGGTTGGCTCCATGTCAAGGGTGAAGTTAAGTGAGGATCTTGAGGCAGATTGAACCTCCTCTAGTTTGGGGATCAGGGAAATGAAGGGTAATCAAGAAATTCTCCTGTTGATGGCATTAAGCCATTCTGTGCTAAAGAGTTAAGATCAAGAACAGGATAGACAAGTTATAAAGCTGAAAGAGCCAGAGACCCGAGAGAGAGACTCACACTGAAGCAGGGTCAAAACCAGGAATTTATAACAAGGTCCAGGATTAAGGCTTCACATAGGCAAGAATCAAGGGTTAAGGCTAAAACAAAATTGAATTTGTTGCAATTGCAGGTTTTATAGAGGTCCATACAAGTTAAGTGGAGTCGACAAGATTTTCTTCTCCCTTATTGGAGGCCCCTGTCCCTTAAACTTTGGTATCTGTGCTGGTAGGAGCTGGCTCTGTCCCTCTCCTATTGGAGTTCTGAAAATAGTCCATGTAATTTTGCATAAACTAGCATTACTATGACCATCAACATTAATTTCTTATGGAATCTTCATTGCTATTATTCTGCCCAAGATTGTGATATAGTGGAAAGAGTGCTAGATTTACTATTAGAGGTTGTTGTTCAGTTCTTTCAGTCATGTTCTATTCTTTGTGACTCCATTTGGGGTTTTCTTGGCAAAGGTACTGGAGGGGTTTCTCGTTTTCTTCTCCAGATCATTTTACAGATGAGGAAACTGAGACAAACAGGGTTAAGTGACTTGCCTGGGGTCACACAGCTAGTAAGTGTCAGAGGCTGGATTTGAACTCAAGAAGATGAGTCTTCCTGACTCCAGGCCCGATGCTCTATCCATTGTGCAACCTAGGTACCCATACTACATCTTACTTGTCACCAGTGTGACTCTGAGTGAGTCCCTTAATTCCACTAGAGCTACATTTCTTCATCTATGAAATAAGAGGCTTGGACTATATGACATCTAAGGTTCCTTCTAGCTTCGATAGACTTTGAGTGTCATCATTGCTGTTTCGGCTGATGAATCCACATCTTTTCCTTTTATGCTGCATCCTTCATCCCCCATTTTTGCTCAATCTAAGATGAATTTCAGGTGAGGGTCTGAAGAAAGATTTACTTGCCTGCCACTAGAAGCAGAATACTGTAGTAGATAGAAGGCTGAATCCGGATTCAGGAAACTTGGGTTTGAATTCTGCCTCAGATACTTATTAGCTATGTGATCATGGGCAAGTCCCTTAACCTTTCAGGGGCTTAGTTTTGTCATATGTAGAATGGGAGTATGTCTACAACTCTCATTAGATTGCTATGAAGAAAACTTTTTTCAAACTTTGCAGTTTTGTAAATTATTAGAGAGAAAGTGGGTATAATCTTGCTATGGTTGCAAAAATCACTACTTGTAATAATACAATTAACATTTAAAAATTAAACTTAAATACAATGGAACTCTTCTTCCATGCTATACTTATATATACCTTATATATGCTTATATTATTTTCCCAACAAACTAGAGGTTCATTTATCTAGCACTGTCCATTCTAAGACTAAGAATTACATAATTAATTCTTGTGGACCACAAAACCATCCATCAGAGTTTGTTGCCTACTGGTCCTATCACTCAAGGAAGCTGCTCATTTGACTAATTCTTAGTTTCTTTTGGTATCATAGGGCCTTAGATTTGGTCATGAATGCAGGACAAAATTTAGAGGAGACCCGAGCTTGAGTTAGAACACAGCCATAAAACAATAAAAATAAAACTGAATATCAGTGTCAGTCAAGATACCAGTAGGGAGTAATGCCCTCTGGATAGAGCCTTGAGAATAGAAGTTGTAAGAATCACTTTAGTTCTAGCTCATCAATTGAATGATTTGGGGACTGTTAAATGTATTTATACACAAAGCCAAATTAAACAAAGATCCTGTTAATGATTATTGAGATCACTAATGACTTCCTGATTTCCTGATCCAATGACTTCCTCATCCTGCTTGACCTCTCTGGGGCATCAGACCCCATTGACTAGCCTCTCATATTGATACAATGGCCTTTCTTGGCATCTATGACCTTCAGTGACTTCTGAATTCTATTCCAGCACAAAATTTATGGTGAAACTAAATACTAAAGACTTCTTAGTTTTCTAGATTTATTTCACAGTGCTCCCATTCATACTCTTTATGTTCTAACCAAATGGTTCTACTATGAGCATAGGATTTAGAGCTCGAAGGAAGCTGAGATTATTGAGTCCAATGCCTTATTTCACAGTCAAGAAATCTGAGTCTCAGGGAAACCTCATGACTTACCCACGATTTTATTATTCCCTCATCTCTTCTTGCCTGCTTTAGCCCCATGACTAGCACCATGTTAATGTTTTTGTTCTTAAAGTTCATCTTAACCGCCACCTCCTCTGTAACGTCTTCTCTAATCCCACTAGTTAAAAGTGAATTAATCCTCCACAGCTTCTCATATTCTTCTATTTGACCTCTCCTTTGCAATTACCTCATTCCAATTTGTTATAAGGCTCCTGTTTTATCTCCCCTATTAAGTTTTAAGGTGATCGAAAGCAGGAACTGTGTCACTTTTCATTTTTGTATCCCCAATGCCTAGCATAGTACCTGGCACATATTAAATACTTAAATATTTATCGAATTCATTCATGGGAAGAAAAATCTATTTTAAAAAAGATTTGATTTAGTGGTTTAAAATTATCCTTTTGGGAAAAGCAGAAAGACTTTCTTTTTAATCCTCGAGCTCTATTTAAGATATTATTAGCATACTGTTGGACAACTGCAAATTAGAAGGCTAACTATATTTATATAAAGCTTGGAGACTTTAAAAATCAACTCAGGTTCACTGTCCTGCTGTTAACAGAATTCCACGTCTAGTCTGTCATTGAAACTGCAAATGGAAGTGGGGAAAGTGAAAATGAAAATGACGTTAAGAGCACATTATGCAATGGAAAATTCCTGGCCTTTCTGGTCCTTCCACTTTCCAGTGAGGCAGGAAAGACACACATACTCCTGATTTCTGCATAAATATTTCCTGTTTGTAGAGGAATCTTCCTATTCCCACTTCCACCCCCAACAATACAAAACAAAAAATACAGAGAAACCCATAAAGCAGGAGGAATCTTTGGGACTTAACTTTTATGGTTTACCAACTTCCCTGTTCAACTTTCACTGCTTTCATTATCACTCTGAAATGGCAGCGCAGCGGGTCGTAGAAATATGTCTGCCCCTATTTAAATACTGATTCTCCCATCATGTTCTAGGGAAGACTCTGCTTCCTTCTATTCCTTACATTATTAATCCCTTTTTCCCTTGGAAATAATAGATTCCTGTCCTTCCATTAAGTGCCCAGGGCTGAGGCTGACATTTCCCTTCCTATGAGAAGCAGGCCATCTACTGTTACCTTTTGGTATAGCTTTTGAAACTGGAAAATTGGTGTGTGTGTGTGTGTAATATAAATATAAAAAACACACCAAACATGGAATCTCACAAAACAAACAACAATTGCAAACAAGTTGTGTAACTTTTGCTTCAGAGCACCCAAGCAAAAATGTCCAAATTGGCTCTCTTTCCCTTAAGTAATTACAAAATAAATAGACTTGAAATGTAAGGGCTCTTGTGTTATGTTTATACCTAGGGAGAGAGAAAAAGGAAACAGCTGGTAAGATTATCTACTATATACTCTCTGACTCTTTTACTTGCCTTTACTCTAAGGGTATATTTTATCTTTCACACCAAATTCTCCCTGTTTGCATAGAGTATTGAAGTCACTCTTCATCTCTGACTCTTCCTCATCCCATATATATATGTTTATGTTTATGTTTATATTTATATTTATATTTATATTTATATTTATATTTATATTTATATTTATATTTATATTTATATTTATATTTATATTTATATGTGTGTGTGTATATTCAGTTGTCTAGTCTTACACACTCTACCTCCACAAAATTTCTGGCATCCATCCCTTTCTCTCCTCTCACAAAAACCACCCTAATTCAGGCCCTCATCAGGTTTCTCCAGCCCTCAAAAGTGTTCTATTTGGTTTCTTTGCCTAAAATCTCTTCATTCTCTAATTCATCTTTGACTCAGGCTCCAGAGTGATATTCTTAGTCCCTTCCTCATTAAAAATTCCAGTGGCCTCCCATTATCTATAGCATTCAATGCAATTTTCTCATGTAAAGTCTTGGACAACCTGACCCCAATCTAGCTTTTTTATATTACTCTCTTTCATGTACTCTTCAGTCCAACCAGACTGTCCTGTAAATTCCTTACATAAGAGCCTTCTTTTTCCACTTCTATAGCTTTGCATAGGCTCTCTCTCACGGCTGGAATGCATTTTTCCTCATCTCCATCTTGTTCATCTTAAATATCAGCTTCTCCCTCAATGAAGCCTTTCCCAATTCCCAATATCTTCAGCTGCCATTACCCCATATCACCTTGCATTTTATTTTGCATACAATTTGTAAATAGTTGTTTTGCATAAACTTGTATATGTCTTTTTTGCATGTATTATGTATGTCCTTCCAGTGAAATGTAAATCTCTTGAAGTCAGGTACTGTTTCATTTTTCTCTTTATATTCCCAGTGCCTAGCACAATGCCTGTCACATAGTAGGCAATTAATTAATATTAGCTGATTGATTTTCTTGTGGGGGAAAAAAGAGTAGCTATTTGAAGTCTTCTGCTGAACAATGTGCCCATCACACCAGGGCTCTTAATGACTAGAGTTTTTAAGCTTTGTCAGCAACTGATATGAATCCCTTGAGTGGTCAGACTGCTTGACAAAATTATTTAACTTAGTTTTTCTGCCATAGAAATTCCTTTGAAAATCTGTCTCACACTGAAGATCACACACTGACTTACTGAGTACCCCTTCTTTGAAAAGGAATCTGGTCAAAAGCCTGCAGAGGACAAATGGGAGTAAATGTCGTCTCACCAATCTGACTATATACCCAGAGCTCAAGCCTAGTCTACAGGAAAGATTTGTGGATAGCCAACTTTGTAAAGCATGGCTTTGCAAAAGTATAAACTTCTCTATATCTAACAGAAAGTAGTGAATATAATAGAAAGAATACTAAGGAACCCCGGGACCAGGGGTCTAAGTCCCCTTAGCAATCTTATAACTCTCTTTGTCCATCAGAATCTCAGTTTTCCCAGCTATAAAATGGGCGTAATAACAAACATGGGCTTGAGAAACAATTTAGTGTCCTCTGGACACTCTCCAGCTTTTCAATGTCCATTCAAAACCATAGCATCCCAAATGAACAAAATACTCCAGATGTGGTTGGGCTAGGACAGAGTATAGATTATCACCTCCCTGTTTTTGGAACTTTTTAATAAATTTATTTTTTTCTCAATTACATGTAAACAAAATTTTTTAACATTCTTTTTTTAAAATTTCATGTTCTAAATCCTCCCTTTTTCTCCCTCCTGTCCTCCACTTTGAGAAGGCAAGCAATTTAATATACATTATACATGTGCAGTCATGCAAAACATTTCCATATTAGCTATTTTGCAAAAGAAAATGCAGACCAAAAATAACCAACCAATAATAATAAATAAAGTAAAAAAGTATGCTTCAATCTGCATTTAGACTCCATCATTTCTTTCTCTGGAGATAGATAGCATTTTTCATAAGTCCTTTGGAATTGTCTTGGATCATTGTATTGCTGAAAACAACTAAGTAATTCACAGTTGATCATACAATATTGCTGTTATTTTGTACAATATTCTCCCAGTTTTGCTCATTTCACTTTGCATCAGTTCATGTAAATCCTCCCTGGTTCTTCTGAAACCATCCTGCTAGTCATTTCTTATAGCACAGTAGTATTCCATCAGTCATAAACCACAACTTGCTCAGCCCTTCTGCAATTGATGGACAATAGTGATTTAGAGCATTTAAAAAATATGACTATAGGGACAGCTAGATGGCACAGCGGTTAGAGCACCGGCCCTGGATTCAGGAGGACCTGAGTTCAAATTTGGCCTTAGACACATAATACTTACTAGCTGTGTGACCCTGAGCAAGTCACTTAACCCCATTGCCTAACCAAAAACTAAAATATATATATAAATATATATGTAATATATATGTATATATGACTATAGATAGTTTTGATTTTTTTTTCTGAAAAATGCCTGTTCGTATTCTTTGACCATTTACCAATGGGGACTGACTTATATTCTTATAAATTTGACTTAATTCTCTATATATTTGAGAAATGAGGCTTTTATTCATTAGAGAAATGCAAATTAAAACAACTCTGAGGTACTACCTCATACCTATCAGATTGGCTAGATCATATTAACCTTTTTTTTTTGGCTGCTATATCCTACTGCTAACTCACCTAGTCAATCCACTAGAACCCCCAGATTTAGAACAACTATTGTCTCTGTCTCTCTTGCATTTATGAAGTTGATTTGTTTTTTTACCCAGGCATGAGACTTTACACTTATTCCAGTTGAATTTCATCATGTTAGATTCATTCTAGTTCTCTGGCCTATGGAGATCCTTTTGGATAATAACTCTGTCATGTGATTTATCCCGCTTAGCTTGGTGTGTCTGTAAATTTTTAAGTATACTATAAATATCTGTCCAAGTCATTGTTAAAAATGTTAAATAGTACAGAGACAAGCATAGATCCCCAGAAAGAAATGGAAGTTCTGTTGTTGTTATTAATGATATAATGGGAGGAACTGGTCAGGACCCTGCCTTATCAATTGGTTTTCTACTACAGTATTACACTCAAAAATCACAAAATCTCAGGGGTTGAAAGGACTTCAGAAGCTATCCAAACCAACTTGTACGTAAATAAGAATTCCCCTACCACATAACTCCAAAAAGGATCATTCAGCCTTTGCCTGACATACTTTACTGAGGTGAACCAGCCAACCTTCTGAAATAGCAACTTTTTCTTTAAAAAAATATTTTTTTTGCTGCTTTTGTTCTATGGGTGGAAGCTTTAAGTGTTAAGAAAATAAATACTGGCAATTTTCTTAAGCAAAGACAACTTTTGGTAAAGTAAATTAATACTTATGTCTCAACTGTTTTAAATCTATTTAAAATGTTACATTACTTATGAAAAGTTTCTAAGGCAAGGTCTTTTACACATCTGAGTGTTTTTGTTTGTTCTTCATTTTTGAAAAGGACCAGTGACCTAATGGGGTGATGACTTGACTTGCTGGTGAATTGGACTGAAGTGAAGCAGAGTTACACAAAGTTGTCAACCTTACTATCTCTTCTACTCATTGAAATCCAGTGGCAAGACAGAAGTCAAGGCAACTGGCAATGGCCTGGGAATGTAGTGGATGACCTTGGCATCTTCAACATCTGGCCAAACTCCAAGTGCTCCACAGATCCTGCTTCAACCACCTTCCATCCAATTGTTCCCATCCACCTATTCTGTTGGGGGAAGTCTTATATGCTTGAAGTCGACATCCCCCTAACTCATGAATGGGTTTAAGGTCTATTGGTTACCCTCAACCTGATTTAGCCTGTTTGCTGAAACAGTTTTACCAGAGTGTGGCCACTGATCATGCTACAGCTTCTTGGAGCCACTGGTGAGAGTTAGGCGACAGATGGACACCAAAGGTGGATGAGCAGCTCTGAAAAGGGCTCACAAGCCCTCATACCAGAGGTTCTGATCCTCCCTGAATACCCCATATACCTCAACTATATAGTAGTCATATATTAGGTGCTTAATAAATGTTTATTGATTGATTGATCCATTCATATTAGTTTTGTGTATGTATGTATGTAAGTATGTATGTGTACAGATATATGTGTGTGTACAGATAGATAGATAGATAGATAGATAGATAGATAGATAGATAGATGTATATACATACTAGGATTTTTAAGAGGTGAAGATAAGGAGTGAGTGCATTCCAGACATAGGTGACATCCCATGCAAACGCCAAAGAAGGAAGATGGCAGATCACGTATGTGTGAGGAGCAGGAGGCAGGTTACTTTTGTTGGAATTGAAGGGCAGCAATGTATAACAAGGTTGGAAAGGTAGGCTGGAGCCAGGATATGAAAGACTTTTAAGTGTCAAACAAAAGAATCTTAAAATATTTCATCCTAGAGGCACTTGGGGACCACAGAAGGTCTTTCAGAGAGAGAGAGAGAGACAGAAAGAGAGGGACAGAGGAAGAGAGGGAGGGAAAGAGGGAGGGGAGAGAGAGAGAGAGAGAGGAGAGAGAGAGAGAGAGAGAGAGAGAGAGAGAGAGAGAGAGAGAGAGAGAGAGATATCACAGCTGTAGTTTAGGAACACAATTTTAGCAGCCACACAAAAAATAGATTGGAAGGAAGAGACTTGGGGAAATAAGATTAATAAGGAGGTCATTGAAGTTAATGGATAGTTTGGTTTAGTGGATAGAGGGCTGACCTTGGAATCAAGACAGTTCTGGATTCAAGTCCTGCCTTTGACTCAACTAGCTATGTTAAAACAATAGGCAAATAACTTCACTTTTCAAACCACCCATGTGGCCATGGTCAAGCCACTTAACTCCTCAGTGCCCTATGTAACTCTTTAAGACTCTAAGTTGATGATCTGCGAGGGTGGAAGGAGTTTTCAGTTCCATATATGATGATGTGTTTTCCTTACACCATTCAAATAACAAGATTAGACACCCCCACCACCAAATCCCATTGTATTATGTCAAGAAATGTACTTATCCTTATACTTAATCTTGGAAAGCAGCAGTTACTGTGTACAACAACATAGTCTTGAGATGGCTCAATATTGAATGTTGGCTTCTCTGTTCTACAGTAACTTTGGAAGGTATACCTGAGTCTGATGAAAGTGGGTGCTCTGTATAGGTAGAACTGGCCTTAGGCAAAATTATGAAGTAGAGGAAATTTGCCTGTGACCAAATACTACCAGAAGTCAATTTCTACTTCCTTTTAGTTTATCTGCTCCACCTCGTTATCTCCTTATTTCAAGTCATTCTAATCTCCCACTAATCTATCTCAGAAGAATGCTCCCTTGCAGTCCAATTCTTACCAAGATGTTAGCAACTAAATGCCTAACCTTTTAGGGGTGTCTACATTCAAGAGGATCCTTTCTAGAGAAGACAGTGCTCAGTTGGAAGGAATAAATACCTCCTATTTTAATTTTAGCCACCTTGGCACCTGATGAATGAGGCATTTTGGAACAAGAGTATTTTCCTAGTATTTCTTAAAGCACATCCTGTAGGTGACCACCTACTCTACAAAAGCATAAGATAATTTCAGTCAGCTAAAGGAGCCCCAAATATACCTTCATTTTTATTTGTCAGTCATAAAATATCTATTAAGCCCTTGCTGTCCCCCAGGGATTGTACCAAGTGCTGAAAATACAAAAACAAAAAGCAGTGCCTGTCTTTAAGGAGTTTACATTTTAATGGAGAAGATGAGCATGAAAATAATTAGGTATATGTAAGATATGTTGTTGTTCGTCTTTCTTACTCAAAGAGTACCAAAATAACATCATGATGCTGGGGTCAAGGTAGTGTGTCTGACTGTGGCTGATCAGATCAATATGATCTTGGAAGGTTCTACCACAGTTTGGGTACAAATAGCCCATATGAACATTTGGAATGGAGATGTCTCTAAATTTCTTCGTCTCACATTTCTTTGGAGCTACTGCAATTCTACTTTGTTTGTGGAGCACAGCGCCCTCTTTGATGTTGCATGCCAAAGTGGACAGTCCTGTGACATCATCTCCCATGTTTCACAATTGATATAAAAGTTCTTTAGAGAGAGTGTACTTAGACACTCTTGAGAGTGTCCTTGTACCACTTCTTCTCACTTTCATGTGAGTGTTTGCTTTGTGCAAGTTCTCCATGAAATAGTCTTTTAGGTAAACAGTGAGGCCTAGCCTATCTGAGTTGCCATGTCTGCATCAGAGTTTGAATGCATGGCAGTTCAGCTCAAGAAAAGACCTTAGTGTTCAGTACCTTGTCTTGCCAGGTAATCTTCAGAATCTAGCTAAGACAATTCATATATAAGATATACAGAATAGATGAAGATAAGCTGAAAGGAGAAGGCATAAGACCCTGGGGTAGGGGTGGGATGTGGTTAGGAAAACTTAGTGACAGAAGTGAGGGGGTAGAGCATTCTAGGAATGAAAGACAACTAGTATAAAGAAAGGGAGATAGGATATGGAGTGTTTTGTTCAAGAAACTGCAGGTAAATAATTATAGCTTGATCTGTATAGTGTGTGAAAGAGAGTAAGATGTAAGGAAAGCAAAAAGGTACATAGGGGCCAGAAAGTGAAGTGCTTTAAAGAACTTGGTATATGATTCTGGAGGTGATGGCGTGCCACTGGAGCTCACTGAGCTTAGGGGCTTCATAGTCAGACCTGCCCTTTAGAAAAATTACTAGGGGCAGCTAGGTGGCACAGTGGATAGAGCTCTGGTCTTGGAGTCAAGAAGACCTGAGTTCAAATCCAGCCTTAGACACTTAACACTTAGTAGCTGTGTGACCTTGGGCAAGTCACTTAACTCTGCCTCACTAAAAGAAAAGAAAAAAGAAAAAAATAGAAACGTTACTTTGACAGCTAAGAGAGAACTGACTTAAGGCAGGACCAGTTGGAAAGCTATGGCAATAGTCCAGGAGAGACCTAATGAGGTCCTGAACTTGGTCATTTAATCTACCATTTAGAAAAATGACAGCTAATGCAATTTCCAGATCTACAATTTTCAAAATACTTTCATGGAATTAATTCATTATATAAGCAGTGTCTGAATCTCTTGTCCAGGCACAAGAGCCCATATAATGGAGCCCACAGAGAAGACTGGCAGGCAAAGATAAAGGCACTGTCCCCAAATGAGCAAAACCTAATGAATCTACACGAGTTCCTCATCCTAATCTCATTGGAAGATACTTTGTTTCAGACTCTGGGTCTATTTGTGGAAGTAAAATGACTTTACTGTATTCAATCTTCTTATTAATGTTTCTCAGGCTGCCATTGGCTTAAAAAATTTTCTTGTGTTTTATTGATGTTTACAATACCTTCATTTCCAAAGATATCCCTCATTGCAGAGACCTATTCTTTTCAATAAAAAAAAGGGGAAAACAAACAGTATAGCACAATCAATCAATATAACTGAGTCTAAGAGTTTGTGCAGTGTTCTATACTTATATTCCCCCACCTTTGCAAAGAGGAAGGGAGGTACATTTTTGTCTTTTTTGGGGATGGGGGTCAAAATTGAACTGGCTTTTTTTTAATACCTCCCTTGAAAGTTGTTTAAGCTATCTTATCTTATTAGAATCTCCTTATGAATGACTAGGATTATGATTATGGTCTAATATCTGTGGATTTTTTCATTTACTCAGGTACTGTTGTAGATTATGACAGGTACAGGTCATAAAGCTATGTGATTGTACTGAGTGTGGTTTGCAATTCACAAAATCAGTTAAGATCATAGAATACAGAATCAAATCTTAAACTAGAAAGGAATATAGAGATTATCTAATCTAACTTTATTATTTTATACCAGGAAATTGAAATGGAGAGGTAATGTGATTTATTGAATGTTACACAGCTATGAAATGGCAAATTCTTGGTTAGAACCCAATTCTTATGACTCCTAATCTATTATCCTATTCATAACACTAGCTTCTTGACTTAGGGGCCAAAGATTATCTACGGTGGCTCCTTGAAGATACTCTTGGAAACCTTAGGAGGAGTTTGTGAGTGTGGTAGGATAGGGATGAGGTCAGAGTAGGTCTAAGAGGTCATGGCCTACACACTGGCTTGTCACTAAGAAAACAAAATAGCTTCAGGAGTATCAGGTAGCCTGCAAGTAGCTGCAAATTTGAGCGTTTGGTGGATCAATTCAGTTCAATTCAGTAAACATGTTCACTTCATTAGGCAGGCCTTGGGGTACAAAGAAAGTGAAATAAACAAAGCCAAGAAAGCCATTTGCACAAAACTACAAGAATGTGAATGGAAAAGACAACAATCACAAAACAACTGAAAAGAAGGTTGCAAAATTACAAAGAACAAACGTGGCCCTAAAGAAGAGATATGATAAGATGCCTGCCCATACTCCTTGGTAGAGATGAGAGGTCCATGAGACTGGAACATTCCATTTATTTTCAAGTTTTTGTCTATGATAGGCTTTGTTGATTTTTTTCTCTTCCTCTTAAAAAAAAAGTATTACAGGCGATGGTTTTCTGAGTGGGAGGAGTGAGAAAGACAAAGAAGAAATTTAAGTGATGTAGAAACAAAAGAGATCAACAAATATTTACGAAAAAAGAAAAAGATAAAAGGGAAGGAAGTGTCTTCCCTTAAAGCATCACTGACCAATTCTTTATTGATTCACATATGCCAGAAAACTCTTCTCCCTCCCTGGGTGGTAGGAGGTAGGAAAGGAGCATCCTGCTTATTTATATTGAGATACAAGACTTAACCAAAACACACACAAGTCAACCCTCTGGATAGATACTTTCTGTAATAGACGGTTGTCAGAGTACAACAATGAACAACACAAGGGACATTACCTGGGGAAATCTGATCCCAGTAGGATGTAATCTCCTTGAGCCCAAAAACTATTTTGTTGCATTTTTTGGCTACAAGTAAGTATGTAGTAATTGTCTTCATCATCATCATCATCATATCATCATCATCATCATCATCATCATCATCACTAACACTTATACAGCACTTTAAGATTTGCAAAGTGTTTTACATATATTATCTTATTTGATCTCACAATAATCCTGTGAAGTAGATGCTATTATTTTCTCCATTTTTATGGATAAGGAAACTGTGGCTGACAGGTTAAGTGATTTACCCAGGGTCAAACAGTTAGTAATTGTCTGAGGCAGAATTCAAACTCAGGTCTTCCTGACCTCAACTACAGCACTTTATCCACGTTGCTTTTTTTTGAAAGACAGAATAGACGTGACTTCCCTGGCTGTCTGGCTTGATGTATTGGGAACCCTTTCTACTCTGTTTCTTGGTCCCATTTACTTATGTGCCCTATGCTAACAGAATAATGGATCAATTTTGAAAACCCAACAGCTCCTCATTAGTATGTGCCCTGCTATTCTGATGACACAAATGAGTTGTCTGGGTTGGTGTCTTGTCCCTGTGGGATTGATCCCCATGTTTTCACTGCCATTGATGATAGGGTCCTCTTAGAGCCTTTTTCCTTCCTGTTTGGGATGGGGGAGAAAAGGGGTATACAGCAGGCCCAGAGGCAGCCAACAGGCATAAATGACATGCTGGGGTAAAAAGAAAGGCAAAAGAGTTATGTGTGAATTATTGGAGAATTGGTCAGTGATGCAAAGTAGAATTAAGTTCCTTAAGATAAGGGACTTCTTCCTTTGTGTCTTTTTTTTCCTTTTTAGTAAATATTTATTGATTTGTTGGCATAAAAGCAAGGAGCTTGCACTTGGCCAATTCTGCATGTCTCTGACAATCCAGGAGACTCTCTGTCCATTCCCACATCAGATTTTTAGAACGGTTTTAAAAATTATTTTTATTTTTAAAACATGGAATAGAATAAGCATTTCTACAACATAGTTTAATAAAAAAGATGATTGCACATAAAACTACAACTCTATTATGTACAACTTGCTATTCCTTTTAAATATATAATAAAGTTATTGTATAATCAAAAATTTTTTTTTCTTACCTCCCCTGATCCCTAACCCCAGATGGCTACCATTAGACACAAACATATGTGTGTGTATACACACACATATATGTGTGTGTATATGTATGTATATGTGTATATATCTATATGTAAAATCATTCTAAACATACTTCTACTTGTCAGTTTTTTCTCTGGATGCAGAGACCATCTTCTTTCATATGTCCTTTATAGTTAGTTTGGGTATTTATAATAGTCAAAATGACGTAGTTGCTCAAAGTTTGTTCTTAAAACAATATTGTTGTTACTGTTTACAACATTCTCTTGGTTCTGCTCATTTAATTCTTCATTATTTAATGCAAATCTTTCCATGTTTTTCTAAGATCATCAAGCTTATCATTTCTTTTTTAAAAAATTTTTTATTTTATTTTAGGCAATTGGGGTTAAGTGACTTGCCCAGGGTCACACAGCTAGTAAGTGTCAAGTGTTTGGTCTAAGGCCAGATTTGAACTCTGGTCCTCCTGACTTCAGGGCTGGTGCTCTATCCACTGTGCCACCTAGCTGCCCCAAACTTATCATTTCTTATAGCTCAGTAGTGTTCCATCACAATCACACACCACAACTTGTTCAGCCTTCCCCAATTGATGGGCATCCCTGCAATTTCCAGTTCTTTGCTACCACAAAAAGAAGTGCTATAAATATTTGAGAACATATAGGTTCGTTTTCTTTTTCCCTAACAATCCTTGGAAATAGACCGAGTAGTGGTATTGCTGGGTCAAATGGTATTGGCAGTTTAATAACTCATAATTCCAGATTGTTCTCCAAAATGGTTGGATCAGTTCACAATTCTACCAACAATGAATTAGTGTCCCAATTTTTCCACATCTCCCCCAACATTTGTTGCTTTACCCACATGATATTAATTTGCCAGATGAATTGAAGATAGTCTAAAGTGGAGAGAAACTTGAGGCAGGAAGACCAACTAAAAGGTTATTGCAATTGTTCAGGATTGAGGTTATGGAGGCCTGGTGGTGAAAGATGGTGGCAGTGTCAGAGGAGAGAATGGGGTGGATATGAGAGATATTGCAAAAATAAAATTATTAGGACCTAGAAACAGATTGGATATTGGGGATGAGAGAGAAACGAGTAAAGAATAACACCCATGTTTTGAGCCTAGGTAACTAGGAGAATCATGGTGCCCTCAACAGTAATGGGGAAGTTTGCATAGGAGTAGTACTTAAGGACATCTGGGTGGTGCAGGGATAGAGTGCCAGGCCTGGAGTCAGGAAAACCCGAGTTCAAATCCAATCTCAGATATTTACTAGCTATGTGATCCTGGGCAAGTCACTTAACCCTGTTTGCCTCAGTTTCCTTATCTGTCAAATGAGCTGGAGAAAGAAATGGCAAACCACTAGTATCTTTGAAAAGGAAAACTCAATGTGGGTCACAAAGAGTAAGACATGACTAAAACAAGTGAACACCAAATATTTAGGGGAAAAGATAATGAGTTCAGTTTTGGACAGGTTGAATTCAAGATATCTATGGGACATTCAGTTCAAGATATTCAATAAGCAGTTGGAGAGACGTGAGTCTAAAGAGGTGAGATGTTAGGGTTAGATAAATAGATCTAAAAGGCATCAGCATAGAGATGATAATTGAAACCATCAAAGCTGATGAGATCATCAAGTGAAATAGTGTAGAGGGAAAAAGAAAATAAGGCCCTGAACAAAGTCCTTGAGGACACCCTCCATTCATGAGAATGACCTGAATGAAATTCCAGCAAAGGAGACTGAGAAGGAGTGGTCAGACCGGTAAGAGGAGCGTCAGAAACCTAAGAAGAGGGTGATTGACAGTGTGAAAAGCTGCAGAGAAGTCAAGAAGGACAAGGATGGAGAAAAGGTCATTAGATCTGGCAATTAAAAGATCTTTGACAACTTTGGTGAAAACATTGGATGATGAAGTCAGAAGTTGAATTGTAGAGTTCAAAAGAAAGTGAGAATCAAGGAAGTGGAAACCTCAATTACAGACGTCTTTCTCAAGTTAAGCCACAAAAAGGAGGAGAGATTTGGTGGTATTGGTAGGCCAGAGAGATAGAGCTATTTGGGTAAATAAGTAGGATATTTTCCTGGAGCCCAGGTGCCATCATCTTCTGTGCTCCCTAAGCTATTGTACCACTTGGAAGGGCCCTGGGGAATCAGTCAGAAGCTGTAACCTCTGGAGAAGGTATACTCTGGGAAAGAGGAAACAGTCTCAGGACATAGAATCAACATCCAACAATTAGTTGTACCATTCAGCCCCTGCCTGAACAATTGTGGAACAATGTATACAGGTCAATGGCTTACCCACATGGGCATGAAAGTACAAGGGAAGACACAAAACAACTCATTTGTCATACTCTGTAGCTAAGTGATGCTAAAACTGGGTACGATAAGGAATGTGGAGAAAAGCTACCTGAGGAATCCCAGACTACTATTGCTACCTGACTTGCACCCTGAGATAGCAGAGTAATGGGGCAAATTGAGAATGACCAGCAAGTCCTCACAGCCTCTCCTTCCCTTATGTTTAGTGATTGCTTGACCATTGGTGTGGAAACACAGGGGAACTTTCAGGGGCTGCACTGTTCATTCTCCTGCCTGTATGGGCTGGGGTTGGCTCACTACTGATGACTGTTAGGTTGTTACTTAGGAGGTTAATCCAGGAAACCAAAGATGAGCTGACCTGGGAATCAATCAACCAACCAATAAACAAGTATTTATTAAGTGCCTGCTATAGGCCAAGCATTATTCTGAGTCTATGATCGTAGATTAAAAGAACGAAATGATACCTTCTCACATGGAGCTTACAATCTAACCAGGAGATAGGGGTTCCATTCTCCTCTTCCTGGGGTATGTTTAGACAAAGGCTGCATGACTACTTGCCAGTTAGGTCGCAAAAGGGATTCCTGCTGTGCTGCAGGTTGGCCTAGATGGTCTTGGCAGCCCCTTCCAACCCTAACTTTCTATGATTCTAAGTGACTGCAGGTTTCCCAATGTCTAGGAATTGTCACCAGGAAATACAAACTAGTATCCAAATATAAAGGAGTACGAGATTAGCAAGAATGGAACACTGGGGTATTTTGCAATATGTGTAGGGGGATGTGGTGGGGTGGGCCTCCAGATTAAAAGACTCTCTAACCAACTTCTGGATGCCTGAAATTCAACTGCAACCAGTTGTCTTGTTAAGTGTATGCATTAGGTCATATTATGAAGCAGGCAAATGTTTCCATATATGATAGGGTATAGTTGTAGATTAAAAAAGAGGAAATCTTCAGTTTTGAAGACTGTCAGAATTAACTTTTAGCCTTAAAGATTTCTCCTTTTTAAAAAATCTCGTCTATTTCTGATGTGCAGATGTAAATCATTTTAAAATGCCTTTTATTTGCTAATTATTTGCTTAGAGTTCTACTATGCGTGGTATGTTCATAGTCATGTGCAGGATGGTCTCCATGGCTTATATTTCTTGAAAGGCCTGAAGCTATTACAAAAGCTCGTCCCACTTATCACTATTTCTTTTTAAAAAATTTTCTTTTTTGTAGCTCATGGCCTCGAAAGACTAAAGGCCATTAAAGTTCATATAAACACTCCTCACCTGTCTTTTGAGTCATGGATAACGTTTGACACTGCACAGACAAAAATGAGCTCTTATAATTGTAAACAAGGCAGAACTAGCATATCTATGGGAAAACGAAATGGATTTAATTCTACCTCATTGAGGACAGCACCTTATTTGTCTTCTCATCTTCCCCAAGATCTAGCATAGCGCCTTACACATTTTAATTGAACCTGTGATTTAATTGGTATTGGAAACTTCTGAGGAAGAAACTCTCTCTACCAATGTAAACAGGTGCTGCTTCTGCAGACTTACTGTCTCAGAGAGTTGACTGATATACTGAGAGTAACATGCTTCATGTCACACAGCACCCCTGTGTCAGAGGTTAGGTCTTGAATCTTCACTGCCAGACTGGCTCTCAGGCCACGACACCATGCTCTTTCTTCCCCTTGTACATAGAGGTTACTACATGTTTGTTGTTGAGGGAATGGGCAGCCAGGCTCAGCTGTTAGAATATTGGAAGAGGTGATATGATAGAAAAGAAGATAAAATACTAATTTTGTATTAGTAGTTGATTGTATAAGCATTAACTAAAATATCAGAATAACCCTTTAAATCTCTTATTTGTTGTCTCCTGCACAATCCCTGAATTATGTTAGATTTTAGTTTTTTGTTTTCCCCTTAGCCTGTGAACTCGAGCTAATGGACTATTTTCACTTTGCTTGGTATCTTAGCATTTAGCACAGTAGGTTTTTAATAAATATTTATTGACTGGACTTGTTCTCTGCTTTTATCCCAACAATATTTCTCCTGAGACAGTGTACAGCAGAGTTGTCAAGCTCCCAGCATGAACAAATCCTCCTCTGAGCCAGATTAAAATGTAATTGGGAAATATTTGACAAAATAGGTATAAATACAATGCAATACAATGTAAACATATAGATGCATGTATATATTAACGTGTGGTTTTCTAACCTTGGCCTCTAAGGGCACATTTATGTTTGAGTTTGACATCATTTGTTTACAAAATCCTCAGCCATAGGTGATTACTTGCAGTCAGATTTAAGGGAATCTCAATGTCTTCAGTGATTTTAAAAATTTCTCTTTTATTTATGATCTGCAAACTAAAGTGACTTTTAAATAAGCTGTCAATATAATCATTAAATATATGTGTTTAGGAGCTGTGGAGTAGTTATGCAAAAAATGGAAAATGAGATTCCTTTACTGATAAAGGGGTCCTCAGTTCAAGCACATGACATGAGAGCCTACAAAAGATCACATATGAGGAAATATAAGACCATCAAGTTATGATATTCTGTCCTTGAGGCATGAAGAGGGTGCTATGAGCCTTTGTCAGGAAGACATGTGGCTATTATATATGTATATATTATGAAATATTACATGTAATATGTAGCTATTATCTATATATTATATTAAAAGAATTAAGGTTTGCAAAGCACATGTCTCATTTGATACACATGACAACCCTAGGAGTAAAGCACTATTTTTATCCTTAATTTACAGTGGAGGAGACTGAAGCTGAGTTACCTTTGGGGCATCACAATGCCAGGAAGGGTTTTGAGGCAAGATTCAAACTGAGAACTTCCTGACTCCAAGTCCAGTGCTCCATCCGCTTCACCACCTAGTTGCCTAACAGCCCCCAGATTTTTTCAAACAATCCCACAGTCATGCCTCCACCATCTTGTATTTGGGAAATTGATTATTTTTTGTACCAAAGCAAAGAACTTTATATTTTTACCTACTGAATTTCATCATGCTAAAGTCAGCCCAGTGAAGAGCGATGATGGATTACAATGAACCACTTGCACTTACATGGTATAACATAAGGCAAACGTTTATAGGATGACTGGCTATAATTATGGAATTTCAGCCTTCAGCAAGCTGGGCAGGAAAGACAGTCTTTTAGTCTGGAGGGGCTTCCCTCAGGTAGGCAATTCCGAACCTATGAGGATTACACATGGAAAATGCATATGAGAGGAATGACTATTTCTTGGCGTATGAGTGGATAGAGCCAGAGGGGAGGAGTGTTCAGGCAATTTTCTGCCCCTGCCAAAACCAGTCCAATGTAGATTTATATAGAGAGGCTCTAATCATCTGTAGGAGGAGGTCAAATAAAAAATCTTGGGAAACCTGTGAGAAACACATTTAGTGGTTTCAGTTCAATACCTCGTGAATTGATGTTTCACATCGAAGTTGATGCTAATTGTCCTTGCAGTGAACAGGCCAAAGCAACGTAGTTCAGACATATATATGGGAGCTTAGGAAAACTGCATTATACCCTCTGTTGTTCTCTGGGAATAAGTATGAGGCCCCCAGGCTATTAACTTTTTCCCTTTGCTTACTGAAGCAACTAAAGAAGTTCCTTATACTTAGCATGGACATTGAAGGATAGCCTTTTATCAAGGCTCCAGTGGAAACTATAATTAAAAGAGGAGTTTTCTGTAGTGGTAGTATTAAAGCAGAAACTCTCTTGTTATGTCATTGGGTCCTAAGTCAGTCTGGCTCTCTCAGGCTGGTAGCTCAGAGCTGAAGGCTCTGCTCTAGAAAATTACTGTAAAGGCAGATTGGCTTCATGAGGTCATGGAGAGGTTGGATGTGCAAATCTGGGCAGCTCATTCCAGGAGTGGGTGAAGATAGGAGAGCTGTGCAGATGGAAACAAGTGCCAATTAGGCATGCTTCACATGGAGATTCAAAAATAAGATATGCCAGCATTTTACTCTGAGACTTTGCCAATAGAGTTAAATAAATTAAAATGTAATGCAGTCAAGTTGAGACATTGCAAAGCCAGATTAAGCAATGTTATACAAACATCGCAAGCCAAAAGGGAAAGAAGAAGTCACAGGTAATAGATACTGACTCCCTAGGGAAATAAATTCCCTGAAATCTGGCTGTGGGTGATTGTCTCTGGCTTGCATCCTTGCAGGCTATGTCAGGGGAAATTATGATAAGATGAAAGTAGACAGTACTCCATGTTTTCCCGTAAAAACAAACAAACAAATAAAATGCTTGCAACATGATTTGGGGGTTAGACAGGTTAGGATATCCAAGATTTAAAGAATTATTCTGATATTTTAAAACTATGTATCTTTTGAAATTATTTTCCTAAATTAGTATGGAGGACTCCCCACACCAAGATCTGTCTATAATAATATTATTTCAAAGTTATGAAATGTGAATACCAAACCCTTCATGATATGACTTCTACCTACTTTACCAGTCTTATTTCATATTCTTCTCCTTCCTACCCTCTCTGCTTCAATTACACTGGTCTACTGGTGGTTTCCCATACATGACATTCAAGTCTCCTACCTCAATTAGGTAAGTCAGTCATGTTGGGAATACACATCCTTCTCACCTCTTCACCTCTGTTACAATCTCCTAGTACAATCTCTAGATTCCATCAAAGCCCAGGTTCACCTCCTAAGTGAGACCATTCTCATCCGTCTTCTCCTTCCACCTCAGTTATTAACACCCTCTCCATTTTGAAATTACTTTGTATTACTTGGCATATACTTTGTAGTAATTCCAAAAGAAATACAGATGTTACATAAAGGATTCTGTAAAAAGTTGCTGTGGGACTTTACTTACTTACCTAGGACCTCCTTTGCAGACTTCTCACCTTGTAAGATACCTGCTCCTCTAACTGGAGCTCCACCTAGAACCTCAATTTTGAGAAAGTGCCTAAGCCAGCCATACTCCCTCTTTCACTCTTCTCCCAGCTCTGCTCTAACTTTCCCAAATTCTCATCTGTACCATCTCGTCTTCCTTCCCATTTCAGCTCAGCTTTTGTACAGTACTTCCAAATTGGCATATAAGCTCTTCGATTGCAGAGACTGTCTTTCTTTTAGCTTGTATTTATATTCCCAGCACTTAACACAGTGCCTGGCACATAGTAAGAATTTAATTAATGATTTTTCTATCTTATCTAACTTACTATTTGTGTTATTTTGGGCAAATCTCTTAATTTCTCTGGGCCTCAGTTTCTCCATAGATAAAATGAAGGCGTTAGAATAGATGACCTCTGTGATATTTTAACATCTCTCTATATCTGTGCTCCTATGATATATATATCTGTTTGTATATATATATGTATATGTGTGTGTGTATATATAAAAATATGCATATATATGCACACACACACACACACACACACACACACACACACACACACACACACATATATATATATATATATATATATATATATACACACACACACATATGCACATTTGTATCTCCTAGTAGAATGTAACCTTTTTGAGAGCAGGGATAGCTTCCTTGTTGTCTTGGTATCCCTTCCACTTAGCTCTGTGCCATGAAGATGCATAGATTGATTGTGCTCGAGTTGAAATGAATTGAACTGAAATAGCCTTTTTTGGATAGAGCCAGCAGGATACAGGTACTTCTTCTGAGAGTTGAAACTCCTGGATATCCTTTACCTCTAATTACCTTTCTTGAATCTTAATTTCCATATGCTTTAGGTCTCCTGTCTGCAAAATAATGCTCACTTTGCTTACCAGTTGTGGGGCTTAATTAATGAATTCTTGCTCAAAGCTTTTTTAGATTCCATAGGGAGAGGTACCATAAAAGTGATTTAAAACCTTAAATGTTAGCTATGTAGGGAAGTGCCCATTTAGCCACATGGCCTCAGGCTTTGATCTCATCAGACCTCATAAAGTTAGTAATACACAGTACCTTGTATATTTTTTATGACACCTCTCTTCTAAGGAACTCAAAGCCTGGTACAGACATTATCTAATTCCACTTCACAACACAGCCTAAAGGGAAGGAGGGGCAGATATTGTTACTACTGCCCCCATTTTATACTGGAGGAAAATTAAATAGAGGGAAAAGTGACTTTCCCAAGGTCATGCAGGAGGGAGAAGAATAGACCTCAGCCTTCCAATGTTGGTTTTGACCTATCTAGCTGATAGGAGCTAAATTTTGACTCTTAGATGGGTATTGTTTTGAAAAATAAGTTTTTAAGTAGGGGGAATATTTTTCAAATAAGGAAAAGCATAACACCAACCCTGAGCCAGGCTAAGCCAACACCATCTTATACAAGTCTGCTTGAGTCAGAGTAATAAATATATAGATATACAAATATTTATATATAGATATCTATTTATATAAATATTTTATATGTGTATAGATAGATAGACAGACAGACAGACAGACAGACAGACAGACAGACAGACAGATAGATAGATAGATAGATAGATAGATAGATAAAAGATTGATAGATACATAGAACCTTTATTAAATGCTTACTATGTTCCAGGCACTCTGGTAAGTGCTAGTGATACAAAATCAAAACACAACAAAACAAAAACAAGGCAGTCCTTATTCTCAGGGAGTTTATGTTCTAATAGAAGAAGGCACAACACAAAGGGATCCTTGAAGCAGGAGGAGGGAGGAGGAGATGGGGAGGGAAGTAAGGAAAGGCTGGCAATGTGAGATGGAGTAGAGTAAATAGTGAGCTGAAAGTGAAGTTAGCAATATGTCTAGGGACACTTGAAACGTTTCCCTGCCCTTAAAAACTTTCCTTTATTCAGAGCGTTGTGTCACAGTGCCTAGTTTTGTTGGATAGAGAGTCTTTTCCTTTATTAAGCATCATCCTCATTTAGAGATGTAACTAGAGCAGTGTAAACAGAGCTTTGTCACAAGGTGGTGAAATTTTGAGAGTGCTGATAGCATTTGTACTTATTTAGCATGTAGAAGCAACTGAGTTTTCCATCTAGCTACCAAGAACAATTAGTTAAAATAATAATAATAATAATAATAATAATAATAATAATAATAATAAGAAGAAGAAGAAGAAGAAGAAGAAGAAGAAGTTAAATTTGGAAGTCATCAAATGGCGGTCTCTCCCACCCCTATTCCTAGTTGCCACCCTCCCAGGTGAGCTCCTTCCTAGTCTAGTCTCAGCTTATTTCCTCCAACCACCTCAGCATCTGAGAAGTGTCCCCTAGTCTCTAATTCTGTCCCATAGGTCTCCAACCTCCCAACTTCCCCCACCTTCAAATTTGTCTTTTAAAAAAATTTTGTAAGCAATTTTCATGCCATTTGCCCCCATGCACAGTTAGTGATGTTTGCTCCTAATTTAAAATTTTTACTTATAATTCTGCTGTCTACCCAATCAATAACTATTTAATAAATGTTTACTAAGCCTCAAGAATTGTGCCAAGCACGAGGGATACAAAGTCAAAAGCAAAACATTGCCCATCCTCAAGGTACTGACATTCCAAGGGGTAGAGAGAAGAGACAACCTATATATTTATAGGCATGCATAAAACACATGCAAATCAGATGTAAGGTAACTTCGGTGGTGAAGCCAGAAGCTTCTGAGTCTTGAAGGGAATCTTGCAACTTTTCTAAGAGCAGAAGTCATTAGCTCTTCATGAGATCAGTTTCCTCTGGGATTGAACAATGTGAGAGATGTGAGAGAGCACTGAATGTCCTTGTGTGGGGATGTGGGAGGGAGATGAGAACTGAACTTTGATACTGCATAGTTTCCCTAGGACCGACCCTGCCTGTGGTCATAAAAGAAGGAATCCTTACGTTTGTGGAAGACAAACTAAAATATACTAACAAGAAGGAGCTTATGCTAGGTCTGAATGCACATTTATTAAGATCCTTAGAAATAAGAATTTTCAAACAGAGTAACTGGCAGGGCATTTAAGGTAGGGGCTTTTAGACAAAAGAAACAGATCTATTTTCAGTCATACTCAAGCGGAATGTGCACTAGATAGAGCAAGAAGTGAAATAGACTGAGTTGGTAAGGTCAGGTAGAACTTGATTTCATTTATATAACTCTTGGAAGTTCGTCGTGGGAGTTTAGATAGCCTGTAGAGTTGAACTCAATTCAGGCAGCTTAGTGGTTCAGTGGATAGAGCACTGGGCCTAGAATCAGGAAGACTCATCCCCATGAGTTCAGATCTGGTCTCAGACACTTACTAGCTGTGTGACCCTGGGCAAATTGCTTAATCCTTGTTGGCTTCAGTTTCTCATCTGCAAAATGAGCTGCAAAAGGAAACGGCAAACCTCTCCAGTATCTTTGCCAAGAAAACATTAACTCCTAAAGAATTGGACATGCCTGAAACAACAACAACAAAAGATCCAGTTTGCCAGGCATTTACTCATGCTAGCTATGTGCCATATGTTGGGGGTACAAACACAAAAACGAAACTGTCTCCTCCCTCAAGGAGCTTAAATTCCACGGTGAGAGCAATAACCTATATTGATTTCTAGGACATTGGTAAGTATGGGCTTCAGGCAACTCAAAATATATTTGAAAAAGTTGATGTTACATGATACAATATTCTAATATGCTTTACTGCTCTAGAAAAGTATATATATTGAAATATTAAGGGGGAAAATCTGTTTAGGAGATTAAATAAGAGTAGCTCTTGAGTTTTGTAGTTTTAAAATACATAGTCAAAATTTTCAAGCATTAGATTCATTGTACATTTTACATGCTTTTAATGCAATAAGTATGTAATACATATATGGCTGTGTAAATACGTAGTGACAAGAAAACATAATACACAAAGCTAATAAATATTTCAATGTTTTGAGATAGTTTTTTCCCAAATGTTTTTAAATAAATCACAATGAGTCCTGCAACATAATTCCATTTGCTTAATGTATATTTTTGTCCTTTATCTCATCTAAGATCACTACTTTTTTTTTATTAGCTAGAACTGTATTAAGCCATCAGACATATGACAAGAGGGAAAGAAACTCATTGGCCATGAACATTTAAAATTTTAAGAGTTTGTAGTTACTGGGTCAACAGATGCCCACTTCTTACGTACATGGGTGAGGGTAGGGTTAGAGGCAGAGTTGGTGGCACATTTGGGGATAGGGTTAGGGTTGGGTTAGAGTTAGGGTCTTGTGTGCAGGTGGCTAGATAAATTTATACAGAACATTTACCAGCACTCAAACTCTTTTTTGCCCTTTTCTTCTCTCTTCTCCTCCTTCATCCTTTCCTCCCTTCTCTCCCCCTCCACATCTCTTACAAACAGATATATTTAGGTATAGAAATACACATTGTAAAATGAATTAAATAAGAATTATTTTCTACTCACCTAGTAAATGTTGATCTAGAAAGGAGGACAATGAATATTTTCAAGGCAGTCAATTTGTTGCAGTTTCTTCCATGCTATCCCACCTGTTAAAATGGTTTCACTTTCTGTTTGATTTAAAGCATTCTCAAGATTTCATAGAAAAAAATACTCTTTTGGTACATCTAATTTGCCTCCTTTATGAGTGCAATTTCAGCACACTAAGTTTAATTTTTGCCACCCAACAGGAGCTGAAAACTGCTTAAACTAGGTGCATGAATTGAATGTTTAACTTTCTACTGACCCTTTAAATTAGGTATGCAAGTGTGGTTGGTCTGAGGCAGACTTTTCAACTGTGACTGCAGACCCCTGGCTGCCCAAGAGTTACTGCAAAGGGTCTTTCATTCAGTATGCAATTCTATAAATAAGTAAGCAGTTTTTCTGTAAATGGAAAAAATAATGTCTCAAACATATACATATATATGTATATATATACACATACATATATAGAACACTGTTTTTCAAGTGTTTGTGGGTATTGTACTGATTAATAAACTAACTAAACAGTTTTCTATCAGTGTGTATGTTTTTAAACAGTAACTATTAATAAGGAGACAGCACAAACCAGTGGAAAGGATGCCAAATTTGGAGTTAGAGGGTCTAGGTTCAAATAATGGCTTTGTTACTTACTGCCTGTGTGACCTTAGGCAAGTCACTTAACTTCCCTGGGGCTCAGCATCTTATCTGCAAAAAGGACTGGATGACTTCTAAGGTCCTATACCTCTAAATTTATGATCCTATAATAACACAACTGCTATCATATAGGCATATATGGACATCGAACTCTGACCTTGACCTCTGACTTTGAGAAGGCTGGGGTCCACTGATCAAAAATTAGCTTTGGGGGCAGTTAGGTGGCACAGGGGATAGAGCACCAGCCCTGAAGTCAGGAGGACCTGAGTCAAATCCCGCCTCAGACCGAACACTTGACATATACTAGCTCTGTGACCCTGGGCAAGTCACTTAACCCCAATTGCTTAAAAATTAAAAAAAAATTAAAATTAGCTTTGAAATAAGCTCTCTTGGAACTTTACCATTACATTAGTTTCCATAAAGCAGAATTTGGTATATAAGCAAAATATGTAGACTCTTTTTTTTTGAGCAGTAAGCTGTTTGTCTTGGTTCCCAAAAAGGGGGTTTAGTTATTGAGATACCTAAAACACCTCAGCACCCATAGCAAGGATACTAAAAACAACTTTTTACCAAATCTCTTAGGTATTCCTAAGACTATAATTTTAAGCACAATTTTTGCTGAAATCCACATTAAGCATTAACTTTTTGCACCTTTGATTTTCAAGGAGCCAGAAACAATTGGAGGAAGGGATTGAATCTCTTTACCATCTCCTCCCCCTTCTCCAACTTTTCTAGAATCATATTTCTAGACTGGGTTAGTTAATGGGTCAGTTGTGTATTTTGGTCTTTATAATTTCACAGAATCCGGGTCAATTTTTTTTCACTTTGCAAGAATTTATACCTGTCGATAAACACCTACTATGTGTGCCAGGCATTGTGTTAGAGGCTATAAATACAATGAATGACCTAATCCCTACCAAGAAGGAGCTTCTTTCCGTTAACATTTCAACAAACATTTCATTAAGCATTTACTGTGTGCCAGGCACTATGCAGGAGCATACAAAGTGGGGAATATTGAGACAAAAACCAAGTATCTGTTTTCCAAGAGGTGACATTCTATTGGAGGAAACAGCATGTGCACATACAAAGTAAATAGAAGGCAATATTTTTTGAAGGGGGTGGAAAGCATTGACAATTCAGGGAATTTGATCAGAGAGCTCATAAACAGGTCTTTGCTCCTAAAATTTCCACTCGAGTCTTCTGAACTAAGAAGTTTCAGATAACATTCTGATTAGTGTTTTTCTTAATGGAAGCATTGGAGACTTTCTTGTACCCAGTAAAATGCTTACATGCTGATTGTTATGTAAGCAAATGGTAACACTGCTCACCATGATCTAATATTTGGAATATGTGCTTATGAATCCAATTACCTTAATAGTGTTGTTTGGTTGATTTTTCATTTATACTTAAGAGATGCAACCCCACAGTCCTTGCCAAACCGTTATTTAATAGGGGAGAAGAGTTTATCTTTTGGGCACACTCAAGCCTTCTATCAGATATACAACATATAAGGAAGGAACCTGAGTTAAGGAAAAGGCAAAGAAGCTTGTATGGTAAATGTACAAGGAGAGAATGTGAATAAAACAACACATTTTATAAAGACAATAAATCACAGAATAGTGCTGGAAGGTAGAGAAATTAAAGCAGGGGTACTTGCCTCTCCATTTGTCTCAATACAAAAACAGTTAAATCAAGTTAAAACCTGAACCACTGGGAAAGTACGCTTTAGCAGTGTTATAATTTCATTGTTTTTCAGATGGAAAAAAGGGAGTATGTGTATGTGTGCATAGAATTATGTTGTGTGTGTGTGTGTGTGTGTGTGTTTTCAAAAGTGTTCCAGCAAATTTAGTAAGAGGAAGGTAATTCCATGCCAAGTTATCATTGGTATACATGTGAATATTTCCTCCCCACTCCTTTTTAAAGGTGGGAAATCCCCCCTTCCTTTTATTTTTCTTCTTTCTATTGGAATCAATTTGCCCATAGGAACTTTTCTTAGTTCTTTCTCTCTCCTGTTGAAAGACAACCTAAATAAAAAGTGTGAAATTAATTTGGAGATTTTAATTCAACCCAAATTTTTCCCTCTCAGAATTTGTTTTCACCCTAACAGGCAATTTTTCACCGGCTGGGAAGAAAAAAAAAGTTTTTCTCGTGTGAATATTTCAGAGATACCATAAACACGTTCAGTTTTATTATCCTCTGGTAGGAAAAGCATAGTTCTCATCAGATATCAGTAACGACTCATATTATCATCATTATCAATAATGGCAATTGGAACAATTGAGGCCATGAACCAGTGTTGGGTTTCTGTTCTTGGTTGTCTTATTTAATAAGCAAATATGTAGGCATTTTCAGTCAGCCATAATCACAACCTTTAACTAACTCCGAAGTAAGAAATTAATGATATTTCCATAATCAATATGAGGTTTTCATTTTTGAATTTAACTTGTGTGCTTTTGAAAATCAAATGATGTTTTAATTCTGAATGAAGAGAATCATAAAATCATAACTGTAGCGCTGGAATGGACCTCAGGGATCATCTAGTCCACCCTCTTATTTTACAGAGGAGGAAACTGAGACTCCAGGGAAGGTAAGGGATATAATTATGATCACAGGAGTAATGAGTGTCCAAGGCTGGATTTAAACCCAGTACCTCTGACTCTAAAGTCAATGCTCTTTTTGCTGTACCATAATGGCTATTCATACATTGACAGAGTGTTCTCTATAGTAAGCTTCATGTTTGTGAAATAGCTCAAGACCAAAAAGATTTGGAAGCTGATTATAGTTATTAAGTTTAATACTTATTTCATACTCAAGTGTATGCATTGGTTGGCAAAGGGACACTTACAAGTTTACACACTTGAGGTAATTTGAAAACAGTACATTTTGAGGATTGTTTAAATGTAGTTCTTTCTGAAGGTAAGAAGAATGGACTTACCTATTTTATATTGGTATTTATCTTTTTTTTTGTAGATATGCTTCCCCCATCTAAACTGTTACCTTCCTAAGGACAAAAACCCTATTTTATACCTCTTTGTATCCCCAGTGACTACTTCAAAGATCTTAACATGGTAAAAACAGAAAAACAAAAGTTTGATGCAATACTAATGACTATTGTTGGAATATATAGATACATGACTATGCATTAATTTCTTACACCTATTTCCAACAATTTTATAATCTGAGGGAGAGCTAACAGCATAGATCCAAGAACAAAAGAGTTAAAGAACCCAAGATTGTTTAATTTGGAAAAAAAGACAAGGCTAGTGTAAAAAAATGACCAATGCAAGTAAGAGAGAGAAACCTAAGAAGATATATTAGCTTGAACAGAGTTAAGTAAGCAGAACCAGGAAAACAATAGGCACAAGAACTACAGTCCCATGAAAGAACAATAAAAATGAAACCCAAAGATGCATAATTATAATGAACAATCTTAGCTGTAATGAAAAAATACACTTCCCTCTTTTCATTGTAATAGTAGGAGACTATGAAAACTGCATCAGTTGAAATCACTGTGTTGGTGGATTACATTTGTTTGTTTTTTTTGTTTTCTCTGTTGAAAGGGAAGGGTTATTGTGGGGAATAGGAAATAGATGATGTAAAAACGAAAGTTATCAATATAATTCAGTACAATTTTTGAAAGAGAAAAGAAGAAGGAGGAGGAGGAGGTGAAGGAAGGAAAGAAGAAAGGAAGGAAGGAAGGAGGGAAGGAAGGAAGGAGGGAAGGAAGGAAGGAAGGAAGGAAGGAAGGAAGGAAGGAAGGAAGGAAGGAAGGAAGGAAGGAAGGAAGGAAGGAAAAACTGGATGGTGACCTGAAAATACCTGACAGATTTCATAGAGAATGTTGACTAGTTGGTCTTCATTTCCTCTAAAACAAAATGGTTTTAAATAACTGCTTGAGGTTAGGTGTTAGGAAGAAATTCCTGTCCCAAAGGGTGGTAAGATGCCAGGATAAGCCCCTGCAGAAGTTATGTGACCTTCTACCCTAGGGAATATCTATGTGAGCAGGCCTAGCTTTAAAGATCAATCTTAAAAATCCCCAAAGTAACTTAATTATAAAATATTTCAAAGAAGAATTTTTAAGTGGAGTTAATCTAAATTCCTCTCTTATCAGAGTACCTTTGAGAAGGAATACTTTCTTCACCCCCCAACTATATTTTTTTTGTGACTTTGAATGTATCTCATATTTCTCAAGGAATTGTGCTAAAAATCGTATCTTTTAACTACAAACTGTGGAAACTTAGATATGATGTTAAAAAGCCAAATTCTCTACTTCAAAAAACTCATAAAATATGCCCAAACATATATTCTGTCCTTACTGGCTTCCCTAGTTTGTTTTGTCTCTATTGACTTTCCTATTTTTTATCTTTTGAACTCTCATTTTGCACAGGAAAGGAGAAGTACAAGTCAGAGACAACTCTGAGGGGTTGAGCCAAATACAGTTACAGGATTTCGGAGTGAGTGGCAGGCACTGTCTGGAAACGGTAGGTCAGAGGGGAGCCCCACTTGGGACAGCAAAGGTCTGGGCTGCATGTAAAAGGATACCAGATACCTTAGAGAGTTAGGGTGAGAATCACTGAAAGAGGGATGAGGGCAGGGAACATATATTTTACTGACTTTACATCTTGCTTCGCTACAATTCTGATCAACTCATATTTTATGAAATTTTATCTAAAGAAAAGTCCTAGCCCTCTCCTTGCCTTCTTAAACATTTTCTTCTGTTCTAATGGGATCTTTGTTATTCTCCTATAAACAGAGGTCACTTGTATTCTTTGAAAGGAGGGGGTAAGAAGCCTGGGGCTGTGGCTCATTCTAACACCTTGTATGATGTAAATGATAACACCTTATTCACACAAGCAAACCACAAATGGAGTTTATTTCTCATGAGCAACCTCCCTACCATCACATCTAGTCTGATATGAATCAGTCAGTCCCCCTTTCCTAGCAGTGTCCCAGTTTGTTTGTTCAGAATGTCAGAAGCCCTCTCTCTTCCTGTTTCTTCTTCATTCCTGGTAGCAAAATTCATTTTTAACTCCCCAGAACCCGATTTGTTGTAGTACATGTTGGTGGCTGAAATTCAGAAAGGAGCCAATGAGGCACAAACATAAATCAATATGAAAAATTGTTTCTTTCTCTTTTTAGTAATCCCAACCTATTCCCAAAACAGCTAGTCCAATATTGCTTTATTTATTGACAATATTTACTTTAGCCCTTGGTTTATTGTGGTCTTTTGTTAAAAAAAAAGATGAAAAGTTCTCATGAGTATGAAAATTAACATACTGCGAAAGAATTAATGACTTAAAAATTAAAATATTATAGCATACATCTGATAAGCATGAATGAATTGTTTTGTGTTCATTCAATGTAGGAAGTTTAGATAATCTGCTACCTTGTCTGGTTAAGCTATTTTCCTAGCCTTAACTTCTACCCAGGTAGTTGTGTTATTTTACCCAACTTCCATAGTTGGTCATTGAGGTATGGTTGCTGTCTGTGAAGACTCTAGTAGAAATAGAATTCTTTGTCTCAAAATTATATTTGGAAGAAGTAATTTCCTTTTTAAGATATGATTTAAAAAAACTTAATTTGTGAAATAGCATTTCAAAAAGCATATTCTACATTGTAAGCTCTATAAGGAAAGAGACTGGGACCTCTCTAAATTCTGGAAGTTAGAGCATCTATTATGCTCTGTGCACTACAAATTAAATAGATACTTTAATCAACATTAAACGAATTGAATTGTTTAGTGGTCTGCACCATAGATGTATCAGAAACCCTCACTGGTTCAAGTTATTTGATAACTGGTACAGGAACTTAATAAGAGGATTTGGTAAAGGAATGGAGAGTATTAATTACTTGAAGGAGGAAGAAGTGTAAGGGTGATTTCCATAGTAGAGGTAATGCCAGTTAGTATATGCTATTTACCAACACCTATTAACAACTTTTTCACAGCTTATAGCCTGTGACATCCCACCAGCTGCCTTGATCCCCAACTACTTCAGTTGCAAATCAATCCATGCCTGGAACTAAAGCCCAACCCCCCATCCTAACTGGTGGTTGCCTCCGTTGTTCACTGTATCTAGACCTGGGCTCTCAATATGCATAACACAATGTTTGGAACATAGCAAACTCTTAATAAATGCTTATTTTTTGTTCATTCATTCATTCCTAGAGGCAGCTAGATGGCACAATATATGGAGCACAGCACCTGTAATCAGGATGTTCAAATATGTCCTCAGACCCTTACTAGCTATATGACCCTGAGCAAGTCACTACATCTCTGCCTTAGTTTCCTCAACTGTAAAATGGGGATGATTATTCACCTACCTCCCAGGTTTGTTGTGAAGATCAAATTAGATAATACTTGTAAAGCACTTAGTACAGTAACTGTAACATACTAAGTACTTAATGAATATTTCCTTCCCTCCTTTCTTCCTAGAGAATTGCCTGGTACTGGTACTGTTAAGTGACTTGCCCACAATCATACATCTAATATATATCAGATAGATAGATAGATGAGAGAGAGAGAGAAAGAGAGAGAGACACAGAGAGACAGAGAGACAGAGAAATACAGATAGTAAGAACTAACATTTATGTTATGCTTACTGTGTACCAAGTACTGGGCTAAGTGCTTTACAATTATTATCTCATTGGATCCTCACAATAACCCTATTAATTAGATACTATTATTATCCCCATTTTACAGTTGAGGAAATTGAGACAAATAGGTTAAATGACTTGACCAAGATCATACTTTTCCTGACTTTAGGCTGGGCTCTCTATCCACTGTGTCATGAAAAAGAAAGAAAGAAAGAAAGAAAGAAAGAAAGAAAGAAAGAAAGAAAGAAAGAAAGAAAGAAAGAAAGAAAGGAAGGAAGGAAGGAAGGAAGGAAGGAAGGAAGGAAGGAAGGAAGGAAGAAAGGAAGAAAGGAAGAAAGAAAGAAAGAAAGAAAGAAAGAAAGAAAGAAAGAAAGAAAGAAAGAAAGAAAGAAAGAAAGAAAGAAAGAGAAAGAAAAGAAGGAAGGAAGGAAGGAAGGGGGAGGGAGGAAAAGGAAAAGAAAAGAAAAGAAAAAAGAAAAGAAAGGAAAAGAAAAGAAAGGAAGGAAGAACAATAGATATTATTAAGTGCTTGGTACTCTGTGTCTGGCACTCTACAAGATGGGGCTTACACCTAGGTTTTCTTGAATGCAAGACAGGGTCACTATCCTCTACCCTCCATAAGTCTCCTAGACCAACACTTCTTAAACTGTGCAACTGAATGTGGGAGTTGTGAAAAATCTGGCAACAATGGAAGGTTTCTCAATGCACAATGACCAAGAATTAATTAAAAATCAAACATGTAATGAATCCAAGGTGTTTCTGGCAGCTCTTGTCCATGTTGCATCACACAGCTTCACTGCAGCCTTGGTTCTGAACACACATGCGTACTTTGCAATGTGAATGCCATCATGCCATGCAATACCAACAAATACTTCCAGAAACACCTTGGCTCAGATTCAAGACTATTGTATATTATGAATTGTAGTGTTTTTACTGTACGTACAAAATCATTAAATGAATTTTGGCTTGGGATTAGAACAGAATTTCCAACAATTTCTGAAATGGCCCTAAACATACTTTTTCCATTTTGTACTACATATTTATGCAAAGCAGTGTTCTCAACATTGATGATTATAAAATCAAAATATTAATCGAGTCTGAAAAACATTGAAGATGTTCTACGTCCTGCAGCATCAAATATTCCACCAAGATTTAATTCTTTATGTAAGAATAAACAAGCAGTTCCATCTTATTAGTATGCAAATTTGCTTTCATCTTTAATAAATGGTAAAATTATATGTAAACCAAAGAATTGTTTTAAAATACATTTCTTTATGATTTATTATTAGTAAATATTTGATTTATATACCTATATCCCCAAGGTCAGGTAAAAATTTCTCAGGCAAAAAGGGGTCATGAATGGAAAAAGCTTAGGAAGTCTTGTCCTAGACAGGTTTACCATTTGTGGGTGAGGCAGGCATGGCAGAGCCCAGACTTGCGATTTTCTCAGAATAAGAAACTCTCAATGAGGAAACTCTTTCTACTAATGCCAACTGTTTCTTGAAACTTAGTCTTAGAAAGTTTCCTGAGGCCCCCAAGAGGTTATGTTGATAGTCCCAGAGTCATATAACCCGTAGCTTTTAGAGACATAACCTGTACCCAGGTCTTCTGGGAATTTCAGACAAAATTATGAAGGCAAAATCAGCCTACTTAAAAGAATCTATTTTACAAGCAGTTTAGAAGCATATATTTACATATAGACAAGGGGTGCACTAATTATAAATCATTCTTATGTGTTCATTAGAGTCAGTCTACCTTCCAATATTTTCTTTTAACTTAGTTGGAATCAGTCTATGAACTTTAAAGCAAGAGAATTTAATAAAACCTTCTATTCATATTTTATTCATTGAGACTGATCTCCCCCTAGCTTGTTTGACTCACTAAAGATTTACTGCATACCCAAGTGTCATTCTTCCTGCTAATATGATCTAGGGTATTTATATTATTCCTCTTCATATTTTAAGATGTTTAAGATATTTGTTATTTGTGTGAGAGGATGTGTCTGAAAAGAATTTTTACTAATGATCTTTTCCACACCACTTATATATGTAATATTTAAAGTTGGATAGAGTACTCTGATACTATCTCAGGACTAGTTCACTGAACTATGAAACAATTTGAAACCTGGGTAGGCAGGTTAACATTAAAGTGTTTTAGGCAGGATTTGAAGTCAAGTCTTAACTCTAACTCCAGAACTCTATGCACTATGCTCTCTAGATTTGATGATATAAAAATAGTTTCTGTACAACAAAACAAAGTATCCAGAATAAAAAGAAAAAGAAAAAAGAACAAACCAGTGAAATCATTTTTGCCTAAAATGTTTTCTGAAAATAATCTGACATACAAAAATTACAAAGAATTGATACAAATACATAAAAGTAACATCTGTCTCCTAGAGTGGTTGACCAATGGAATAGATTAGATATACAAGATACAGAAATAAATTACCACAGTCATCTATTGTTTGATAAACCCAAAGATCCAACCTTTGGGGTCAAGAATTCACTATTCAACAAAACTGCTGGGAAAACTACAAAGCAGTCTGGCAGAAACTAGGAACAGACCAGCATCTCACACTGTATACCAAGACAAGGTAAAAACAGGTATGTGATTTAGACATACAGGGTGATATCATAAGCAAATTAGGGCAGCATGGCAAAAATTTGCTTGTCAGATCTATGGAAAATGGAATGAGTTACGACCAAACAAGAGATAGATATGATCACAGTGGGCAAAATGAGTGATTTTGATTACACAAAATTAAAAAGGTTTTGCACCAACAAAACCAATGCAGCCAAAAGTAGAAGGAAAGTAGAAAGCTGGCATTGGGGGATGGGGTGGGATGGAGTATGTGTGTGTGTGTGTGTGTGTGTGTGTTGTGTTGTGTTGTGTATTTACAGCAAATTTCTCTTACAAAAGCCTCATTTCTCAAACATATAGGAACTGAGCCAAATTTATAAAAATACGAGCCATTCCCCAGCTGATAAATGGTCAAAGTACATGGACAGGTAGTTTTCAGAAGAAGAAACCAAAGCTATCAATAATCATATGAAAAAATGTTCTAACTCACTACTTATTTAAAAAGTGCAAATTAAAACAATTCTGAGGTACCACTTCACACCTGAAATTAAATTGATTCTGTATCTTTTTTTTATTGATACAGTTAATTGATCTTGTGCCCAAGTCATGATTCTTTTTCTCTAAACTTAGTTAAGAAATTCAGTTGGTTTATAATAATTTCACTATTCCATTCTTGCCTCAAGGAAATCTGCTCTCCTTGGAGGAATGTGGGTGGACACCAGGGAGTCTGGTCTAGTATCTTTACAACACCAAGCTATCCTTCAAGGATGTCTGGTTTGCTATCCAAAGAAGTCTGGCCCAGTGTCTTTAACCTTGCAGGTAGACTCAAACAATGAACTTTTCTTAGTTACAGGAGGGAAGGAGGGGTTTGTTGCTAGCTCCTCATTCCCAACTTCCAACCAATCATATTGTTTCCCATGCCTCAGCTATGTAACTAATCATGTTGTCTTTAACCTCATTATGTCACCAACTCTATAACCAATTTATTATTTTCTCACCTATTCTTTCTGTTATTTATTCTGTACTCTCCAAAAACTATAAAATAGGAACTGTCCTTTTGCTCGGGGTCTTTGGCTTAAACTGAGGTGATCACTGACCACTTTATTATCAGGTTTGTACCCTGATAATAAACTGTTATCTCTCTTAGAGAATACATGCCTCAGTTTACCTTTGTTGAATTTCACTTATGACATACCTATCAGATTGACTAACATGAGAGAAAAGGAAAATGACAAATTCTGGAAGTGATGTGGGAAAATAAGTACACTAATATATTGTTGGTGGAGTTGTAAACTAGTCCAACCATTCTGGAAAACAATTTGGAACTACTTTCAAAGGGTTATAAAATTGTGCATACCCTTAGACTCAGCATTACTATTACCACATCTATATCCCAAAGAGATTTTTTTTAAAGGAAAAAGACCCATATGTACAAAAATATTTATAGCAGCTGTTTTTGTGGTGGAAAAGAATTGGAAACTGAGGAGATGCCCATCAATTGGGAAATGGCTGAACAAATTGTGGTATATGATTGTGATAGAATATTATTGTGCCATAAGAAATGATGAAGGGGATGGTTTCAGAAAAACCTGAGAACACTTATACGAAGTGATGAAAAGTGCAGTGAGCAGAACCTGGAGAACATCGCACATAGTAGCAGCAATATTATAACAATAATTAACTGTGAAAGTTTCTGTTCAATACAATGATCCTTGACAATTCTAAAGGATTTATGATGAAAAATGCTATTCACCTCCAAAGAAAGAACTGATAAAGTTTGAGTGCATACTGAAGCATATTTTTTCACTTTATTATCTTGATTTTGTTTGTGCAACATGGTTAATAAGGAGATATATTTTATATGACTTCACAGATATAGTAGGTTATCATATTTCTTGTCTTTTTAATGGGTGGGTGAGGTGCCATAGGGAGGGAGAGAATTTAGAAATCAAAATTAAAAAATGAGTAATAAAAAAGAGTAACATCTGTTTCCAATAAAGGTGTAGCCAAAGTATGTGATCAGGAAAAATCTGAATACTCTCAGTTCCAGATGTTGCTGATCTGCATCAATAGAGGGAATTTCCATGTTAGCAATTTCCTACACCAAAGAAATAACAGGTCCAAATCTTTTCCCAACAAAGAAACATTATACTAGAATAAGTAGACAGATTTTATGAAGATCTCGATAAAACCCTTTGAAGTAAATCAATGTAGAATTAAAATTTAATGACTTTAGTGCACAAGTGGTAATCAGAGAGAATAGTGAAAAACTGTACTCTAAAACATAGCTCAAAAGTAAGAAATAAGAGAGGAAAAGGTTTGTGAACTACATAGAAGCTTCTCAAATATCGTTAACACTTTCTTTGAGACAAGAGGCAGCATTAGATTTGGTACACACAAAACACCAATCCAAAAACTAAATCCTTCACTTTGACATGCAGGAAATAACTGTGGAAACTGTGTGGAGAGAATTTCCAATGTCATCAGTTACCAATTACTTTTCTGAGCAACAATCAAAAGCAATGCTTAGTTAGAAGAAAGACTAAAAATGAGATTTAGTGTGCAGTTCAAGTCATTACAACCCAAGTTATTTAAACAAGCTCTTGATGCTGAAAATACAGGAAATAGATGTAGAGCATTATCATTTCTTCTGGAAGTTTAACTGATTTACTCAACAGCTGACACAAGAAAACCAATGAAGATGCGAACTGCTTTAGATTAGAAATACTCAGTCTCCTTACCAAGGAACATCCAAGAACAACACCAGTTTAGAATATAAATTTGCTTGTGAAATCTTACACGATGGTTAAAGATAATGAGTAGTCCCTACTTAAAAAAAATAAGAGGCAGTGAAGGGGGAAAAGTTTAAAGAGAGTTTGTGAGAGATCTAATTAGATCATTCTGAGAGATGAGGACAACAAAAAGACAAAAAAAGAGGGAAAAGATGCGTAAAGATAAATTCTTTTCTCCATCGATGAAAGTAGGTGCACCACATTTGACTCTAACACCGCAGTTCCTAATGTGCTACATGAGAAAGATACAAAGAGAGGAAGAGTAGCTGGACTACATAAAATATATACAGAAAGAGTTCATGCTGTAGGCGATGCAAGCTTGAGGGCATCAATGGACTTTCTCAAAATATCTGAAAGACAGGAAGATAACAAAAGTGTGGGGAAAAAATCTTAGATTCTATCATTACTCACCCCTACTAATATCAATAACTATTAACCCCTATACCTACTTTCCTATCTCAGTAAAATTTATATAAGAATAATGCATATGTGCATCAAGCATCCTGGATAAAAATATGAGAAATAGGTAGGGTTCATAAACCATATTCTATAGCATAACATATATTTTAAAATTTTCAATGTTTTATCAAAAATTTAATTTTGAATATCAATATAACCAATTAAATTTGCTTAATAATGATTTGTATTACAATTGATTATTTTGAAAGTATAAAACGTCATAATGATTTTGAGTCACTCTCTTATTCGCTATCAGGATTCTTTGTCCACTTAATCACTTTTCCTCTTACATGGTCACCGTATGTCATCACTTCTTCTAACTTTTTCATCTTGGATTATTTCAGACAGGTTTTTCTAGGTAGTACTGCAAAGTCATCATACTTGTCAGTCTTAATTACTTTTATTATATCAATGTACCACAATTTATTTAGCTAAGCTTTATTGTCAGATATATAGGCTATTTCTGATTTTTCACATATAATCTTGCTAAGAAAATCTCTTTTGATTTTCTTATGACATTTTCAGGGTATATTCCCAACAATGGAATTACTGCATCAGACCATATTTTTACTATCACCGATTTGACTGAAAGGCATAGAGAATAAATGATCCCATCTGCTTGTTGTTAGTGGACCATAAAAAAGCATTTGATTTAGTAAAGCAAGATGTCACCTTATGAAAGAGTCTCCTTGAACAAGGTGTCTCTCATAAATATTTCACAAAATCTTTCAGGATTCCTCAAAAGATGTAACAACAGAGAGAACTGTTTCATGTTTTGAGGGAAGGCACTTTCCTAACAAGCGAAATGAAATAGGGATAAAGGTAAATTTGGTCTGCTTCATAATTTTATTTGGGCATGACCTTTATTACACTAGGGCAGCCAGTTGGTACAGTAGATAGAGCATGAAGCCTAGAGTCAAGAGTCCAACCTCAGACACTTACTAGCTGTGTGACCCGGGACAAATCACTTAACCCTATTTGACTCAGTTTCCTTATTTGTAAAATGAGCTGGAGAAGGAAATGGCAAACCATTCCAGTTTCTTTGCCTAGAAAACCCCAAATGGGATTACAGAGTCAGACCTGACTGAAAAATAACTGACCAGCAACAATGCATACACAACCATAATTCATCTAAATTTTGCCTCTTCCTCAGTGCCTAGCATGGTGCTTTGCATACAGTAGGCACTTACCAAATGTGCCTTGTGTTGTTTAAACTGACGAAAGTATTAATTATCAGCAAATATCAGTCTGTGAATTACAGAATCTCTGGGAATCAGGCCATTAAGTTAATCAGCTATTAAGTTACCTAATTAAAGAACTTAACAAAGAGGGCCCAGGATCAGACCAATGCTCCACCCAGCCCAGTGCTTTGTTTCTGACAACTAGACTCAAAAGTATGTAGTAAGCACTGAATACTGCAAAGTACTGTGCTAAGTGCTGGAGATATTAAAAAAAAAATCGAAATGACTAGGGGGAAGCTAGGGGCATAATGGATAGAGCACCGGCCCTGGAGTTATGAGGACCTGAGTTTAAATCCAGCCTCAGACACTTAGCTAGCTGTGTGACTCAGGGCAAGTCACTTAACCCTCATTGCCTCTAAAGAAAAAAAAAAAGAAAAAAATCAAAACGAAATAAATGTTCTTTGAGTTGAATTTGTTTCAGTCTTCCTTCAATCTATTACTGTTTTTAAGTTATATTTCCACTCAGAATCATGAATGTGATGTGTTTGCTCCCTGTTAAATATAAAGTAGTGCTATTATTTGTCTAAAATTGCCTTATTTGAGGATTGGAGTGGACCACCAGCTCTTAATTTGTATATACTGCCAGAGGTAAATAAACTTGTTCCTGACCACTGGAGATCAACTTGGTCATTGAAAAAGTCAAAGGTTCAGTTTACTACTAGCAAGAAAACCCTATTGTACTGTTGTCTATACGACATTATAATGTTTTCTCACATTTATTTTGTGGTGGTTACTTTCAGCCACTTTTCCATCTGACATGTCACTTGATATTGACATAAAAATCAAGAAACAAAATGTTCAAAACAAAGGAATCCACAAGAAAAAGATTTTGACTCATGAAAGGGGTACCCTTAACTTTCCTTGCTGGGTAAAATGAATCACTACGGGTGACCTTAGGACAAACTGTTTATACCTAAACATAATATTTTCATTTTCCTTTTTCTTTGAATTTCACTCTTACGGATTTGTGGTTAAAATGAAACAAACTCATTTATTTCAGGGCTGCATTCTGAAACAGGGGCATCCCTGAGCCAAGTCAACCAATCTCAAATATATATATATATATATAGCTATGTGCATTGGCAAAGTGATATGACTGGATGACTTAATGGTTCCCATCTTCACCTTTCCCTTCAGGTCTAGTAGAGAACTAGTTATAAGTTGTCCTTTGAGTAGAATGGCCACTCCTCCCTCCTTCCACATCTTCTCCTCTACTTAGATCCATAATTGACTGGGAGGGCACAATTTGTATCACCTCCTGTTTTCACAGTGTGAATCATTGCAATAAGGGGGAGAGACCAAGGTAAGAATATCTATATATCTATACTCTGCTATAAGAGTCAATCAGATTAGAGAGGAAATTATTGCCATAGTCAGGTCAGAGCAATTCCTTTCTGACCAGTCCATTATTTATGTACCTTCTCCAGGTAGATAGCCTACATTTTAGTTGATTATTATAGTAATGATAATAAAGGTATGGAAAGTGGGTCTCTCCTACCTTAAATTTGTTGAAATTTATTATATTTATTCTTAACTAAAAGTAAGTTTCCTATTCCAATCTTTTGGATCCAAGAAGGCCAAAAAAAAATTATACAACTAGGCTAGCAATCTTAAGCTTTCACTCTGAATGATCATTTTGCTCAGTCAAGTTAAGCCAGTTAGACATTTTAAACTAAAGTAAGATCTTCACAGTACCTAACATTTGAATGAAAGTGAAAAAAAAATTAGTCAATCTTCTTGTTTCCTCATGTCTGGAATGTGCTTCCTCCTTATATCCACCTTCAAGAGTCACTCTCTTCCTTTGACATGGCCATCAGACATCATTCATCTTCTGTATGAAACCTTTTCTAATGCCCCCAATTGCTATTGGCCTATGTGACCTTGTACTTAACTACTTTGTGTATTTATATATGCATGCATTTATTAACTTCAAATTCATGCTTTATATATTTTTATTACTATTTGTTGTTTCCTCCATTATAATATAAACTCATTCCAAATTCTTTGTACTTGTATCCCTTGTACCTAGCATGCCTGGCACATAGGTGCATAATAGATATTTGTTGATTGATAAATGTCCAAGACATTTTTGTTGTCCTTCGTCAAAACACTGGATGATTAAATTTGTCAGTCTACACATAGCTCCTTTGGCCTTGCTTAAAAACAATTTAAAATAAAACATCGGAGTCAACTCCTTTGTCTCCAAACTATAATTCAGTATTTGTTTGGGTTTGCCACAATAGAGAAGGCTATGTGATGGACATCAGAAAGTTCAATCTGAGTAGCCCTTATCTCAGAAGTACATGCAGTTGCAGAAAAACAAAATTTCAGAGGCTGTGAGAGTTGAAATGAAATGAAATGAAAGTAAACTTTTCATTTGACTTGCAGTCAAAAATGAAATGTTCAGCAGCAATTAGCAATTTACCATTGTGACCTCAGTCCAAAAGTGTAGTTATAGTCTCATTGCTATAATTATTTTCTTTCAATAAATAAAGACTGGTGCAAATATTAAATGGGCATCATTAAATCAAGAATGTTTTAAAATACAAACACTATTCCGCAATTCATTTAATTTGTATCTCAAACATTACTTAGCAAGCTATTTAATTTAATTGTTGGCAAAATGCCTTACAAATAGGTTATAAATCTATAACTTCATATGAAACACTGAGTAATAGTGACATATTGTCTTGAATATCAACAGTTATGACACTGACTTATATAGAAGGAATACAACTCTAGTAATTTGTCCCAGTTTGAAGCAGAAAAAAATTAACCTGTATTATCACTTGTAGTTAAATAGTTTTGGAACATTTCCTTTTAATAGTCTCATGGGTTACACCAATTTTGGATAGTCCAATTCTATTTTTTCCTCTAATGCCACTTGCAACTACCTTCCAGACATGCACTGTTTCCTTTTATCAACTTTGGGGAAAGCGTTTATCTCTTTTATAAAGTGACTTGTTGCACAGTACTCCTCATGTTCTTGTCTTCCTGCTTGGCCTGGTAGTCACAATGAAGTCAGAATATTTACACATTTCTTTCTTCAAGAAATGTGTATTTGGTGTCTACTATGTGCCATACACTGTACTAAGTACTACAGATACAGAAACGTAAATAAAACAGTTCCTGTCCTCAAGGAGTTTATACTTGGGAAATATAACATATGTACAGATAAGCAAATACAGAGTAATGTTAGGAGATAGGGAGAATAAGAGAGAACACTAATAATGGGAAGGGGTCAGGAAAGGAGCTAGGAACTCTAACAGAAGGAGATGAAAAGAGTAAACATTCCAGGCTTATGGGAAAGGCTATGCAAAGTTATAGTCAAGAAATACAATGCTACGCATAGAGAACAGTAAGAAGACCAGTTTGGGTGGATTGTAGAGTGCTTGAAGGGGTATAATGTGACATAATCTTGGAAAAGTAGCCAAGAGACAAGTTGTTAAAAATTTCAAATGGCAAATAGATGAGACTACATTTTATTCTATTCTGTTTACTCTGACACTGAGTGCCTTATAATAATAATAATACTTAGTATTTATAAAGCACCTACTATGTACCAGGCATTGTGTTAAGCACTTTACACGTTTTATCCTTACAACAACCCTTTGTAAAGTGGATGCAATCATCGTTTCCATCTTACAGTTTCCTTAACAGAGGCAAATAGAGGTTGAGTTGCCTGTGGTCACACACCTAGAAAGTGTCTGAGACTGTATTTGAATTGGGCTTCCTGACTCCAGGGCTAGTACTCTATCCATTCTGATACTTAGCTACCACCATTCAGTAGCTGAAGATGATCCTGCTGTGAGAACTACTCACTAGTTGTTAAGTCCCTGCCTTCAACCTCTATATCCTGAGAAGCCTTGACTCAGTTGCTCACTCCATTTCCAGCTCACTCTCTGTTCTCTGCCTTCTTTCTCCATACTGGTTGCTTTCCCCCTCATATGGGTACCTTTTTTCTTCCCCTTTCCCTTTTCCTTTTCAGCTCTTTTTTTGTTTTGTCCTCTCCTCTTAGTAGGCTCCTTGAGAATAAGGACCATTTTGAATTCTTGTTTTTATATTCTCAGCACATTGCATAGTGCCTGGCACATTGAAAGCATTTAATAAATGCTCTATCTATCTCTATCTGTCTGTCTGTCTTTCTATCTATCTATCTATCTATCTATCTATCTATCTATCTATCTATCTATCTATTACTACTATTTCAAAATATCCATGATGTGAATTCAACAAGGCAAGCTGCAACAATATAATCTAATAAACAATTATTAAGCTCCTACTATGTGCCAAGCACTAGGTGTTAAGCACAAGGGAATACAATTAATTAAAAGAAAGATAGCCCCTGCCCTCAAAGAGCTTATAATCTTAAGGGAGAAAAAGCACACCAAAGGAGGCAGGAAAGCAGGTCACGGGGAATGGGACACCAGGGGTACCTGGTGCTGGGGTGTCTTGCTCCATGAGGTTGAAACCAGGTAGGATAGCAGATGCAAAGCAGAATGAGCAGCATATCTATACCTTCTTGTCCTTTGTGATTCTTTTTCTCATCCTTTCATAAATCCTCAAGATATACTAAGGAAGACCAATTGAAATTGTAGAGGCTTTTTCCGTCTAAATTTTCTAACATTCTGTGGTTTCCAGTGTATCATTTGTGCTATCTTTCTGTTATCCCTCATAGTGGATAGAACACTGGGCCTGGAGTCATGAAGACCTCAGTTGCAACTCAGCCACGGACACTAAGTAGCTGTGTGACCCTGGGCATGTCACTTAACCTTTTTGCCTGCTTCCTCATCTGTAAAATTGGGATAATAATAGTGTCTACCTCCCAGGGTAGTTGTGAGGATTAAGTAAGATAACAATTGTAAAGTGCTTAGCACAATGCTTGGTACATAGCAAGTGCTATGCCAATGTTAGCTATTACTACTACCACTACTACTACTACTACTACTACTACTACTACTACTACTACTACTACTATTTCTTTCATGGTTGAGGCAGCCTATCCATTGATAATATGCTAAATCCTACTTATAATTCTTTCCACCTTCCTTTGGGTTACCTACAATTTTGATTCTTCAGAGACTATAGTGTTCCATGATTTATAGCTATATGGCATATCTGGGAGAATATTTGTGTTAAAAAAAAGATGAGGTTTTGCATCAGGGAGGATAATTAAGATCATTGAAAGAACTGGCTAATTTCCCAAATGTGATGTACCCCACTGTCTTCTTCCTATTTAATTCTGAGTCCACCTCCCTGTCCTTCTGTAGAGTCTATTTAAGATATAGATATATACTACATATATTTGAATATATATGTATATATACTATATATTTAAAATATATAGATATACATGTGGATGTGTGTATACATACATTTATATATAATCATATATGTGTACATGCCTACATACATGCACACACACCACCACCAATACCACCTGCACCAACAAAGGTTCTGCATGAAGTCTCTACACAGAGAGAAGACCTTCAAGAGCAGGTGTTGTGAGCTTCAGTTTGTCACACATATTTCTTAAATGTGTGTCGTACTACAATTATGGTGGCCTAAGTTTAAGTTTACTCCTCCCATGGAGGATGTATTTGTGGGAAGGAGTGAGCTAGGTTCTTAGGAGAATGTTTCATAGTAATTGTCTTTACCATATTATCTGAGAATAGTAATCACTGCCCTCTGGGGACCCAACTTGCCAATTTGTACAGAAGTTGGAAATTGCTGCTATTATTTTTGGTATAATATCATTCATTATAGTTTCCAGTTGTTTACCCTCTTTTTGAGACATCTTGAAAATCAATCCCTCAATACTTTTAAATGTGTGTTACCTCCATCATAGATTTTTTCTGCGTGTACTTGGTCTAGTAAAGCCTCTTTTATTGACTCTTTTCTACTCCACATTTAGCCCATTGGGTACTGAGGCCATAGAGTCCAAATGTGGTAATTTTGCTGTCGTGCATGACAAAAAGAGATTGCTATAGAAGTACTGACAAATTTGTTCCATTTTTCATTTATTTGTTGTTTTCTTTCCAGTTTCACATAAAAGGTCTTGGAATGATATGGCTTAATATGTTCACATACCAGATTTTCTTCAGACTCATTCTCCCTTCCAATGCTTTTTGATGTATCATGAGGTGATGCTATTCATAATCTTCTGGCCTCCTCTTCTACAATGTTTTGAAAGGGAGTAATTACTATAAACTAGTTTTTCCCTTTACTGCCAAGTCTCTTTACATGAAGAGGAGATCAAATATTTGCTGGCTGGGATAATTTTTATGTTTCTTGTCTTTCTTATTTTGCTTTGGATAAACTTCTCTGAGAAATGCTGATAAGCTGCTATCCGTTTCCCATTTTGTTAGTGTCACTGACTTGTTTGAATCTTTTTTTTTAATTTTGTGGATTAGCATGACCAAGACACTGGTGACAAACCTCCCTATACTAAGTTAGAATGTTCCTCAGTAAGTTGCCAGCCTTTCAATCATGGTAGAACCTACTAAAAACTTGGGAACCATTTTTGAAAACCTGGGTCACCTACATGCTAAAATAACACTTCAGAGTAAGAATTTTATGGAGAATTACTATAAGTATCATATATTTGAATAGTCCTTTAATGCTATTTGAAAGTGTTTTCATAGTCATTACATTTGACACTTTTGTTTTAGGAATGTCATTTAACCGTGTGACTTTGGCCAAATATTATCACTTTTCTGTTCCTCAGTTTAAACACCTACAAAATAAGGGAGTTGAACTAGAGAATCTTTAGGGTCTCTTTTACCCTAGAATCCTATGAACCTTGCATTTTCCTAACTGTGCCGTGAGGTAGATAGAAAAGCTTTAGAACCCCATTTTATTTAGAGTGAGACACTGTTTTCACTCTCCCTGAATAAAGATGGCTCCATTACCCCTAAGGGCTCTAGAGGAAATCCCTGAAGGGTTGGATGGTATATTTCTCTAATGCCATTGACTAAAACCCACATTTTGGTATATTATCATCAACATTAACTACTATTGATTTGCATCCCAGTTTCATTTAATCAATTAACTTCAATTAGCTTTACAAAGGGACATTTACAGAAAAGCAAGAATAGAAGTACAAACTTCTTCCCAATGCTCTCCCATTTATGACCTCATTTCCTGGGAAGAGGCCTCAAATGTAAAACAATTCTGATGTACCAATTTGGCATAGCTTTCTTTTACTGAACCAACAGTTCAATTGGGACTTTGCTTCTCACCTTATGGCTTTTGGCAAATCCTAACATGGACTGTAGCTTCTAGACTTCTGACATTCAATAGAGACATTCATACTTTGATGCAATTTCTCTGTACTCAAGCTGCCTTGTTTTCCTAAAACATAGACCACTTTGGTGCATAGGCTGTTGAATAGTAAAGTTATACCATAAGAAAAAGCTAAAAAAGGATCAGATCCAATTCTACCTCTTAATGAGCAATTTGAAAAGCTGGATAGTGGCAAGACTTTTGGGAGCAGAGCCAAAAAGGCAGAGCAGAGAAAGCACTCAGCTGAATTTTCACAACATTCCCTTCCAAACAACTTAAAAATAACACCTCAAATCAAATTCTGGAGTGGTAGAGTCAACAAAAGATCAGAGTGAGACATTCTTCCAGCCCAAGACAACTTAGAAGGCTGGAAAGAAAGATCTGTGAAAGGAGGAAGAGGCTCACTGGGAGCCAACAGTCCCAGTGGTGGGACTAGGCGGTAACAAAAGCAGCAGCAGCAGCTTAGGGAGCTCTCAAGCCAGAGATGGTAAAGGAATCTGGCAACCTGTCAGAAAGAAGTTAAAGGGGACCCTTGTGCTAGCACTGGACACAGGACTAGAAACTGCTTGGCAATTCCATTGCCTATACTCACTTCTTGGTTATAGTTCAAGGGCAGAGAGCAGCACTTTTTTTAATAGTATTTTTTTCCCAATTACATGCCAAAACTATTTTCAACATTCATTTTTTGAAAGATTTTGAGTTCCAAATTTTTCTCCCTCCCTCCTCCCTTCCTCAAGGTGGCAAGCAATCTTACAGGTTATGCATGTGCAATAATGTAAAAACCTATTTTCACATTGGTCATGTTGTGAAAGAAGCAGAATAAAAGGGAAAAACCATGAAAAAAAGCAAAAATAATATGCTTTGATCTGCATTCAGACTCCATCAATTCTTTCTCTGGATGCGGATAGCATTTTCCATTATGAATCTTTTGGAATTGTCTTGGATCATTGTATTGCCAACATAGCTGATCATCGCATAATGTCACTCTTACTGTCTACAGTGTTCTCCTGGTTCTGCTCACTTCACTCAACATCAATTTACGTAAGTCTTTCCAAGTTTTTTACTTTCAATTTTATTAATCTAGCCTTTGATTTTTAGAATTTCCATTTTGATGTCAAATTTTTTTAGTTTGTTTTTTTCTACTTTTTTTTAGTTGCATGCAAAAGTATGATTTGCTCTTTTTCTCTTTAATTATTGTATGCATTTAGAGATATACATTTTCCCCTAAGTACTGCTTTGACTGCATTCCACAACTTCTGGAATGTTGTCTTATTGTTGTATCTCTCTTTAATGAAATTATCAATTATTCCTATGCTTTCTTCTTTGACTCACTCATTCTTTAGAATTGGATTATTTAGTTTCCAATTAATTTTTAATTCCTGCTTACATGGTTTTTTATTAAATAGAATTTGTATGACATTATGATCAGAAAAGGTGCATTTAATATTTCTGCTTTTCTGCATTTGGTTGTGAGGTATTTATACCCTAATACATGGTCAATTTTTGTGAAGGTGCCATGTACAGTTGAGAAAAAGGTATTCTCTTTTCTATTCCCTTTCAATTTTGACCAGAGATTTATCATACACACACATATATATGTATATGTATATGTATATATATATGTATATATATATGTATATGTATATATATATGTATATGTATATATATATATGTATATGTATATATATGTATATGTATGTGTGTGTATATATATATATATATATCCTAAGATTCCATTCATCTCTTTGACTTCTTTCTTATTTATTTCATGGTTAGATTTATCTAGCTCTGAGAGGAGAAAGTTCAGATCCCCCACTAGTATAGTTTTACTCTTTCCTCCTGTAATTCATTAAACTTCTCCTTTAAGAATTTGGATGTTATGCCATTTGGTGCATTTATGTTTAGTATTGACATTATTTTATTGTCTATGATTTCTTTTAGCAAGATGTAATCTTATTGATTTTTCTTTGATGTTTACCTTCCTCTGAAATTATCCTGCTCATCATTTCTTATAACACAATAGTATTCCATTACATTCAAATACCACAACTTGTTCAGCCATTACCCAATTGATGGGCGTCCCCTCAATTTCCAATTCTTTGCTACCACAAAAGACTTTATATATGTGGGTCCTTTTCCCTTTAATAATGATATTGCTGGATCAAAGGATATGCAAGTTGATTGCCCAGCTGGTTTTATGAAAGAAAAAAACCCAATAAAATAACCATTTGTTAATTTGATTTTCAAAAAAGAAGGAAGAAAACCAAAATACTAGTATAAAAATGAAAAGCGTGAATATACCACTCATGAAGATGAAATTAAAGCAAGTCTTAGGAGTGATTTTGCTCAATGATATGCCAGTAAAACTGATAATCTAAGTAAAATGGATGAATATTCACAAAAAACCCAAACTGCCCAGATTAACAGAAGAACACTTAAATAACCCTATTTTGGAAAAAGAAATTGAACAAGACATCAATGAACTCCCTAAGGAAAAAAAATCTCTAGGGCCAGATGGATTTATAACTGAATTCTACCATACATTTAAGGAACAATTAATCCCAATACTATATAAAGTATTTGAGGGGAAAAAGCAGGTAAAGAAGGAGTCCCACTAAACTCTTTCTATAATACAATATGGTTTTGATACCTAAACCAAGGAAACAGAGAAAGAAAACTATAAACCATTTTCCCTAAAGGATATTAATGCAAAAAAATGAAATAAAATACTAACAAGGAGGTTACAGCAATATGTCACAAAGATCATGCACTATGACTAGGTGGGATTTATACCTGGAAATCAGGGCCAGTTCAATGTTAGGAAAACTATCAGCATAATTGTCCATATCAATAACAAAAACAAAAAAAAATGCTCAAATCAATAGATTCAGTAAAAGCCTTTGACAAAATACAACACCCATTACTATTAAAAATGACTAGAAAGCATAGCAATCAGTGGAGCCTTTCTTAAAATAGTAAGTACTATCTATGTAAAACCAAGAGTAAGCTTGATCTGTAATGGGGTTAAACTCGAAGTCTTCCCAATGAGATCGGGGTAAAACAAGGATGTCTGCTATCACCACTATTATTGAATATTGCACTAGAAATGCTAGCTATAGCAATAAGACAAGAAAAAAGAAATTGAAGGAATAAAAATAGGCTTAACAGAAAGCACAACTTATCTATTATTAAAGGATGAGAACAAGTGATCTCTCTAAGTACAGGCCAATTAAAAGTTTACGTAATTTATAAAAAACATTCACAGTTTATATTTTTAAGGAAAAGCATAAACATTTACAAAAAAGCAGCATATTCACTGAGGAGCAGAAAGGATGTGGGGAAAAAGTCCCATGAAAGTAAGAGCTACTTATCAATTCAGTTATTATTAAACAAGCTGTCTGAAAGTGCCATAACATGCATACTACCTTGGCTGCAAAGCTTTTGACTCAGTTCTATACTCATGGCTTATTCACATACTGCAAATATATAAGACAGACCCAAACATAGTAGGAATGACAGTGTATTTGATATTCACAAGGAAAATTGCTCTCTATTTAAATATGCAACCAACACAACTATGTCAAGAATGATCTCATAAATGTGACATATTTCAGTTCTGCCTAGCCTTAAATCCATTATCATCTATCTTAGATCAAAGTATAACTTCTAAACAAAAAATGGAGATAAATAAAAGCATTTTTTTTAAACAATCTACATGGCTCCACCGAAGAACAAACTAAACTCTTCATCTGAGGCACCTAGGATGGATAGAGTGGATAGAGTGCTAGGCCTGGAGTCAGGAAGACCTGAGTTCAAATCTGGCCTCAGACACTTACTAGTTGTGTGACTTTTGATAAACCACTTGCCTCAGATTCCTCAATGTACAATGGGGATAATAAAAGCACCTACCTTACAGGGTTGTGTTGTTGTGAGGTTCAGATGAGACAATATTTGTAAAGTGCATGGCACAGTGCCTGGCGCATGTTAAGTGCTATATAAATGCTTGTTACTTTCCCTTCCCTAATGCATGGAATGTTTTCCCAATGATACCACAATGCCATTTGGTCTCAATAAATGTAAAATTCTGAATGTCCACCAACAAAGATAGAGACCACAGGCTTTGAGTTTGAATACAGAGATGACATTGAGCCAATGGTTGAAGATGTTATCTATGAATACATTTCTCTCCTTCAATCAAGATATTTCAAACCTAAAAATCTAGAGAAAATTAAGAGACTGAATTTCTGAAATCAAAGATGAATTGGAAAAATGTGTATAAAGCAATGAATGCCTATTAAACAGCAGTCTTAATGTACACTTTCAAAATTTTAACAATTGGAAAGTACCCATTAAAAATCTGAATAGCATTAGCAAAACCTAGGGCCCATCATGGTGACAGCTATTTAAAAAATGAACGCTTCCACACCAAACAGGAGAAAGACAATTGATAGATATACTTATGGGATGATATGTGTGTGTGTGTGTGTGTGTGTGTATGTATGTATGTGTGTGTGTGTACACGTGTACATGTGTGTGTGTGTGTGTGTGTGTGTGTGTGTGAAACCCCTACGGAGATACTTTTGAAGTAGGCAGACAGCATTTCACAAAGCAATAGTAAAGACTGATGATAGGTCCATGCCATCAGATTTACTAAGAGTAAACAAAAGTGACACCTTCTGTCCTGAGCCTCCAAAATGATGAAAATCTAATAGTGGGAACCAAAAGGCCCTCCATGGACAACATCTGCATGAATCTAGCCAACAATATATTGACAGAAAAGCATCAAGCAAATGACTGTGTTATGCAGATTCGTTTGTGGAAATAGAGGGGCTTATGATGGCCATAGGTCATTAGCACCCCAAACTATCCAATCCTTAAGGAAGCTAAACTTAGCACTCAGTGTAAATTATGCAAGGAAATAGCGGAGATTATGCAATTATAGGCTATACAAATTTAACACCAAATACCTAGAAAGACATGACCTGGCAGCTAGAATTATACATTAGAAACTCATTTTCATGCATGGGCAGACAAACAACAAATCCACATGCCACAAATACAGATCTCAAAATATCCTAGAGAATTCCGGCAATAAATTGTGCTAGAATAGAATTGGTCTATTATCCCAAACTGAGCTGTTACCCTCAATTGCCAAGATAGAACATTAATTTAAGAATATTTTAAAAAATGATTTTTTAATAGATATCACCATCAAAAGTCTTCATAATCACCAAGCTACACTGAATGGAGAGCTTTCAGAGACCTAGCCAAGGAGATGAAACAGAGTAAGGGGCATATCATCTCTCTTGACTTATTTGTCACAGAAATTGTGTTGAAGTTGTTCTCAGTAAGCTTAAAGAGAAGAACTTATATTCTAATACTTTAATTCAACTAAAAAAAGATGTTATTTTATCTACCTGAGCAATAGTGTGTAGAACGCTGAGTGTAAAAGAATAATAGTATAGACTTGCCCCAGGACCAGTTTTAGATGAACATCATTTTAAAAGGCCAGGAGAATTATATAACAAAAAGAATACTAACTCTGTAGAGATGTTGGATGGATCACTGTATTTGAAGTCTGGAGGACATAGTTTTGAATCCCCCCTTGGATGTATATTAACTGGGTGAACCTCGGCAATTTGGATTAGCCTCTCTGACTGGTAGATTCCTATTTCAATTCAATAAGCATTTATTAAGTGACTATTATGTGCCAGGCACTATTTTAGGCAGTGGGGATATAATGATAAAAATAAAAACAGTTCCTGCCTTCAAAGGATCTACATATTATTAAACACACACACACACACACACACACACATACACAGAGAAAAGTAAATAAATATATATTCAAAATGAAAAGAGAAAATTCCAACAATGTAGGGAATAAGAAAGGGCTCCTGTAGGAAATGCCACTGCTGAGACTCCAAGAAGCATGGTAGATCATTCTGGACATATGCAAAAGCATGGCTGTGAGAGACAAAACGTGCTGTAAAATATACATCACCATCATAAGACCTATCTTGGAAGGTTATATTGCAAGGCTCTGATGAGAATGTATAAAGCATGTTTTATAAACCTTCAAGTGCTATATAAAGTCAGCTATTTAGAGATTTAAGTCACGTTGTTATAGCTGGCATTTAATAAATGCTTATTGATCGACTAATTGATTTTCTAGCAGCTTGCATTGAACTAGGTTTTGCAGTTTTCCCCGTTTGCTACCTGTTTTTTTCAGAATGTGAAACTACTACCATGGCTCCTATTCCTACTCTCCTCAAGAGCGCTACTCTAGTTGTTGTTCAGTCATTTTATTCCTGTCTGATTCTTCATGACCCCCATTTGGGGTTTCCTTTGCAAAGATAATTGAATGGTTTGCCATTTTCTTCTCCAGCTCATTTTACAGATGAGGAAACTGAGGCAAACGGGGTTGAGTGAGTTGCTTAGGGTCATACAGCTAGTAAGTGCCTTAGGCCAGTTTTGAACTCAGGAAGATGGGTCTTCCTGACTCCAGACCCAGTACTCTATCTAACCTAACTGCCCCTGAACTACCCTTACATGTACCTTACTTCAATATAAGCAGCATTTATTAAGGGCCTAATACGTATCAGGCCACTAAGTTAAGTTCTAAGGATACAAGGAAAGGTAAAAAACCAGTCTGTTCTTCAAACTATACTTTGTTATCACAATCAAATGTGTCCGAATTTTACAAAAATAATAACAATAACATCTTATTTGTTTCAGGATACCTCCTTTTTGGCTTCTTTTTAGTCTGTACATTATCTGGCTTTGTTGTTCAACTATTTATTTTTAAAATTGAATATACAGTTTGTTATTTTTCACTTTCTTTGCCATCACATAATATTTATTTTATTTTTCATTTCTTAGAGCACAGTAAATATTTCATTTTTTAGGTGTACCCAATTTATTCAGTTACCCCTCAATCACTGGGTAGATGACTTGTTTCCAATTTTTCACTATTACAGACAAAACCACAATGAATATATACTTTTTGTGCATGGATAGCTCCCCTCCCCCTTTTGATATGTGAACACACAAAGGTTATATGATTTTATCAGCCTGGGAACTCCCTTCACCCCAGGGATCACATTAAGTCTGTGACTCAGTAGATAAGTCTTAGGGAGTTGCATAAGGCACATGGAGATTGTGACTTGCCCAGGGTCACATCATTTACACGAACCAGAGAATGGTCATGAAACTTATGAAAACAAGCCTTTTTGACTCCCAACCCAAGTAGTCTATCCATTATGTGACATTTTCTTTTGTTGTTCTTAGAAAACAATCCTAGTAGTGAGAACCCTAGGTCAAATGTGTAAAATTTATTGTGTATTGCCAGTTTGGATTCCAAAAAGCTTACTCTAGTTCATAACTCTGTCAACAATGTAATCATACGCTTGTTTCACAACAACTCCATGAACATTTTCTTGTTTTTCACACTCTTTGACAATTAAATGGTATAGGGTTGTAGCTATCTTAAAAAAATACAAATTAAAACTTAGTTTGAAAGCAGTTAATATTAATCTGTTTCTTCCTTGATGATGCTATTTCTATCATTCATTTTATATTCTCCTTTATTTCAGTTCTGTGAATCATATTTTAAAGGTAACATTGACCAACTAAATATATATCCTGAGAAGGGCAAGCAGCATAATGAGGTGATTACAACCCATTCAAGTCCTCAGTTTTACAAATGAGGAAACTGATGCTCAGGGTAATAAAAATAATTTACATAAAGTCATATAGTAATTGCAAAACCAGCATTTTAATCCTCTGGTCCTCTGATTTTAAATGGAGGGTTTTGTTGCACTATGTAGCCTAGAAGCTGGAGCTCAGCGATCCACTCATGATCACATGGCTTGTAAATATTGGAAGAGAGATTTAAACCCACCTCTTTCCTGACTCCATCTTCCACATTTGAAAGAGCTTGACATATTTAGCCCGGAGAAGACTTAAGTGTCTTGGCCAACGATGAAATTACTATCATCAAATATTCACGGGAGTATTGAGTGGAAGAGGTAATAGACTGATTCTGCCAGCATCCAGAGGACAGAACAAGGACCAATACTGAAATTATAGTAAGGTTTACCATAAGGAAGAACAACCTGACAATTTGAGGTATTTTAAGATTTGATGCACTGCTTCATGAAGTAGTGAGTTCCTTCTCTTTGGAGGTGTTCAAGTAGAGGCTGGAAAGGAGATTCATGCTTAAGAGAGGAAATGCATTTTATGACAACTCACATGTTTTCTCCTTTATTAGAACTTGAGTTCCCTGAAAATAGGGACTTTTTCTTTTTTGACTTTTTTTTTGGTATTCTTCAACACTTAGCCTAGTGCCTTACATGTAGTAAATGCTCAATAAATTCTTGTTGATTTGACTGGACTGCTAAGGACTCTTACAACTCTACATTTAGAGGTTGGGAGGCTAATCTCTTCTCCATCTCTAACTAGCCAGCTGACCATAGGCAAATATGATGGGAGGCCATATGTAGGAAAGATAGGGCTGTATTTATAGTCAGAGAATCTGGGTTGGAATTCCAGCTCTGCTGCTAACTGTCTTTCTAGGTGACTTGCCCAAAGTGATGGGATGAGGGATTTCTGATTCTAGGTTTCACACTCTACCCACTGTACCACGTAGCTTTCTCATTTGTGAAATGAGGGGATTGGACTAGATGATTCCTGAGGGCCTTTTTGATTCAAAATCTACGATGGCATTGTAAATTGTATACTCTCAATTAACTGTTTCAGTTTTAGCATCAGTAACATGGTCTATGCTAAGAGGTTAGGAGATAGATGGATAAATATTTAAGTAGCTAGCTAGCTAGCTAGCTGGATGAATAGATATTCCCAAGTTTGACACTAGGGATATATGTTCTAAAAAACTAAATAGTATAGCTGTCCTCAGTGCCAGTGCTGTGGGTAGGCTTCTGGATGAAAGTCATTTTTCTACCCACAGTCATGATGAAATATTTTTTAGTGGTATTGCCTGAAGAGAGACTCATAGTTGCTCAACTCTTTTCACTTCAGGTTTATACAATAAAGTCAAATCAGGAGTTCAAAAATATCATTTCAGAAAGGAAATGAGAAAGAAATTGCATTTCTGTCACTAACAGAGGAGGGGGCTTAATCTTTCCATAGGAGTAAAGGAGGATGAGGTGGGGTAGGGGGGGATGAGGGCTGCAAGATAATTGAGAAAAGCAGGAAATGTAGCAAAGCCAAGGCTAGGTGTCAAGTGAGGTGTTGTTCAGACAATCTCATGTGAGGAGCAAATTGAGGATGGGTTAATAGAAAGAAAGAAAAGGAACAGAGTGGGAAAACAAGAAATAAAAGAAAGGGAGCTTGAGCATGAAGTGTGTAACTGGTGAAAGAGAAAGGAGATTATCAGGAAAATGCATGTAAGGCTTTGTGGTGAGAGAAGTGGGTGGAGGCCAAGGGAGAGATGAGATGAGGAAGAAAAATTTGTTTAAATAATGAAGAAAAACAGTGTAGAAACCAGTGCATGTCATAATAGGGAATGTTATCTTCATTAGAAAATGTGGAAGTGTGTCTTGTGGGCCAGGACATTGGTATTATTTCTGATATAACACCAAAATAAATGTAGCTGCAGCCCATTGTGTTCTGCTAAGATATTGGCCTATCTCCTTAACTGCTTAACATTCAACAGGGTGAGGATTCTTAATGTCACTTCATAATGAGCAGGAAATAACACGACCTAAACACTGGCAGCGTTTAGTGCAGTGGTAAGAGAAGAACCTGGAGGCTGAACGATGGGCCAAACTTCCTAGCAATCTGGTCTCAATCTCCTTGACATTTAGAAACCATCCTTTTCCTCTCTCCTCTCCTCTCCTCTCCTCTTCTCTCCTCTCCTCTCCTCTCTTCTCCTCCTCCCTCTCCTTCTCTCTGTCTCTCTTTATCTGTCTGCCTCTGTCTGTCTGTCTGTCTCTCTCCCTTCCCTTCTGTCTCTGCTCTCTTTCTCTTTCTTCCTCTTTCCCTCTCTCTCTTCCTCCCTCTCTCCCTCTTTCTGTCTTCCTCCCTCTCTCTCTTTCTCTATATATATCTCTCTCCTTTTTTCTCTATCTCTCTCTCTTTTTCTGTCTGCCTCACCCATTCTTCCCATATATTGGTATGTATATAAAATTTATATTCTCTCATGTATGTATTCATTCATTCATTCATTCATTCAACAATACACCTGAAAACTATACTGGATGCAATTGAATGTCTAAAGGTATCCTGGAGGTAATTTATATTTTTGTTTTCAATATTCTAAGGAGACTCTTCTTCAGGTCCCAACAACCATCTTAGCTCCAGTTAGAATTGTTGGAAACTTTGGTGAATTTCCTTAGAACCTTGAAGGTCAGGCCTAGGTTACAGCATATTTCATGGAGGTTTGCAATCCTTTCAGCAAGGCTGAGAAGGATTTCAGTTGAATTGCATGCAAGCTTGGGCCAAGTTTCAAGTGAGCCTGGCGTAGCTTTTTCAGGTAGGAGTCAGGTGAAACTTGACGGGTCCAGCTCAGTTTTGCTTTGAGTTTCTTTTGGGTTTTCTTTGAACCTGACACTCAAAGTGAAACTCAGGAGATCTGAACCTTTTGCAAACTCAGACCCCAAAAGTAGGTTTTTGGAGGCAACTCTTGCAAATTGGAAATGCTGAGTTCACAACTCTGATGAATTGCTTCAGATTGTTTATTCCTTTGGAAAATAGACTTTTCAAGAAAAGCACTTAAACTGTGGATTTAATCAATTAATATAAGGTATCATGAGACTGGGTGGTCACCGACCCAGTTAAGGCCACCTCTGCCAAGCAGGATAGGCAAATTCTCATGGTGACAGATCACTAAACAGAAATCCAGGAGTGCCAGGTTAATGTCTACTTGCCTTGCGTTTTGTTCCAACTTTATTTAGGACATATTTAAGGCTAGAAATAAGGGTCTCTCCTCAAAAACCAGAATAATTATTTATGTAGAGAATTACTAGTGTCTACCCAATTTGTTGTCTCCAAATTATGTTGTCTTTAGTACCAGAAATTGTAGGATCATAGATCTAGAGTGGTCTTTAGAAGCTGTCTAGTGCAACTACCTGATTTTTCAGATAAGGCCCAGATAAGTTAAGTGACTTGCCTGTGGTCACACGAATAGTACTCGAAAGAGGCAGGATTTGCACCTAACTCCTTCTACTCTGGAGCCAATGCTCTTTCCACTGTATTGCAGCTTCTTACTTTGTATACCTTTTATATCTGCCTACATGTGTACATTTTTTTTTTCAACTAATAGAATGTAAATTACTGGAGAGCAGGGACTATTTTGTTTTTCTCTTTGTATTTCTAATGACCAACAATGCCTGGCACATTAATAAATGCTTCTTCGTAGTTGATTAACTAATTGAGTTATATGATAAAAATGTCTCATTTTTGAATGAAAAAGAAAAAATGTTTTTAAAAAATAATCCTACCTAATCACACATATGGAAAAGGGAAAAAAAAAGACTGAAGCCTATGAAATCCTTTAAAAGAGAAAGTACACTAAGCATAAAGATGAGCTAATTGCCAGGATAATTTGCAAAATACGATTTTGACTTCAATGAGGGGTCAATGCTGGTGTAGACGAGTTTAATTCACTCTTGGCAAACAACACTGGATATTAATTAAGCTCAACAAAAATGAGGAGTTTCTCTTTTTTTTTTGAGAGAGGAAACAGAGCTGACAGAGTTTTGGCATATCAACAAAAGGAATCAGCACAAAGAAAAAAAAAGGATTAGTCAAAATAAAGATCAAGAGAAGATCAGAAATAAATTGGCTTAAATCCAGGAAACATTTGCTACATTTTCCAAGGCGCTCTGTTCTTCTTGAGTATATAGAACAGAGAGGAACTGACTGATCTTTACCTAAAGGATATTAACCATCCTGCATGTGAGTGATTAGATCCCCTTAGAGCTGTTGAGGAAGTGGTGAATACATTCACTACATGTATAGTCATTGAGGAAAAATTGTTTTAACACACCCACGAAGGCTTAACCTAAATCGAAGCTGATGGGGAATTCTCGTAAGATCGTCAAAGAGAACTCCAAGTATTTATTCTGGAGAAGTACCTTAAAATGCTGCTTTTATACAGAAAACAGCCAGATTCTCCTTTGGAATACATTAGGCATTCCGAAAGAGATATTAACCCTTTCAGTCTCCAAGGTCACTAATGACTGCATTTCCTCTAATCACCTAATCTGCCTTTAGGCTTAAGAAGCGAATCAAGAATACTGGTAGAGTCAGGATGCCTGGGTTCTCACCTCAATCAATCAATCAATCAAAAAACATTTATTAAGTACCTGCAAGTACCAGACACTCTGCTAGGCACTGGCAATTTGTCCTAAGTGTACTTGATGTATGTTTTGCTAAAAATTTTTGTTGTTTTTGTTCAGTTTTTTCAGTCATGTCCAACTCTTTAAGACCATTTGGGGTTTTCTAGGCAAGATACTGGAGTGGCTTGCCATTTCTTTCTCCGGTTCATTTTACGGATGAGGAAACTGAGGTATACAGGGTTAAGTGACTTGCCCAGCATCACACAACTAGGAAGTCTCTGAGGCCAGATTTGAACTCGAGAGAATGAGTTTTCCTGACTCCAGACCTGGCACTCTATCCATTGTACCACCTAGCTGCCCCAGCTCAAACAATCGCTTATATTTTTAAAGATGACTTCTTGCCTTATCTTCCCCAGAACCAAGCGTCCATGTAATTTCTCAGCCATTTCTAAACCATGCCACCTGTGCTTTATCTGTCCTTCTCATCCTCTTCATTCTTCAGTGGTCTGCAATCTCTGCCCAGCATATAGCATATGCCAAAGTGTTGCTGCCTTCTTATTGCTAGTGGCTCAAGGCATGGCTCCACTGGATAAGTGGTCATGAAGTCTTTCTTGGTTTCTAACTCCTGACTATCCAGAATCCTTAACTGGGGTTCTTCATAGGAGGCATAAACTCTTCAAGGATTCTTTTGGTTTAAAAGCCCTGAGCTTTCCCTGCTATAGCTTTTTTTAGGAAGCAGAGGCTCTAACACACTCACTTATAAGGAGTTTATCTGTCAGTCTGTTATTGTTGCTTGGAGAACCTTGGCTAGAATGAGTTTTTCTTTCCAAAAAGAACTTCTTTGCTCCTGACCATGGTCTTTGGAACAGTGCCAGATCCCTTTTCCAGCCAGTTAGTGTCCTCAAGGTTGATACTATTTGTAAAAACTCTATTTCCAGGTCACTGAAGCTTGTACCTCTGTATTAGTAACCACTCTTGTTTAGCACTAGAAAAATCTCTGTAACTTGCTGCTTAATTTCTGCATGCAAAACTGCTCAATTAATTTTATCTGCTACCCTCCTATTAATTGCTAAGGGCCCTTAGGGTCTGAAATCTCTAATTTCTTGATTCACCTCTTCTGCTCTAATATCCTACTGCATGGGAAGGGGGAAAGAAGCACCTGAAGAAAACTAAATTCAAGGACAATGCCATGGTCTCCCTCTTGCCTAAAGATATTCCTGGCCTTTTTATGGGGCCAGTGATCATCTACCTTTATGCTTGTTTTAGGATTTTCTGGATTACCTATAATCCAAAATGAGGATGAGATCAATGATGTTACTCTTATCCATTAAATTTCTTCTACAGATTACAGATGACAATCTAGATCATTCAATCACTCAAGTATAATTGGATGGAAGAGGTGAAATAATTTCTGAGGTCACTTTCTAAGAGCCAGTTGTGCCTCTTTTTATTACCAGGCCAATTCTGGTTTTAAGGTGTTATTTTCTTCAGTATTTTTGTGCCTCTTTTGATCAAGCTATTAGCCCTCTTTTCATAACTTTTTTTTTTATCACTTTCATTTCTTTTTCTACTTTTTCCTCTACCACTCTGATCACTTTCTTTAGCTCTTCCAGGAATGCTTGTTGAGCTTGTGTCCAATCAGCATTTTTTCTTTGTGATTTTGGTTTCTACCTACAACCCAGTTTCTGGGGAGACTGAAGGATAGAAATCTACAAGTAGGAAGGGTAATAGTGAAGGAGCTCAATTTGTCCCTTTCAGATATAGCTATATGTAATTTAAAAATAACCAAAAAGGAAATGAAGGACCTCAATAAATTTTTAGAAAAGTTAGATTTAATAGACCCCCACGGAGAATACTGAGTGAGAATATAAAGGAATATATGTATTTCTCAGCTATATATTCCACCTTCACAAAGATTAAACTGGTATTAGGGTATAAAATCCTCATAAAAACAGAAATGTTAAATGCATCTTTTGTTGACCACAATGAAATAAATTATTCAATAAAAAGCCTTTGAAGAAAAGGTTAAAAGTTAATTGGAAACTAAATAACTTAATCTCCAAGGGAGCAGAACTCATTTTAACATAAAGTTCAGAGTCTAGAAATAGGTTGGAAAAATAAGTAAAACAATGACAAAAAAACCCCCCATAAAAACTACTACAGTGGCAGGAGATAACAATCATGATCTCAGACAAAACAAAAGCAAAAATAGACCTAATTCAAAGACATAATCAGGGAAATTAAATTTTCCTAAAAGGCACCATAGACAATGAAATAATATCAAAAAATTTTGCAGCGAGTTTCTCTGATAAAGACTTCTTTTCTCAAATATCTAAGGAACTGAATCAAATTATTAAAAAATAACAGACATTTCCCAACTAATAAATTATCAAGAGAGATGAAGAGGCAGTTTTCAGAAGAAGAAATCAAAGTCATCTATAGTCATATAAACAAATGCTCTAAGTTACTATTGATTAGAGAAATGCAAATTAAAACAACTCTGACAAGTGCTAAAAGGGATGAGGGAAAATAGATACATTAATGAACTTTTGGTGGAGTTATGAATTAGTCCAACTATTTTGAAGGACGATTTGGAACTATATCCAAAGGGCTATAAAACCTTGCTCACCCTTTGGCCCAGTAATAACACTACTACATCTGTATCCCAAAGAGATCAAAGAAAAGGCAAAAGGACTTATATGTACAAAAAAAATTTATAGCAACTCTTTTGGTGGTGGCAAAGAGTTGGAAACTGAAGGAATGCCCAACAATTGGGGAATGGCCAAACACATGTGGCATATGCTTGTAGTGGAGTACTATTGTGCTGTAAGAAATGACAACGGGATGACTTCAGAAAAACCTATATGAACTGATATAAAGAACTAGGATATCATTGTACCCAGTAACAGTGATAGTATAATGATGATCAACTGTGGAAGACTTGGCTAGTCTGATCAATACAATGATCCAAGACAATTCCACAAGACTCATGAAGAAAAATGATAACACCTTTCAGATAAAGAACTGATGAACTTTGAGTGCAAATTGAAGTGTAGTTTTTCTTGCCTTTTTTTGTCATGTGACTAATATGGAAATATGGTGGGTTTTTTTTCATGATTTTACATGTGTAATTGATATATTACTCACCTTCTCAGCAGATTGGGGAGGGGCAACAGGGAAAGAGAAAATTTAGAACTCAAATTTTAAAAAAAGAATCTTAAAAAAAAATAAATATTAATTATGTCTATATTTAAAAAGCAGGAACAAACTGAGCTTTTCTTAAAATGATAAGTAGTGCCTAAAATGAAGAACTGGCATAATTTCTAATGAGGTTATATAAGCTAGACATCTCTTCAGTCACATCATGGTTAAAGCAAGGATGTCCATTATCTCCATTATTATTCACCTTATGCTAGAAATGCTAGCTATAGCAATAAGATAAGAAAAAGAAATTTGAGGAATAAACATAGGCAAAGAGGAAATACAATTATTACTTTTGCAGATGATATGATGGTTTATTTAGAGAACACTAGAGAGAAAACAAGAAGACTAATTAAAACAATTAACAACTTCAGCAAAGTTGCAGGATGTTAAATAAACCCATAGAAACCATCAGAATTTCTGCATATTATCAGAATAATACAGTAGAAACCAATATTTTAAAATAACCACAGACAGAAAAAAAAATGTGGGAATCTATCTGCCATAACATACAGAGGAATTACTTCAACAAAAATGAAGATAGATCTAAATAATTGCAGATATATTAATTGCTCATGGGTAGGCCAAGCCAGTATAATAACAGAGGATAATACTATTTAAATTAGTTTAATTATTCAGTTCTTTGTCAATCAAACTACCAAAGCAATACTTTATAGAGCAAGAAAAATAACAAAATTCATCTGGAGGAATAAAATAGTAAGAATATCAAGCAAATTAATGAAAAAAAAAAGTAGGAAGGAAGGAGGTCTAGTAGTACCAGATCTCAAATTGTACTCCAAAGCACTTATCATGAAAACAATTTGGTCTTGGCTAAGAAATAGAGAGATTGATCATTGGAATAAAATAGGTGCACAGTATATAGAAGCAAATGAATACACTAGCTTAGTGTTTGATAAATCCAAAGATCCTTGCCAATGGGGCAAGAAATCATTATTTGACAAAAATTATAGGGAGAATTGGAAAGCAGTCTGGCTGAAACTAGGAATAGACAAACATCTTGCTTCAAATACCAAGACAAACTCTGCATGGGTACACGATAGACATAAGGAGTAACATCATAAACAAATTACAGGAGCCTTCCCTTGCCTTGCCTTGCCTTCCTTTCCCTTCCCTTCCTTTCTTTCTTTTGTCTTTCTTTCTTTTTTTTAAACATGGTAAATGTAGTCATTTGTTTTCCTTGATTACTCGTATTTGTAATAGGTTTTGTTTTTTCTTGCCTTCTCAGTGACTGGGGGTAGGTGATTGGAAGATGGAAGAGAAAGAATTGGAAACTGAAAACAAAATGAAATTGAATTCAGGAACAGAATAGATCAAAAAGAACTCAATAGCTCTGTGAGGAAATAAATATTAAAACAAGGTCAAAAGATCAGGGAAAAAAATAAGAAATTGTTAAGGTACCTCCTAGCAAAAAATACTGAACTGGAAAACAGGTTGAGGAGGGATAATGTAAGAATTGTTCAGTCATTTCAGTTGTGTCTGACTCTTCAGGACTCCATGGACCTCTGTCCATTGGACTTTTCTTTTTATTTATTTATTTATTTGTTTGTTTGTTTATTCATTCATTCACTTATTTATTTATTTGTTTACTTGTTTATTTTTGGTTTTCAACACTTACTTCCACAAGATTTTGAGTTCCAAATTTGCTCCCCGTTTCATCCCTCCTCCACCCCAAGATGGCATGCATTCTGTATACCCCTTCATCGAATCTGCCCTCCCTTCTATCTCACCCCTCCCTTCTCTTATCTACTTCCCCTTCTGTTTTCCTGTAGGGCAGGACAGATTTCTATATCCCATTGCTTATATTTCTCATTTCCCAGTTGCATGTGAAAACAATTTGTTTTTAACATGTGTTTCTAAAACTTTGAGTTCCAAATTTTCTTCCTTCCTCCCTCCCCACCTACCCTCATTGGAAAGGCAAGTAACTTGATACTGGTTATACATGTGTAGTCATGTAAAACACTAGTTGTGTTGTGAAAAACTAAGTATACTTCCCTTCATCTTATACTGCCCCCCCATTTATTCTATTTTCTTTTTTAACCCTGTCCCTCCTCGAAGTATTTGCTTCTGATTACCCCCTTTCCCAATCTGCCCTCCCCTCTATCATCCTCCTGCTCTCCTGTCCCCTTCCCACCCCTATTTTCCTGTAGGGTAAGATAGATTTCCATACCCAATTGAGTGTGTATGTTATTCCCTCCTTAAGCCAAATCTAATGAGAATAAGATTCACTCATTCCCTCTCACCTTGCCCTGTTTCCCCTCCACTGTAAAAGTCTTTCCTTATCTGTTTTATGTGAGACAATTTACCTGATTCTACATCCCCTTTTCTCCTTCTCCCTGTATAATCCACTCTCACCCCTTAATTTTATTCTCCAGATATCACCCCTTCATCTTCAACTCACCCTGTGCCCTCGATCCATCTCTCTATCTCTCTATCTATCTGTCTGTCTGTCTGTCTATCTATCTATCTATCTATCTATCTAACCATACATATAATTTTTACCTCCAATTACCCTAATACTGGCAAAGGTCTCATGAGTTACAAATATCATCTTTCCATGCAGGAATGTAAACAGTTCAACCTTAATAAGTCTCTTATGATTTCTCTTTCCTGTTTACCTCTTCATGTTTCACTTGAGTCTTGTGTTTGAAAGTCAGATTTTCTATTCAGCTCTGGTCTTTTCATCAAGACTTCTTGAAAGTCCCCTATTTCACTGAATGACCATTTTTTCCCCTGAAGGATTATACTCAGTTTTGCTGGATAGGTGATTCTTGGTTGTAATCCTATCTCCTTTGCCCTCTGGAATGTTATATTTCAAGCCCTCCAGTCCCTTAATGTAGAAGCTTCCAAATCTTGTGTTATCCTGATTGTATTTCCACAATACTTGAATTGTTTCTTTCTGGCTGCTTGCGATATTTTCTCCTTCACCTGGGAACTCTGGAATTTGGCTACAATATTCCTAGGTGTTTTCCTTTGTGGATTTCTTTCAGTAGGTGATAGGTGGATTCTTTCTATTGTTATTTTACCCTCTGGTTCTAAAATATCAGGGCAGTTTTCCTTGATAATTTCTTGAAAGATAATGTCTAGGCTCTTTTTTTGATCATGGCTTTGAGATAGTCCAATAATTTTTAAATTATCTCTCCTGGTCAGTTGTTTTTCCAATGAGATATTTTACATTGTTTTCTATTTTTTCATTCTTTTGGTTTTGTTTTACAGAGCCTTGATTTCTCATAAAGTCACTAGCTTCCAATTGCTCCATTCTGATTTTTAAGGAAGTATTTTTTTGAGTGAGCTTGTGGACTTCCTTTTCCATTTGGCCAGTTTTTCTTTTTAGGGCATTCTTCTCCTCCTTGGCTTTTTGGACCTCTTTTGCCATTTGGGTTAGGCTATTTTTTAAGGTGTTATTTTCTTCAGTATTTTTTTTGGGTCTCCTTTAGCAAGCTGTTGACTTGTTTTTCATGATTTTCTTGCATCACTCTAAGTTTCTCCTCTACTTCTCTTACTTGCTTCTCAAAATCCTTTTTGAGCCCTTCCATGGCCTGGGACCAATTCATATTTTCTTGGAGGCTTTGCATGTAGGAGCTTTGACTTTGTTGTCTTCTACTGGTTGTATGTTTTGATCTTCTTTGTCACCAAAATAAGATTCTATGGTCTGACTCTTTTTGCACTGCTTGCTTATGATCTCAGCCAATTACTTGAGTTACAAACTCTTTATTAAGGTAGAGGTGTGATTCCAGTGTGGAGAATATCCTGTCCCAAGCTTTGGAGGTTTTGTGCAGCTGTTTTCAGAGATACTTCTAGGGACCTGTAAATTTTCAGTTCTTCCAAGGTGCCATGATCAAAAGTGAGGTGTTTACTTTTCCTGGCCTGTGCTCTGGTCTGTGAGTGACCATAAGCACTCTTTTCTGTCTTGGAACTGCGAAGAGGATTTTCTCTATACCACCACTACAAGCTTCACCATTCCAGCACTCCTCTTCACCCCAGGACTGCCACTCAAAATTGTGACCCAGATCTAAGCATGAGCAAAGCAAGAGAATCCAGCAGAGAGATCCCTGCAATTCCCCTCTAATCAGCCACTCGATTCCCCCTCAGTCTGTGGAGGAAGCTCGGGAAGCAGCCAGAACCCTGGGGCCAATCATCGCAGACACAGACTTTTCCCACTGACCTTCTAAGTTGTGTTTGGCATTTGTGGATTAAGAAGTCTGGAAACTGCCACAGCTGCCTGTGATTCAGTCCTCTGAGGCATGTTCCAGGTTCACTGAGGCCTGCCTTGCCTGAGCGCCCATGCTGAACTGTGCTCGGCGTGACATACCTTCCTGATCAACCATCCAGGCTGTCTTGGGTTGTAAATTTGTTTCACTCTGTCTTTTTGTGGGTTCTGCTGCTTCAGAATTTGTTTAAATCCGTTTTTATAGGTATTTAGAGGGGTTTGGGGAGAGCTCAAGCAAGTCACTGCTTTTATGCTGCCATCTTGGCTCTGCCTCCCCCCATTGGGCTTTTCTTGGCAAAGATACTGTAGAGGTTTGCCATTTCCTTCTCCAGTGGCAAGTAGAAGTTAAATGACTTGTCTAAGGTCAAATAGCTAGAAAGCTTCTGTGACTAGCTTTGAACTTGGGTCTTCTTGACTCTAAGCCCAGAGTTCTATCTATTACGCCACCTACCTGCCTCGTAATTTAAGAATTAGATACCTAAAATATCATTATTAAATAAAAAACCTGGACATTATTTCTAGAAATTGTGAGGAGGAAAGAAAAACCAACCCTGTACAGATGTATTAGAACCAGACAGCAAAGTGGAAATAGAAGGAACTTAACTGATCACTTTCAGAAAGAAGAAGGAGCTTAAGATTAGAGGAAGTTTGTTAACCACAAGTGCATAGATATTCTGCAGAGCAAATTGGAAAGAATAGGCAGATCTGGAATGGGTTATTAGAAAGGAGGGTAGGATTGAGGTAAATGAGAATATAGCAACTAGCATTGGGGAAGACAGTATGCTTTTTGGTAGATAGTGGTTACTGTTACTGGAATATTAGTTTAGACTGAGTATCATTGGATGGGTAGCAGCCTACTAGGGAAGAAAGATTAGAAGGTTTGTGATCATCTCTTGGGATCATCATGGATGATGTCTCTGTGTTTTGTGAGAACTCATGAATCCTGCATGCAGGAGAAATAGGTCCTTGGGAGCCTGAGAGCCCAGTCATGAGCTAGGAGGGGTTTTATTCCAGGCAAGCTTCTTGGCAGGTACCAACAAGCTTCATAGAGGCTTAAGTCTTTAAGTAAAGGAGAGATTTAGGCAAGTTGGCCTAAAAAAGTAGAGATGGGGAAAGTATTCCCAGCAGTGGAAACAATATGGAGATCTCTGCCCCACCCCTTTCAGAAATGCACGAGGTATGTTCAGGGGGACTATTGATCAGTTTGACTAGAGTAAAGAGTTATTTCTCTCCTTTTATCTTCTGGCTTCAAATAATTTCAGGATGGGAGAGAGACTGCATATAATCCACAGAACTATTCACAAAATCTGCTCTCTTGCTGCCTCCACTACTTAGCTTCCATGCATTCCTTATTTTGGTAAAGGATTTTAGGATTCAGAACTGGAAAGGATTTTAGAAATTGCCAAAATCATATCCTTATACAGATGAGGAAAGTGTGCGTGTGTGTGTGTGTGTGTGTGTGTGTGTGTGTGTGCACACTCATGTGTATTTTCTAGAACTAGAAATCTATATCATGGCTCATGGCCTTACCACAGGATCAAAAGGGCAAAAGGAATTCATGAATACTTGGGGGTGAGTGGGGAGGATTTTACCTACCTTCCCTGAAAGAACAAACAGTCTGGAGAAACTGAAGTAGAGAAAGCACATACAGCTACTCTGCAGAGAAACCTCTGCATTGCTATCAATGAAACATGGACTCCCCAGCTGATGCTTCATGCCTTTATAGACATTTTTCTGACTATAAATACCTATGACTCTAGTTTTAAAGTTTCTTCACCATGCCAAAAAATAACAGGTCTGGATCAAAACATAAAGTAACATAAGTAGCAATAGCACTGACGTTTTAGATTGGGGATCTCATGACAAGCTCTTTTCTCTACATCGTTACTAGATCTAGCAGGACATCTACCACCCTATAGCTTCCATTGCTGCTATGAAGATTATGGATGTAGAAGATGGTAGGTAGCAGGGGGTAGCATTGTCCAGATGAAAACAGTTGTTTATTTCTTTTTATGAGTCTGCAGGGTGGGCTCTAGGATATTGGTTTTATGGGTGCCTGTGACATTGGTAGGTATGACAAATAATTGAGATCACTATCTGCCTGGATTGAAATCAAACTCGTGAACCTTGCTACTTACTAAGCTTATCTTGGATTTTTTGGAAGGCACTTGATTTTGACTCTGCTTCGATCTAGTTTACCTCCCCTTACTTCTGTTCTAGCTCAACCATTTTTCTGCCCAGTTTTGATCTTTGAGTAGGATACTGCCTTTTCATATGTGAACAGTTTTGTTGTTTAAGGGAGAAGAGAAAAGAACATCTTTGTAAGAAAAATAATAAAATCTACTTGTGAAGAAAGTTTCTCAGATGAAATTTGAGTATAAATACAGACTATTCTGAGGACTAGAGAATTAAATATATTGAGAGGATCTATTTGAAGGCATAGCAACGACTGAGGTAATGATGGCAGGAGAGCATTGTGGTGTATTACAAGCATAGTGTGGGTTCATTTGTATGTTACCATTTTTAGAGTTTTCAAGTTCATAAAGAAAGTATAGATCAAATAACTGTTGAGGGCCTACAAATAGATTGTTCTTTGAATTTTACTCATAAGATAAAGATGAAGGCAGCTAGGTGGCACAGCGGATAGCTCTCCAGGCCTGGAGTCAGGAGGACCTGAGTTCAAATCTAGCCTCAGACACTTACTACCTGTGTGGTCCTGGGCAAGTCACTTAACCCTGCTTGCCTTAATTTTTTCATCTGTAAAATGAGCTGGAGAAGAAAATGGCAAACCACTCCAGCATCTTTGCCAAGATAGGTCATGGGTCATGGAGAGAAGGTCACAACCAAAAACAACTTAACAACAGTAATAAAGATGAGCTATGCTGACCAAACTAGAGGCTTTGATTTGAGGCATTAGAGGGAGTTAAGAAGCCAACAGGAGCTGGTTAAAAACCAACAGGGAGGAGGTTAAGAAGCCAGCAGGAAGAGAAGCTTTGAGAAGAAGGGATCAACAAGAGAGTCAGAATAATGAGCAGGAGAGTGATCTAAGCACAGGAGGAGTCACAAAAAGCTGGGGATAGCAATCATAAAAGGCTTCCAGCTGAGATAGCTGAGTCTTCAGCTGCTTTACTAGGAGCTTGATGCTTAGAAGAGTGTTGCTCTTCTAATTAGCTAGAGAATGACTGAAGGAGCTAGTGGAAACTCATTGGTTGAAAGCTTCATCCCGCTATTTTCTCAAAAGCTGTTTCTGGTGCCCTCCAAAATCTGAGAAAGAGGAAGCCTCTCAGGGTATTGAGCTCTACCCATCTCTCTAGTTTGAGATAGAGAAACAGAGGAGGAAAAAACACGCATTACATGTAGCTTGCTATGAGCTTTGCTTTTATGAGAGAAAAGGCTTGGTGCTAATTGGACAGAGCAGTCTCCTGCTATCTGTGGATTTGGAGGAGCTTGGAGCTTCTGATGCTCAAGGGGACAGCTTGTCACTGAAGTAGTTTAACTTTTCCCCCCTCATTGTTCTTTTTAGCATGACCGTAAATTTGTTACTACTTCACTGATTTCAGGGCAAAAGAGGCATGGGCTTTGCCTAGCTGGAGAGTGGGGAGGACTGAATGGGGAACAGCTACCAGCGAAGTGGCTTCATATGATGCAAATTGTTCCTGAAGGAACCAAGGACATCAAGTCTTGAAGACAAGAGTAGTGAGTTGCTCAGAAAACATGAGCTTCCTTATGAAATGCAAAGGGAAAAATTCCTATAGTTTCAAATGAACCTATTCTGTTTGAGGCCTGAGATTAGGGGATGTAAGAAGACTGGGTCTAATGCCAGCACTCTCTTAGTTTAGGTTTGTATGGAGTGAGGTACATGAAAGTCACTGAGCATTTAACACAACAGAACTATTCAGCAAGGATACAGTGGCACTTAGCTTCTCTAGATATAATCCTTTTCATCTTCATGTGAAAACAAGTCTGATCATTAGGACAGGGTACAAGATTATTTTCATGGGATTTAGAAATCCACCAGCCCCAAGGTAGATTCCATGTGTCTAGGACTTTTTATGCCCATGACCAGGAAGTGCATCAGGGAAGCAGGATCCAATCACATTGGATCAATCAGATCCCAGGGGCAGCTTTGATTTGTTTTAGGTAGTTTCCCCATGGTGTGGGTGGGAGGAAAGGAAAGCGGGTATGTATAAAATACAGTTATCCCTTCCATATCACACTGGTTAGTGGTGCTGCACCCTTGGGATCTGGAAAATCCATGAAAAAAAATTTAGCCCTCCCTTAGTACCAGAGAATTCTGAATGTTTTCTTTTTCTTTTATGGGGTGTTTACAGTACTTATTGCAAAATTTGGTTTAAGTATTTAGTCATAGGCTCTTGTGTCCTTTGCTGGTCTTTGTGTGTCCTCTTATGCCAATCCAAGATATATCAAAGCTGCAATGGGGAAAGTCATAATGTGGAAGGGATAACTGTAGTTTAAGGATAATAGGTCAGCTGTTAAGGAGCTTGTCTCCTGGAAGTATAACAAATGTCATCTTCTGAAGGCTGAGAGCAACAGAGCTGCAGAGGATATTGATTGGACTGGTAATGAAATGACGACCTGCTAGAAGTGACCAGAGATGGGGAATCTTGGTGATACCTACTGAGGGAAACTAGAGGCAGGAGCTATAGACAAGAAGTAATACTGCATAGACATCTGCCAACCTCTGCAGAACTGCCTTGTAGTACTGCAAAATCTATAGTATTGTACAAGTCTTTGAGGCTGCTTTCTGACGAACACACTTATTCTTCATGGGCTTAGTTCCAAGATCTGTTTTCAATATCTTGTAAAGAAAACTTAGCAGCTAGGTGGTACAGTGGATAGAGTAGATAGAGTACTAGGCCTGCAGTTAGGAAGACTCATCTTTCTGAGTTCAAATCCAGCCTCAGACACTTACTAGCTGTGTGACCCTGCGCAAGTCACTTAACCCTTTTTGCCTCAGTTTTTCCTTCTGTAAAAGGAACTGGAGAAGGAAATGACAAACTACTCCAGCATCTTTGCCAAGAAAATCCCAAATGGGGTCATGAAGAATTGGAGGTGACTGAACAACAATAACATAAATAAAACTTTTCTGGCTTTGATCCTTGAGTGTCCTTGTGCTTAGAAAGGCAGCTGAAGGACTCCCCTTGGATAGAGGTGAGATATCAAAATTCCAAGATCACCTAGATGGGTCTAAAGAGCCTTGGGGCAAAGTGAGAGTTCCTCAAAGTACACCTGAGTCTTCCATGTTTGGAAGGAGTCCCTGACAAAAGCTCATATTCCTCCTAGATTGATGTGTAAATTTGTGTCCCTTTCCAGAACTCTAATGTGATGGATTTTATTTCAAGATGGGGTGTCCTACTGTCTTTGTCTCGGAGAATGGAGAACTCTAGACTTTCTCCATTAGCCTATTTTTTGCTGTGAGCAGTGAGCCAGAGCTAGAGGTATAGCCAAAGCTCATCAGAAGGAAGATTAGAGGCACTCAGGGTAATTTATGATGCCAGAGCAGGCTAATCAAATTTGTGTCAGAGAGTGCGTCCTTGAGATTTCCCCCATTTTTTCTTCCCTGAAATGGTATCCAGGGAGGACTATAATTTTCTAGCGAAGTATTTAAAGGCACACATGCAACCATCATGGCATTTTATATAGCATGAATCTGGAAGGGATGCTTAATACTGAGTTGATAGAATTGAGATCCAAAAAGGAAGATTCTAACAAAACAACAAAACCCTAATTGGAGACAGGGAAGTGAGATTTAGGGTTTGGATGATAAATTTGCTCCAAGGGAAATTTAAAAGGCAGCCTGCATTACTTACATTCCTCCAAGGACGAAGGTGGGGAAGGAGGTAGGCAAAGCAAAGTAGGAATTGTGATAAGACAGAGAGAGGGACAGAAAAGTGAAAATTGGGATCTGGCACAATTTTCAACAGAAGCAGTGATGGGAATGGCTGTTTGCTTCTTGCTCTGGCTGGTTGGTTGGTGAGAGAAGAGAGGAATGGGGCAGAGGCCAAGGCTCATACTGCTCATGCTCTGCCCTGGCTTGGGTTTGGCGAGGGAGGTTTTTCTCTGACCCTGGCCCCTTGCCCTTGCCCAGAAATCTAGTCTCTTTGGTGCCAAAATAAGTGAGTCAATGGGCCCACACAGAAGCCCCTAGCATTCAGAGAGTGGAAGCAGGTACCAGGGAGATCAAAGGATAGCAGAAGGTGGCTGGAAGGCCTCCACTCTCCAGTCCCCACTCATTCCCCAGAGGCAAAGACATTTAACAGCCAAACAAGGCTGGAGGAGCAGTTTAAAGCATAGCGTTGCCCGATGAGATGCGACATCTCCTTTAGAGTCCCTGGCCCTGATTCCCCAGCCAGTGGGAAATACTCCTACTGGTCTAGGAGGTGCCAGTCACCTCTCAGCACAGGGAGAAATAGTGAAGAGTATCACAGGTGGGACAAAACAGGTATGAGGGAGAAAACCCCTCTCAGGGATAGGGACCTTTGCTTCTGTGAAGGGACAAGTGGAGCAGGACAGTCTTTGATCAAATTGGGATTTTGTTTTTGTGTTTTTGTTTTTGTGTTTCCAAATAAACTGGTGAAAAAGTGTAAGGAATTTCCTAAATAACATGATAATATTCTCAATCTTCACGATTAGATGAAGGCAACAAATGGTACCCAGGAAACTTCTAATGATTGACTGATTGGGGATCAGCTCTGCTCTTTTGTCCTTTAAACAGCAAGCTGGTTCTACTCTGAGTCACTTAGCTTGAGGAGTCAGTTCTAGAGAAAGGAGTGAGATTTTAAAAAAAGTTTGAAATTTTGGTTTCATATTTAATATCTTTAAACACGCAAAACATGTTTTGGGGAGGATTTGTGCACAATACTTCTTTGCTTTCCAACAGTTAAAAAAATAATCATCCATAAAATGGAAATATTAAAAATAAAACTCAAGAAAATATCAGTTCTTATTCAAGACACCTCACTGAAGAAACATATTCAGATTAAAAGGTATGCATGATCCAAAGTGATAGTGACACATTTTCACAGGCAGTTACTTACAGTCTTATATACAAGAAGTTATGTGAAAGGTGACCTGTTAATATTTTTTAAACATGAACTTTTGGGTTGTATACTAAATAATTAAATAGCAAAGATTAAGAGATGTTCAGGTTATGAATTATTTGAAATATATGTGCATATATGTTGTATACATGCATATATATATATATATGTGTGTGTGTGTATGGACATGACTGAAAAAAAACTGAACTACAATGTTTGTTTTCCGTTAAGTTGCCTCTCCTTGCACATTGCTTAGTCATGCATGTTCCCTATGTTTGTGCTTTTCTACTTGTTGCCTCTATGTCTCTACTCTTCCTCCTGATACTGTCTCTGTAAGGAAATGTCACTTCCTAGTAATCAGTCTTCTTAGACACCAATCATGATGAAAGAATTTTCCGGGGCAGCTAGGTGGTACAGTGGATAGAGCACCGGCCCTGAAGTCAGGAGAACCTGAGTTCAAATCTGGCCTCAGACCAAACACTTGATACTTACTAGCTGTGTGACGCTGGGCAAGTCACTTAACCCCAATTGCCTTAAAAAAATAATAATAATTTTCCTTAGCACCTAGGCAGCTAAGTGGCTACATGGAGCCTTCTTGGAATCAGGAAGATCTGAGTTCAAATCCTGTCTCTGAAACTTACTAGCTGTCTGACCATGGGCCACTTAACCTATCTGCCTCAGTTTCCTCATCTATGAAATGGGCATAGTAATAGCACTTACCTGTCAAGGTTGTTGTAAGGATCAAATAAGGTAATATTTGTAAAGCATTTTCAAACCTTAGAATGTTACAGGAATGCTAGCTATTATTATTATTATTATTGTTATTAGTTACGTGGAGAAATTAGTTAAAACAGGCTACCCCATTCCATGGAATATGAGGTGGGCAACCCTCCTCTCAGCCACAACTTTATAGCAACCATGAGGTCCCAAAGAGAGAATGCCTCCTTCTCCACCCATATAAAAGTGCTTTCTATTCCCATTGTCCTGGTGGTCAGATGTGGTGCTTGTCCCAAGGGAAGAAGTGTGACTCATTTACAACTCTGGGTTGGAACAATCAGCTGACTCTAATAAGAAATAAATGTAAAGTCCTAAATTGGGGGTCCAAAAAATTAACTGCACAAGTAGTAGATAGGGAGATTATCTAGGCATCAGTTCACATAAGAAAAGTCTAAGTGTTTTAGTAGTCTATAAATTTAATATTCATCAGCTGTGTAAAGAAAAGTCTAAGTGTTTTAGTAGTCTATAAATTTAATATTCATCAGCTGTGTAATGTAGCAGTCAAAAAAGCTAATTCAATCTTAGTCTGTTTCCAGAGGGAGGGACATGATAGTCTTATTTTACTCTACTCTCCTCAAACAATTATCTGGAATATTTTGTCCAATTTCCAGTGCTACATCTTAGGAAAGATATCATCCACCTTGCAAGTTTCCAGAGAAGATTGAGGAAATTCAAACCATGTCATGTGAGTATCAGTTGAAAGAATTGAAAATGAGAGGAAACTTAGGGAAGAAATGGCTAACATTTTCAAACAATTTGAAAGTTGCCATTTGGAAGAAGGTTTAGACTTATTTATTGAGAATGGAAGCTCATTTTTAAAGTATGGCTCTCTAGGAAAAGGAACTTCCAAATAACTGTGATTAATAAGGATTTTTTTGGACTGCAGTTTTGATCTTTCACCAGTAGCTAAGGGGTGTAACTAATAGCTTGCTGGATCTGTGGTCATAAAGCCTGAGCTGACCTTAGACACTTATTAACTGGGCAAGTCACTTCACCCTTGTCTGTCTCAGTTTTTTCATGTGGAAAATGGGGATAATAATAGCACCCCAGGGTTATTGTGAAGATCAAATGAGATAGTATGTATAAAGCCTTTGCAAACCTTAAAACACTATTAAAAGGTGGCTCTTAGTATTTCACATCAAATCAACATACAAACAATTTATACCAGTGACAGCACTGCAGTTGAACACACAATTAATAGCAAAAATGTGGTCTCTTTTTTGACAACTTTTATGCCCTGCTTATGAATTGGTTCCACAGAAGAGATTCTATAAGTGAAAATAATGGCAGGTACACTGCTATTTTTTAAAAAATTATTTATTTTTAGTTTTCAACATTCACTTCCACAAGATTTTAAGGTCCAAATTTTCTCCCTCTCTCCATCTCATCCCTCTCCCCACCCCAAGATGGCATGCATTCTGAATACCCTTTCCCCTAAGCCCTCCCTTCTACCCCCCCATCCCCTTTCTCTTCTATTTTCCAGTAGGGCAGGATAGATTTATTTACCCCATTGCCTGTATATCTTATTTCCCAGTTGCATGTGAAAACAATTTTTTAACATTTGTTTTTAAAACTTTGGGTTCCAAATGTTCTCCCTCCCTCCCTCCCCACCCACCCTCTTTGAGAAGGCAAGCAACTCGGTACAGGTTATACATGCGTAGTCATGCAAAACACTTCCACTGTAGTCATGTTGTGAAAAACTAAGTATATTTCCCTTAATCTTATCCAACCCCCCATTTATTTTATTCTCTCTTTTAACCCTGTCGCTCTTTAGAACTATTTGCTTCTGATTACACTCTCTCTAATCTGCCCTCCTCTCTACAATACTCCTGCTCTCTTGTCCCCTTCCCCCTCCCCCCATTTTCCTGTAGGGTAAGATAGATTTCCATACCCAATTGAGTGTGTATGTTATTCCCTCCTTTAGCCAAATCCAATGAGAATAAGATTCACTCGTTCCCTCTCACCTCCCCCTGTTTTCCCTCCCCTGTAAAAGCCTTTTCTTATCTGTTTTATGTGAGATCATTTACTTCATTCTACCTCTCCCTTTCTCCTTCTCCCAATATAATACCCTCTTACCCCTTAATTTCATTATCCAGATATCACCCCTTTGTCTTCAACTCACCCTGTGCTCTCTATCTATTTGTATGTACATACATATAATTTTTTTCCCTCCAGCTACCCTAAGGAATGTAAACAGTTCAACCTTAATAAGTCTCTTATGATTTCACTTTCCTGTTAACCTCTTCATGTTTCACTTGAGTCTTGTATTTGAAAGTCAAATTTTCTATTCAGCTCTGGTCTTTTCACCAAGACTTCTTGAAAGTCCTCTATTTAACTGAATGTCCATTTTTTCCCCCTGAAGCATTATATTCAGTTTTGCTGGGTAGGTGAATCTTAGTTGTAATCCTATCTCCTTTGCCCTCTGGAATGTTATATTTCAAGCCCTCCAGTCCCTTAATGTAGAAGCTGCTAAATCTGTATTATCCTGATTGTATTTCCACAATACTTGAATTGTTTCTTTCTGGCTGCTTGCAATATTTTCTCCTTGACCTGGGAACTCTGGAATTTGGCTGCAATATTCCTAGGAGTTTTCCTTTGGGGATCTCTTTCAGGAGGTGATTGGTGAATTCTTTCTATTTCTATTTTATCCTCTGGTTCTAGAATATCAGGGCAGTTTTCCTTGATAATATCTTCAAAGATGATGTCTAGGCTCTTTTTTTTTATCATGGTTTTCAGATAGTCCAATAATTTTTAAGTTCTCTCTCCTGGATCTATTTTCCAGGTCAGTTGTTTTTCCAATGACATATTTCACATTGTTTTCTAATTTTTATTCTTTTGGATTTGTTTTACAGTGTCTTGATTTCTCATAAAGTCACTAGCTTCCAATTGCTCTATTCTAATTTTTAAGGAAGTATTTTTTTCAGTGAGCTTGTGGACTTCCTTTTCCATTTGGCCAATTTTTCTTTTTAGGGCATTCTTCTCCTCCTTGGCTTTTTGGGCCTCTTTTGCCATATGGGTTAGGCTATTTTTTCAGGTGTTATTTTCTTCAGTATTTTTGGGGTCTCCTTTAGCAAGCTGTTGAATTATTTTTCATGATTTTCTTGCATCACTCTTATTTCTCTTCCCAGTTTTTCCTCTACTTCTCTTACTTGCTTCTCAAAATCCCTTTTGAGCTCTTCCAAGGCCTGGAACTGATTTATATTTTTCTTGGAGGCTTTGGATGTAGGAGTTTGACTTTGTTGTCTTCTACTGGTTATATGTTTTGATCTTCTTTGTCACCAAAGAAAGATTCTATGGTCTGACTTTTTCTGCACAGTTTTCTCATGATCCCACCCAATTACTTGAGTTATAAACTCTTCGTTAAGGGAGAGGTTTGCTTCCAGTGTGGAGAATGTACTGTCCCAAGTTTTGGGGGTTTTGTGCAGGTGTTTTTAGAGCTATTTCTAGAGACCTGTAAGTTTTCAGTTCTTCCAAGGTGGTACAATCAAGGGAAAGGTATTTATTCCTGTCCTGGTCTGTACTCTGGTCTATGAGTGACCACAAGCACTCTTTTCTGCCTTGGAACTATGAGAAGGATTCTCTCTTTATCGCCACTATAAGCTCCACCATGCCAGCGCTCCTCCTCACCCCAGAACTGTGACCCAGATCCAAGCACAGGCAAAGCAAGAGAATCCTGCCTCAGCACCAGCAAAGAAATCTCTGCAATCCCCCTCTGATCAGCCACTCAATTCCCCCTCAGTCTGTGGGCCAGAAGCTCCAGAAGTATCTGCAAGGCTGGGACTAAGCCTCTTTCTCACCAGGGTCATAGACTTTTCCTATTGACCTTCTAAGTTTTCTTTGGTGTTTGTGGGTTGAGAAGTCTGGAAACTGCCACAGCTGCCTGTGATTCAGTGATCTGAGGCCTGCTCTAGGTTCGCTGAGGCCTGTTCTGCCTGCCGGCCCATGCAGAACTGCATTTATCTCCCAGCCTGGGACAATATACCTTTCCAATCAGCCATCCAGGTTGTCTTGGGCTGGAAATGTGTTTCACTCTGTCTTTTTGTGGGTTCTGCTGCTCTAGAATTTGTTTAGAGCCATTTTTACATGTATTTGGAGGGGTTTGGGGAAGAGTTCAAGCAAGTGACTGCTTTTACTCCTCCATTTTGGCTCAACCCCCAGGTGTACTGCTATTTGTGCACAGTTGTACCACCTACTTGGCAGATTCATAGGGCTCTCTGCCTGTTGACTATATCCAGGTAGTTGAAATATCTCTTCATAGCTTTGTTTCTACTTCTGTTTCTTCCTGTGCACTGACTTTGGGCAATGCCACCTGTGCCAGAGAAAAGAATTAAAACTAATGGGAGGAGGTCAATTTCAAGTTGCTATAAGGAAGAACTTTCTAACAGTTATAGCAGTGAAAAAAAATGAAATGAGCTGCCTTATGTGTCAGTCAATAAGCATTTATCAAGTACTTACACCGAACCACACATTGTGTTGGGAACACAAAGCCAAAAGTGAAGTCCCTTCCAATAGGGGACACAAGATATAGATAACTGTACAGTTATCCCATCCACAACCCCGGAGTTAGGGATATAGAGCTCCCTCAATCAGGAAAATCCACATAAATTTTTTTGGCCTCCATTCGTATCAGAGAAGAAGTCTAAATTTTTCTCTTTCTTTTATAGGATGTTTATAATATCTTATTGTAAAATTTGGATTGGTATTATATAATACTATACATATATTTTATATATTTCTGAGTTTCTAAACTTTTTCTGTGTCATCTGCTGGTCTTTGCATGTCATCTGTGGCTTCAACAAAATCGCTAAAAAATTCCCATGTAATTTCTTATGCCGATCCATATTGAAACTGTGATGGGTAAAGTCGCTACATGGAAGGGATAACTGTATTTGTAAAATATAGGCATAGCAAATCGAAGGTAATTTCAAAGTGAAGGCACTGAGCAGGGAGGGGAAAATGAGGCAAAAATGTTTCCTTCAGAAAGGTGGCATTTAAACTGAGTTGGAAAGATGGCATTTGAACTGAGTCTTGAAGGAAGCCAAGGAAGCCAGGAGGTGGAGGTCAGGGTAGAGAGCATTCCAGGTATGGAATTTCACTCTTCACAGCCAGTGAAAAAGCAAAGAGAAGGGACAAAGACTGTTGAATGTGAGGAAGACGAAAGTGACCAGTAAGAGAAAATCCAGGAAGTAGAGAGTTCCCCATTGCATAGATCTTCAGGTAGAAGCAACACAGTCACTCAGTGGGAAAGGGAGAATTTAGACAGAAAGACCTCCAAAATTCCTTCCAGCTCTGAGATTCTTTAAGTCTCTGATCCAAATAATTTTATTATTCAAAAAAGAATGTTTTCTTCAATAGTATATTCCACAATTCACAATTTCACAATCATGTTATTTTTGAAATAATCCTATGTATATATATATATATATATATGTGTGTGTGTGTGTGTGTGTGTGTGTGTGTATATATATACATATATATATGCACACACACATATACATACACTATATGTATGCACACATATATCTGTATACATGAGTGTAGGTATATATGTATGCATGTGTATGTTCACATATACATACATACAAAAATAACAAGTCATAGCTGTAGAGGCCATGGAGCTATAAAAAGTCTGCTTTGGGAGATTTAACAATACATGCCTAGTGAAGGAATCTCTGATCAAACTCAATCATTTTACACACTGTATCAGCTGATTTCATAAGTAAAATAAGTCTAATTTGGCATTTAAAGCCCTTCACAACCTGGTTCCCACTTACCTTTCTAGTCATTTCTTATTATTTCCCCTTCATAAATATAATTTGCAGAATTTGCTAGAATTATATTGCACATATTTTGTATGCTTATTTGTATGCTTTCATTAAACTTTCAATTTGTCTTTCCTTTCAACAAAGTTGAAACATCATAAGAATGCCCAACATCAATATTTGTCCAGGGAGGTAGATGTAAAAATTGTTACACTGATTTCTGAAATAAGAAAACTGTCAGAGGCAAAAAATGACTTGAATAAAATCCTAGAGGAATAGCTAAGCATTCTTCACGAAGCTTGATTTTCTGATCACTAGATCAGAATAGGAAGTTAAGGCACACACAGAGATCCTCACCTCTACATTTATTTCCCCTTGACTTCAGTTCAATTTACATTTATCATACAATTTCCATATCCCCAGCATTGTAAGTACTAGAAGGGGCACAAAAGAAGCAGAGAAGATCTTTGCTCTTGAAAAGATTTAGGATTTGGATATGCCATTTGCTTGAGGAGAGGTAGGGATATGGTATTTAGCAATTGATTTCTTTTGTCTCCACCAAAGAAATTCACAGAAATATTTAGTTACTGGAGAATCCAACTGTATTGTAATTAGCTAGTTGGAGAATTCACTCATAGAAAATAAAGTTTGGTAGCGAGGACACAAATCATGACATCAGTTTTAAGGCTATTGTACTTGATATTGTTTCAAGGTTATCGTGTTTTTATGTACATACATACATACATATATGTTATATAAATGAGTATGATGTGTGTATATATATATATATGTATATACATAGTGACATAATTTTTAAAATTTCCACACTTAAAAAAATTACTAAACTCTACAGCTAATTCACAAACCAAAACTTCCTTATTTTAAGGTAAATAATATTGACTTACAATTATTCTCATTAGGATAAGAAAGAAAAAAACCAACATATTTTTTTCCTTTATTGATAATAGATTTTAGATAATTTTTGTAGTTCATCTTCTCAAAATGTAATGTAATTTAGAGGTTGATTTCTGCAGTTCAGTTTCAGGACAGTGTAAAATTGGACAAATAATTTGAAATTCTCTTAAAACAGGATTTATAATGGAAAGAGTGATACATCCTGTAACCAAGTTTCAGGAGAGACTTAAAAGACTCAATGTATTTACATTAAACAAGTGGAATAAAAATCCAACCCAGCCCCAAGGGTGTTTTTTTTTAAAAGTTTTTGGAAATAAGAAAAGTTTAATTTAAGCATGAAAGATAATTATCACACTTTTAAAAATAAGTAGAGATGAATCACAAGGAACCATTTTACTATGACTCATAATGATATGTGGTCAGATCCTTCATGGGCCAAGTAGGTATTTTTCTTCAAAGAATACCCTTTGGTGGTTTTTCTATCTTCGGATTATTCACGATACAGCATTGCTTTCTGGTGTTGGGACTTTTCATCTCTATAGAAGATTCACTGCACTATAAACACAGTGCTTGTGGTTCACATGGCAAGTTGGATTGCTCGTTCGCATGATTCCACCTAAGTGTCATCTACTCGGCTTCTCTCCGCCCCTCATCCTGTCCCACAGAGGAGCTTAAAATTTTCATTTAGTAAACAGGATGGTTGAGGAGATCAGGGGGAAAAAAACTATTTCAAGAAAGCCAACAATCATGCCTTATTATTAGATTATAATAATATTAATTATGATAAGAATAAAAAATAACAATAACTGTATAATATGCATGACAAGTTTCTCTTCCAGGCATGCAGTAGTGCAGGGGGAGGAGTGTAAAGTTACTCCTCCTCCTTCCAGATATCTAGGAAACAGTTTTCTGAAAATAAGAGATTGTGGTGGGCTGAGAGATAATAGAAGAGAGATTAGGGTACCCTCCTGAGTCACTAGAAGCACGGGAAGTATAGACACAGGTAGAAGATGTGCTACTCAGATGCTCTGCAAGAGAGGTCAAATTCTCCAAAGGCCTCATGATGGAAAATGCTATCTACATCCAAAGAAAGAACAATGGAGTTTGAATGCCGATCGAAGCATACTATTTGCTATTTTTTCCTTCCATTGTGTTTTGTTTCCTCATTCTGGTGGTTCCTCCCATTGGTTCTAATTCTTACTTACAATATCACTAATGTGAAAATATGTTTAATAGGAATGTGTATGTATAGCCTATATCAGATTGCATGCCATCTTGGGGAGGGAGGTGGGGAGGGAGGGGGAGAAAAATTTAAAACTCAAAAGCTTATGGAAGTGATTGTTGATAATTCTAAATTAATTAATAAAAAAAGAAAAAAAAGAGAGGTCAAATTGAGTCAACAGGGAATTAGGAAGTGAAGAATATCTTAAAAGTGGGATGGAGGTTGCCTCTATTTTCTGAATGGGGGCAATGATGCAGAGAAATGAAAAGTTTTCCAAAGTATACCTAGGCTCTTTGTATCAAGAGGGAACCTCTGATACAAAATTATAATAATATAGCAATGTGGTAAACTAGGATGCACATGTATTATTACCCCCATTTTAAAGAGAAGGAAACTGACAGACAAAGAAGTTAGATGTCTTTTGCAAGGTCACAATGCTAATAATTGGCATTGGTGGGCCTGGAACTCAGCTCTTTTGCCCTCCCAGTGCTTTGGACTCTTTTTTTTTTTTGGGCAATTGGGATTAAGTGACTTGCCCAGGGTCACAGAGCTAGTAAATGTCAAGTGTTTGATGTGAGTCCAGATTTGAACTCAGGTCCTCCTGACTTCAGGGCCGGCGCTCTATCCACTGTGCCACCTAACTGCTCCTCTCTCAGTGCTTTGGACCTTGCATATAATACTGTAAGCACTCAGTAAATATTTGTGGAATGAACTCTTTCTCTCTGAGGCTTTCAGCCTCTTGCTTTGTATGGTAGAAAGATACGGTATGAATGTGTGTGAAGGCAATGCCATTAAAACTAAGTTGTAATTAAAGCTATAACAAATACCATGAGGAAAAATGGAACAAAAATTTAAAATTACATGTAGAGATTAAATTTGTACATTTTCTTTGTCATCACAGACTCTATGAAGCACTATCTCCACAAATGATGATTAAAAACAATGGAACCAACTACAAATGAAATCATCTTTATTGATGGTATAAGAAAGGACAGCAAAATTAAAATTAAACTCAAAACATTTTTACCATTATATAGTAGAGGTTTAGGGCAGCTGGGTGGCATAGTGGATAGAGAGCAGGATCTGGAGTCAGGAAGACCTGAGTTCAAATCCAGCCTTAGACACTAGCTGTGTGACCCTGGACAAGTCATTTAACCCTATCTGCCTCAGTTTCCTCATCTCTAAAACAAATAAGAGAAGGAAGTGACAAACCGTTCCAGTATCTTTGCCAAGAAAACCCCAAAGAGGATCACAAAGAGTAGGACACGACTGAAATGATTTAACAAGTAGAGATTTACTTAAGAGGAAATTTGCAAAAGGGTCATAATCTCATCTAATGGATTACATATAATCCACAGATCAATAGTTGAAGGCCCTGGTTCAATTTCGACATGTAACTTCCACAACTCTTAAGTTTTGAGAAGTAGTAGGGAGAACATTCAGGCAGAAGTGATGAGATGGGAATAACCATGGCATAGTACAGTGGAAAGAACTAGGAGTCTGGAGACCTGGATTCTAGACCTGACTACCACTTCATCTCCCTGTTTCTTGTTTTCCCCATCTGTAAAATGGGGATAATGACATATACACTGCCTATCTCACAGGGTTGTTGTGAGAAACAAGTGAGATGATATATGTGAAAATACATTTTAAAAGGAGAGTATTGCACTAAATATTCCCTAAGATTCTGGGTTATTTAAATTCTGATGGTTTACGTACAGCAACAGGGTTGGGCTTCCTAGATCCTAGCACTTGGATGGCCAGCTCTCAAGTGAGACCTTAAGATTTGTAGGGAAGAAGATCTAGAAGTTCAGCAGGTAAAAAGATTTGCCTTGAGTATCTCTTCAATGAGTTATCAAACTAAATCCAAAACTAATTTGAATAGTTCCTGACGAGTTGAGATTACTGAAAATATCAAAACCCTTTTCTAATATTATCAATGGACTCAGTAATAGTTGTCCCCTAAGGGTCTTCTACGAACCCAAAGGAGACATAGTGAGGATGGAGTTACAATGACAGGAAGTGGGGAAAGATTATGTTTTCATGAAAACTAGAGGAGTCTTCTATCTAGATTTCTGTCAATTCATATGATTATAGATCTAGAACTGGAAAGGGTCTCAGCAGTCCCTTAAGCCAACCCCTTCATTTTACAGATGAGGAAACTAAAGTCCAGAGGGATCAAGTGACAGGTTCAAGGTTGTCTTAGTTCAATTCAGTTCAAGAATACACTTTTTGCTTAGCATAAGATAACGCATGGGAAAGTGATTGGAGAAGCTACAAGCACTACGTAAGCTCTTATCACATATGAAAAGAATGAGATATGTCCTGGCCAACAAGTTACTTATAATTTTGCAGGAAAGATAAGGCATGCACACAGGAAACTGTTAAAAAAAAATACAAGATAATACGCAAGTTTCCAGTATGTTCCCAAATAAGTGGTACAGTCTAGAAAAACTGAGAACAGAAAGGCAGAAATCAATGCTGTTTGGAGTCATTTCTGGGTAGGGTTGAGGGGGAGAGGAGGTCTCAGAGTATATGATGCTTTAGCAGGATCTTGAAGGATGAGTAAGGCTGGATAGGAAGGAGAAGAGGAAGGCATTCAGGCAGATGCAATGAGGTGAGAATGACTGTGGTATGTTCACGAGGGAAGTAAAAGATCAGCAGGCAGATCACGGAAGTAGCATGGTTTGGTATTCCGACCAGCTTTAGAGTCAGGAAGACCTGGATTCAAGGCCCACCTCTCCAACATCCTGGCAATGGAAAGTCACTTAAAAGTCCTATACCCCAGGCTCCCCTCTAAGGCTAAGATCCAGAGGACAGTTGTAGATTTCCATAGAGAGAGGGAGTTTCCCTACTCCAAGAAATAGCATCTAGGGAAAAAAATGCTTATTTTATCATCACTAATGACAATATTTAATATACTAGTTATAAAGCATAGGAATTTGTGAGAGAAAAATAACTCAAATTTCATTAATTCAGTCAATAAGCATTTATTAAATGCTTATTTATTAAATGCTTATCACTAAAATGAGAGAGAATATGGTATGGATGGTAAGCACTATAGAAAGTCAGAATAAGGAGAGAGAGGACCTAGAACTGTAGTTATTGGGGTCTTGAAGTTGGGCCTTGAAGGAAAGATGAGACTTTAAAAAAGAAGGGAGTAGTGGGCATTTCAAGCAGGGATAGTAATGTGAACAAAGTTACAGAAGTCGAAATGCCATCTTGCTTTTGAGGAATAATAAATGCACCAGTATAACTGTGGCAGAGGGCTCATGTAGGGCAGCAGTAGTTAGAAGATAAAACTGGGGAGGTACATAAAACTAAAGTTGTGAAGATCCTCAAATGTCAGGCGGTGGTTAGTCAGTTAACAAACATTTATTAAGCACTCACTATGTGCCAGGCATTATGCTAAGTGATGGGGATACAGAAATCCCTGACCTCAAGGAGGGCACACTCTAATTGGGTGAGGGGAGAGAATAAGCAAATAGATATGTACAAACAAGCTATATACAGGATAAATAAATAATTAGGAGAGGGAGGGCACTAGAATTTAAAGGGGTTGGGAAAGGCTCCCTACAGAGGATGAAGTTTTAGTTGGGACTTAAAGGAAGCCAGTAGGTGGGCATTTTAGGCATGGGGGGCAGCCAGAGAAAATGCCCAGAGCTGAGAGATGGAGTGTCCTGGTTCATGGAATAGTCAAGAGGCCAGTGTCACTGGATGAAAGTGTACAGAGAGGAGTAAGAAGACTGGAAAGGTAGGAAGGGACTGGGTTTGAAGGGCTTTGAATGACAAATAGAAGATTTTGTATTTGATCCTAAAGGTGATTGAGGGCCACTGGTGTTTTTTGAGTGGGGTGGGAGATGGGAAAGGGAGGTGGGTGAGTAATTGGACCTGTGCTTCAGGAAAATCACTCTGGTAGCTGAATGGAGGATGGATTGGAGTGTGGAGAGACTTGTGGAAACATTATTTGTGGCATATATACCAAACAGCAGACTGTTGCAATAGTCCAGGTATAAGGACATTAAGAGCCTGCACCAGAGTGGTGGCAGCATCAGAGGAAGGAAGACAGGGTATTCAAGATACTACAAAGGTGACATTGACAGGCCTTGGCAACAGATTGGGTAGGGGAGTGGGAGGGCTAGAAATAGTGAGGTGTCCGCCATGACTCCTAGGTTTCAAGCCTGAGGAACTGGGAGAGTGGGGTGTTGCCTCTCTAGTAATAAGAAGAAAAAGGAGGTAGGGAGAGTTTAAAGGGAAAATAATGAATTTGACTTTAGAAATGTAGAGTTTAAGATATCTAGATTTTCTCCTGTAACAGAAGTATTAATCTGGGGTCCATGGATTCCATGGACAGATTTCAGGGGGTCCATGAACTATATCAGAAATTTTTTATACTTTGATAATTTTATTTCAATATAATTATTTTATTTTATAATCCTATGTATTTTAGGCATTCAAAATAATTTTTTTGAAATAGAGATCCATACTTCACCAGACTGCCATGTGTACATGATGCAAAAAAAAAAAAGGTTAAAAAACTCTGACCTATAGGCACAATGGGTAGCTACATGTTTTTAAGTGAGTGATTGTGAAGTAAAAAAGACAGGAAGAAATGAAGGAAGGAAGGAGGGAAGGAAGGGGACAATACATATAGGAAAAAATTTCATCTGCAAGTGAGATAGAAAGTGGTCTGTGGTCTTTAGGATTCAGTGACAAGACCAGATGATGGTTCCCTTAGATGTACCTTATGTGTTTGATGGGGTGCTTTTATTCCTTCTATTTTTATTAAAATGCAAAGGAGCATTTTAGGAAGAGTAGTAATTGTCTACAGGATGAATTGGAGAGGGCCCCTTACATACAAGGTGACTTTTGCAAGGCAAGGTATGTGGCGTGTCAAGACCAGGACCTGTTAGTGATAATTTCCAATGTGGGTGGGCTTCTGAAGGTAAAATTTTCCAGTTTGCACTTTTACAGATATAAAACCACCAATGTTTTGCTGCAGTTTTGTATCAGTGGCATAAGCTAACTTCATACCTACCATGTTGGCAAGACACTTGGAACCATATGTTTTATTTACTGCAGTGGCTAATTCATGCATATTTCCTTATGACTGAGTCCATAGTCCACATTCTCTTGAAAACAAAGGAGATTTGATTCCGAAGGCTATCACATATTCTGAATTAAAAGGATATACCTTTTTCCTTTTTGTTCTATTTTTTTGTGCTCAACCTACTGTTGGTGTTCTTTTTCGAGTGTCCTTACTTTCCATCAATACCAGCTGAATTTTGGTACAAAGCTATTATTTCTGAGAAAGTGGTTAGCAGGTACCTAGAAGGGGAAAACCAACCCTAAATCCTGTTTTCATGCAAATATCCAGAATAACATTAAATGTAGAAAAGAATACAGGAAATATGAAATATACCTATAAAAGAATTTTAAAACTCCACAGCTAGATTTCTCCAATCTTGGACCTCCCTTATACATACCTTATGTTTTTGATAACCACAGAAAGTTGAGAAGTCAAAAATTTGTTCCTGTTATCCTAATATTTCCCATTGTTGTTTCACCTTGCAAACCACAAAGCATTGTACAAATGTTATCTTTTATTAGTATTATGTAGACACTGATCTAATCTGCCTTATTTGGAGGATCATTTATCACCTAGACTAAAACATGAAACTAAGACGCTAAATGCATTCAATTCTAAATTTCATGTGTTTAGTCTCATGCCACCTTTCCCAGACTTCCATTGTGCAAATCTATGCTGTTTCATCTGATTACATCCCTGGGTATTGCCTAGGGGACCATCTTGACATCTTTGGTTGAGTAGTTTCTATAATACTGATTGATTAATATCTTTACCATACTGCCAGGCAGGAAAGGAATGAAGAGTGGAGAATGGGTTCAGGAAGACAAGGGAAGTTTTGGAAGGGACAGGATGGAGGGTAACAGATTGTTATGCATACAAGCTAAGATCAGTAACTAGCAATAACTGCCGTAGAGCTAAAGAGCCGGTGGTTTTATGCGCTGAATGGAATCAAAACAGATATAGGTCACAACAAAGTCCAAGTAGTCTAGGGAGAGAAAGGGTTTAGAGTTGGACTGACAGATAGTTTAGCAGCTATCAAGTCTGATAAAATATCCTTCTAATTTTTGTTGTTGTTGTTCAGTTATCTCCAATTTGTGACACCAAGGATCATAGCATGCCAATCCCGTCCATGGGATTTTCTTGGCAAAGATACTAGAGGGCTTTGTCATTTCCTTCTCCAATGGATTAAGGCAAACAGGGGTTTAAGTGACTTGCCCGGAGACACTAGGGTCAGATTTTAAACTCAGGTCTTCTTGACTCCAGGCCCAGTGTTCTATCCACTAAGCCACCTAGCTGCTTCTAATTTGCTTCATTCTAATACAGTGTTTGTACATGTGTGATTCCACATCTTGGTGCATATTCCAAATTTAATGGGATATGACTATATTCCATATGCCCATGTATGGATGGCCATAGCTTAAAGCTTCCTTTGAACTCCCTTCACCTGGAAAGTTCTTCCTCACTGTTAGCTTTGCTATGCTCAACTCTAAGTAGCAAAGGACAATATTTACATTCTAGCAAAATTCCACTGAAGTTTCCATTAGAGCTATATTTTAAAGTACAGTATCATTCTCTAGTGAAACTGCACTTTCAGTAGTGATTCATCTTCATGTGACTATTTTAGAAAGGCAGCCTGGTGTCATAGAACCCTGATGGCTACCTGGGTTTAAGACCACCTTTTCAACATACTGTCTGTATGACCCTGGGCAAGTTACCTAACCTTTCAGTTAGATAGCTCTCTAAGACTGTAAATTCCCAAACATTTGAAGATCTTTATTGGTAGAGGGAGTTTCCACATTGGAAATTCCCTAAACAAATCACGGATGCAGAGAAAGGAAAATCATGAGGGATTCTTCTACATAGTACCAGAGACTGAAAGGTTTTGTCATCGTTCAGTCATTTCAGTGGCATCTGACTCCTTGTGACTCCATTTGGGGTTTTCTTTGCAAAGATACTGGAGTGGTTTGGTATTTCTTTCTCCAGCTCATTTTGCAGATGAGGAAACTGAGGCAGTTAGCATTAAGTGACTTCTCCAGGGTTACATAGCTAGTATCTGAGGTGAGATCTAAACTCAGGTCCTCCCGACCCCAGGGCTGGTGCTCTATGCACTGTGATACCTACCTGTCCCCAAAGAAAGATATTCTCCCAGTAGAATATAAGCTCTTTGATATCAGGGGCTTTTTCTTTTGTCTTTGTATCCCTAGGACTTAACATATTTCCTCGCACATAATGCTTACTGATTGATTGATATGTTAGTTTCACACTCAATCCTACAGCAAACTGCAGTGAGGGCAGCATTGTCTTGAGAGTAAACGTAAGCTTATGTGAGGTAAATGATATCTTTCTCTGTGAAAAACAGGGCCTAGCTCCCCAGGTAGTTGTCACCTCTCAAAAAGATCTAGGTCAGGGAAATGCTTTCCAGATGGCTTACCATACTTAAGCTAACTTGTTTGGGGATCAGTCTAGTTGCCTTTGAGAAGATATCCAAGGATACTGTAAATCCTTCTGGAAAAGTGAGTTTCTTACTACTTCAAAAACACATCAGTATAAGGGGCAGCTAAGTGACACAGTGGATAGAGCGCCAACCCTGGAATCAGGAGGACCTGAGTTCAAATCCAGCCTCAGACCAAACACTTGACACTTACTAGTTGTGTGACCCTGGGCAAGTCACTTTACCCCAATTAATAACAAAAGAAAACAAAAAACATATCAGTATGTGACAGCAACTGGAGGTGAAAGGGGAGGGGACTTTTTGACCCCACTGCACTTTAAGAACCTATAGGTTCTAGGGGCCGTTAGCACCTGCTTGTTGCCTGAACTCTAACACTCAGTGAGATCATCTGATACAGAGTACCATGGCCTTTAGCTGCACACTAACCACAGAGGTAGTAGTGGTTTGTCTGGTAAAGGAGCTTTGCTAGCTTAAAGACAGCCAATCACTGGCTTTGTTGTGACACCATCTGCTTCCATGACTAGGTTCCCCCCCCCCCCACCCCAGTAGAGTAATTTGTGTTCAGTCTTATATCTTTGCCATCTGGGATACAGAGAATGGTAAACTTTTCTCAGATGAAACCACAACTGTCTTTTAAAGGAGTAGGGTTCAGGTCTAGGACGTGATTGCATATGGAATTGAAAGTTACCTATTTTTTAAAACATGTTTCAAGTTAAAGATGTCCCATAAAATTCCCTTTAAAGCCTGTAGTGTACCCACAGATCAAATTTTTATTGGAGCACAGCTGATGGGAGCCATGTTTTTATTTTTAAGACTTCACTTGTAATTCAACATACTCTCAAATAAAAAGTAGCTAGCAATCTTTACATTTAAACATTACTTGGAATGCTATAAAGTGATGCTTTATTTTTGTTTCAGGTTACATTTGGTGAATGGCGTGGTGGTTAGAGCATTAGGCTGGAGGCAGCAAGAACTGAGTTAGAATATAACCTCAGAATCTTACTAGCTGTGCGACTCTCAGAGAGTATTAACACTCTATCAGTTTCCACTTCTGTAAAACAAGAGGTTGAACTTGATAGTCTTAAAATCCTTCCTTACTTCTAAATCTATGATTCTCTGGTAGGAGATTAAAAAAAATCTTAATCACAAATCCCTTGAAACAGCTTATTAAAATTGAGGTTCCTTTACTACTAGTTTATGAGTGACATCTAATACTGTTTGCCATTTTTTCTTAACAGTAGCTATGTTTGCTCAATCTTTTGTTTTCCTACAGAAGTAATAGAGGCACAAAAATTTTGTCAATCTCACCAGATTTGTAGTACTATTCTGTTCATAATCTTGTTTACTATTTCAGATTGTATGTTAGCGAACCAGTCAATCAACAAGCATTTATTAAGCTCCTACTGTGTTTCAGGCACCATGCTAGGTACTGGGGATGAATACAATCCAAATCTAATAAACATTTATTAAGCATCCACTATGTGCCAGGCACTGTGCTAAGCACTGGGGATACAATTAATAAAAAGACAGTTCCTGCCCTCAAGGAGCTCACAATCTAAAGGAGGAGAGACACACAAAAGGAGGCAGGAGAGGGCAGGGGGGGAGGGAACACTGGGGGCATCTTGTTCCATGAAGTTAAAACCAGATAGAGACACAGGTGTAAGGAGGAATGAGCTGAAAGTCTAGTTTCTGCCCTCCACAAAGGAAGGCATTGTGAGGAATTTGGTACTCTGCCCTTCAGCCTTCTATTCAGAGGGGAGAAGAGGCTGAAGGAGATGGTGTCAAGTCAGGCTTGAGTTAGCAGCATGGAAATGAGGTTAGAAGTAATGAGCATATACTATCTTTGCATTCACTACTTGTATTTATGCATTTTATAATTATGCTGTGCACTCATGCGTGCACGCAAACACACTCACACATGCACACACGTTCTGTAGAATGAGTAGAGATTATTTCATTCTTTGTATCTGCATACCTAATGGATAGATAGATAAATAGATACAGCATCTATTAAGGCATACTATGTGACTTAGCGCTGCGATAAACACTGGAGATACAACTACAAACAAGTAAGACAGTCTCTATCTTCAGGGGGCTTACATTCTAATGGGGGGAAAACACAAAAACGTAGTTCAAAAGGGAGAACGGAAGTGGCATGTTGTAGAGATGGTCAGGAGGTGACATGGAAGCCTCATTCCAGGCAAGTTAAGGGAAAAGGTTGCCTATCAGAACCTTTGAGCCCTGGCCAGCGGGCCAAAGTGTGTGTCTTTTGGGAGTCAAGATGGAGAAGCCAGAGAAGAGGATGATGGTTAGAGTATAGATAGTCTGGCTTAGAGATGGCCTAGCATAGCACATAGCACTTAGTAGGTACTTGATAAATTCTAGCTGATGGATTGAATGAATGAATTGATTGAATGAATTGAATGAATTAATTCTAGTTGATTGAATGAATTGAATGAATGATTGAATGAATGAAACAATCTCTACTTGAAAGGAATTTTCATCCTACCAAAGGGTATTTATCTACTGGTCACATGGTGCAGAGTGACCCCAAACCAGTCCTTCTCAGATGTAGGCAACAAAAGAATATTTTTCAGGGCCCAAATCAAACTGATCTAAAGTTTTCTAGGTCAAATATATTTCTGCTTCTTTCCTAGAGAGACATTTTTCTGATTCCTTTTTAATCGATAGAGAAGGGACCTGAAAATTCTTATGCATCTTAGATGTTCATCTGTTCAGCTGTTGCATGCTTAACAATAGAGTGTATATCACTGTAACAAAATAGCAAGGAAAGAGTAAAGGTTTTAGTCCTTTGATTACAAAACTAGCCTTGACCCAAGGCTATTTACTTAGTGTCAGTTAGGTCTGAGAATTACAGCCAATTTATTTGTGTCTATAGTATCATGATCTTTTTGTTGGTTTGTTTTTTTTCCTAGTCTCAGCAACAGTAAACCCCAGGAATATAGTTTCCTTGCGCTGGCTCCAGAGTCAGAGGACCAGGACACAAATCCTGCCTCTGATGCTTTCTACCTGTTTGACCTTTGGGTCAATCACTTAACTTCCTTGAGTCTCCATTTCCTCATCTGTAAAATAAGCAAGTTAAACAAGATGGTCTCTGAGATCCTTTTCTAGCTCTAAAACTATGATCTGATGATCCACCTGTGGTTAGAATTTTTTGGTCTCTTCTATCAAATGTGGCTAGAAATAAAATTTTATTTCATAGCATTTCAAAAATGTTAATTATATTTCTATCCATCTATCCATCCATCTCTAGCTATCTACATATCTTTGTCTAGATCTGTGATTTCATCAATGTTGGGAATTCACTGTACTAATGCAAGTTAGCAACTATTCCCCAATTTACAGCATCAGACTTTAAGACTTGACTCTAAAATTTAAAGAATTGCCAGGGGGTATGGAGAGGTTAAGTGATTTGCCCAGGATGTCAGTCAGTATGTGTCAGAAGTGGGACTTGAATCCACTTCAGCCTGGCTTCAAGGCCAGCTTTTTCTCCATGTCTCCATGATGCCTTATATATATATATATACATATATATATGTATATGTGTATATATGTATATACATATATACACACATATACATATATATGTATATGTGTGTATATATATATATGTTTGTATATACATATATACACACATATACATATATATGTATATGTGTGTATATATATATATATATATATATATATGTTTGTGTGTGTGTGCGCGCGCGTGTATGTGTATAGGTGTGTACAAACAATCACTCAGACAGGCAGGTGTATAGATAGATAGATTTAGATCCCTAGAGAAAATTTGTTAAATACTTTAACAATTTACTGTTTTGTTTTGGTTTTTTGCCACATCTACCTTTGAGATTATGCAGATTATATAACCATAACAGTGGTGAAAGATGCCAGGTATGTAATATAGAAACACAAAGCTCTGAACAGTACAAAATTCATCCGTTTAGAACACAGATAATCTAGAAGAAATGATATGATGCATACACAAAAATAGAAAATGTATAAGAGAGTCAGCTTTCATAGAAATCAAATGAAAAACAGCTGATTTAGCTTTGATATAGCTTTTTCCCCTGTGCCCTCTCCCTCTAATTGGCTGATTTCTCCCAGACTTTCCACTTTAAGGAGTTTGCCCAGGCCAAAATGTCTTCATTCCTCTCCAGCTGCACTCATGTCTCTCTATACTTTCTCTATCATGCCCCCGCCCTGGGTACCTTTCATATCTCCACCCTCCCCCTTTTCAGCTTCTTGTTATATGTTATCTTCCCACATTAGAATGTAAGCTCCTTGAGGGCAAGGACCATCTTCCTGCTTGTAATTGCATTCCCAGCACTTAGTACCATGCCTGGCTTATACTAAGAGCTTAATACACCTTTATTGACTAGCTTGGTCATTTCATAATTAGAGTGATGGTGTAAACACAAAAATCCATAGGGGGTTTTAATAAGTTGGTCCTGAAGGGTAGCCAAGTATATTGAGGGCTGGCAGCCACAAACACATGCTTTTGCCAACAAATGTGGAAAATTATATCAGAGGAGGAGCAAAATTGGAGAAACTATCAAGAACCTATACCCTCCTTTGTTATTTTTTTTTTAAGAAGAAGCCAACTCAATTTAACTGGGCAAATTTAATTCAAGAAACATTTATAAGTGCCAACCACATATTAGGTACACATTATCAATTAGAGTAATGATATTTCTTAGTTTCTCAACTTTCATAAATTTAGAGTCAATACGGTCCTTAGCAGTCATCCAGTCCAACACCCTCATTTTACATAAGAGGAAACTGAGCCCCATAGATGTTAAGAGCCTTGCCCAAGGTCACAAAGGTAGTATGTGGGAGAACCTAGATTTTATCCAACACCCTTTAACTCCAAATCCAGCACTCTTTTTATTGTATTATGCCTCTTGAGCCCTGTCAATTCGGTGTGGATTATGTAATTATTATGTGCAAGGAAACAGATTTGGAGGCAGAGTTGGAAGACCTGGATTTGAATACAAGTTCTACCATTGACACCTGGTTGCCCTTAAGTGAGTCTCTTATTTATTTATTTATGGTGTTTATTTGGTATTTTATTTTCCCTCAGTTACGTGTAAAAACAAATTCTAACATTCATTTTTAAAACTTTAAGTTCAAAATTCTTTCCCTTCCTCCATCCATCCCCACCCCCTGTTGAGAAGGCAAGCAATTCCACATAGGTTATACATGTGTAGTCATGCAAAACACACCCATAATAGTCATGTTGTGAAAGGAAACATAGCCCAAAAATAAAATGTCAAGAAAAATAAATTTTAAAAAAGTGTGCTTCGATCTGTATTGAGAAACCATCAGTTCTTTCTCTGGGAATGGATAGCTAAGTAATTAACAGCAGACCATCTTACGATATTGCTATTACTCTGTACACATTATATTTCACTTTGCTTCAGCCCATGCAAGTCTTTCCAAGTTTTTCTGAGAGCATCCTGCTTATCATTTCTTATAGTACAACAGTATTCCATCATAATCACACACCACGACTTGTTCAACCCTTTGCCAATTGATGGGCTTCCCCTCAACTTTCAATTCTTTACCCCCAGAAAAGAACTGCTATAAATATTTTTTGTACATACATTTTCTTTTTTGTTTTTTATCTCTTTTGGGATACAGACCTAGTAGTGGTATTGCTAGGTCAAAGGGTATGCATGGTTTTATAGTTCTTTGGGTATAGTTCCAAATTGCTCTAGAGAATGGTTGAATCAGTTCACAACTTCACCAACAGTGCATTAAAGTCTCATTTTTCCTTCATCCTCTCCAACATTTGTCATTTAACTTTTCTGTCCCAGTAGCCAATCTAATAGGTATGAGGTAGTACCTCAGAATTGTTTAATTTGTATTTCTCCCATCAATAGTGAGAGTATTTTTTTTATGTAGCTATAGATATCTTTGATTACTTCATCTGAAAACTGATCACATCTTTTGATTATTTATCAATTGGGGAATGTCTCTTATTTTTATAATTTTGACTCTGTTCTCTATATGTTTGAGAAATGAGGCCTTTGTTAGAGAAAATTGCTTAAAATGTTTTTTCACAGCTACTATTGCTTATTGCATTTCCCTCTATCCTATTCCTCCCACCCCCATTTACTCTATCCTCTGTCTCATTTCCCCTGTTCCTCCTCAAAAGTGTTTTCCTTCTGACTATCCCCTCCCCCAATCTGCCTTCACCCCTCCCCCCTCTTATTCCCTTCCTCTCCTATTTTCCTGTAGGGTAACATAGATTTCTATACGTAATTGAGTGTGTATTAAATTCCCTCTTTGAACCAATTCTTATGAGAGTAAGGTTCACTCACTCCCCCTCACTTCCCCCCTCTTCCCCTCCACTGTAAAAGCTTTTTCTTGCCTCTTTTATGTGAGATAATTTACCCCATTCTGCCTCTCACTTTCTCTTTCTCCCAGCACATTCCTCTCTCACCCCTTAGTTTAATTTTTAGATATCATCCCTCATCTTTAACACATACCTATACCCTCTATCTATCTATCTACACTTCCTCTAACAGTTCTAATAATGAGAAAGGTCTTATGAGTTACAAATATTACCTTCCCATGTAGGAATGTAAACATAAATCCTTTATGATTTCTCTTTCCTGTTTACCTTTTTATGCTTCTCTTGAGTCTTGTTTTTGAAAGTCAAATTTTCAATTCAGCTCTGGTCTTTTCATCAACAATGCTTGAAACTCCTCTATCTCACTGCATATCTGTTTTTTTTTTTCCCTGAAAGATTATACCTGGTTTTTTTGGGTAGGTGATTCTTGGTTGAAATCCTAGCTCCTTTGTCCTCTGGAATATCATATTCTAAGCCATCAGATCCTTTAATGTAAAAGCTGCTAGATCTTGTGTTATCCTGATTGTGTTTCCATAATACTTGAATTGTTTCTTTCTGGCTACTTGCAATATTTTCTCCTTGACCTGGGAACTCCGGAATTTGGCTATAATATTCCTGGAAGTTTTCATTTTGGGATCTCTTTCAGGAGGTGATCAGTGGATTTTTTAAATTTCTATTTTACTTTCTGGCTCAGGGCAGTTTTCCTTAATTTCTTGAAAGATCATATCTAAGCTCTTTTTTTGATCATGGCTTTCAGAAAGCCTAATAATTTTTAAATTATCTCTCCTGGATCTGTTTTCCAGGTCAGTTGTTTTTCCAATGAGATATTTTACATTGTCTTCTATTTTTTCATTCTTTTTTGTTTTGTTTTATTATTTCATGATTTCTTATAAAGTCATTAGCTTCCATTTGCTCCATTCTAATTTTTAAGGAATTATTTTCTTCAGTGAGCTTTTGGACCTCCTTTTCCATATGGCCAATTCTACTTTTTAAGGCATTCTTCTCCTCATTGGCTTTTTGGACCTCTTTTACTAGTTGGCCTAGTTTGTTTTTTAAGGTGTTATTCTCTTCAGTATTTTTTGGTGTCTCCTTTACAAAGCTATTGGCTCGTTTTTCATGATTTTCTTACATCACTCTCATTTCTCTTCCCAATTTTTCCTGTACCTCTTTTACTTGATTTTCAAAATCCCTTTTGAGCTCTTCCATGGTCTGAGACCAATTCATATTTTTTCTGGAGGCTTTGGGTGTACAAGCTTTGACTTTTTCTTAGGAGTGCATGTTTTGATCTTCCTTGTCACCATAGTAACTTCCACTAGTCAAGAGGGTTTTTTTTTTCCTGTTGTTTGCTTGTTTTCCCAGTCTATAAGTTGACTTTAAACTTTTTGTTAAATTAAGGCTCTGCTTCCAGAGTAGAGGGTGTACTATCCCAAGCTTCAGGGGGTTTGTGCAGCTGTTTTCAAAGGTACTTCGAGGGACATGTTAACTTTTCAATTCTTCCAAGGTGGTTATGATCTAAGGAGAGGTGTTTGCTACTCTCCTGGACTGTGCTCTGGTCTGTGAGTGACCACAAGTACTCTTTTCTGCCCTGGAACTGTAAGGAGGATTTTCCCTGTACTGCTGCCACAAGCTCTGCTATGCTAGTGCTCCTTCTTGCCCTGGGACTGCCACCCAGGACTGTGATCTGGATCTGAGTATGAGCAAAGCAACAGAGTCCTGCCTCAGTGCTAGTAAAAACACTCCTGTAATCTCCTCTGACCAGTTGTTTGACCCCTTTGCCATCTGTGGGATGAGAGCTCCAGAAGCAGCCAATGTTGCTGCTGATTCAGTCACTCCCAAGGCCTGCTCCTAGTTTGCTGGGCTGGGTTGTGCTGGTGTGGCCTGAGCTAGACTGTGCTCCACTCTCACCCAGGTGAGATAGACCTTTCCTGCTGACTTCCAAGTTGTCTTGGGCTGGAAATTTATTTCCCTCCAACTTCTTGTGGGTTCTACTGCTCTAGAATTCGGTTAGAGTAATTTTTTAAAGGTATTTAGAGGGATTTGGGGAAGAGCTCAGGCGAATCCCTGCCTTTGCTCTGACTCCTTTGCTATTTTTAAGAGTACCATTTGGAGCTGGAAGGGATCTTAAAGGCTATCTGATATAATCCCCCGGCCTTCTCATTTTACTGATAAGGAAGCTGAGATAAGAGGCTAAGTTACTTAGCTAACATGACACCCCAAGTGTTTTCAGGGGCTGGATCTCATTCTGGATCTTACTTGCCCTCCTCTTCTAGGCTTCCTAGCTTTCCTGGCTTCCTTCAAGGTTAGCTAAAGCCCATCTTCTGGACAAAGCCTTTCCCAGTCCTCCTTGATTTTAGTGACTTCCCTCCAAGATTATTTCCAATTTATCCTGTATACATCTTGGCAATGTAAGAAATATAGATCTAGGGTAATTGAATATTATCTCCTCCATTAGACTATGAGCTCCTTGAAAATAAGAACTTTTTCCTCCTGTCTTTGTATCCCAAGAGCTTAGCATGGTTTCTAGCACATTGTTGTTGTTGTTGTTGTTGAGTTAGGTGTTTTTTCAGTCCCAGCTCTTCATGACCCCATTTAGGGTTTTCTTGGTAAAGATACTGGAGTGGTTTGCCATTTCCTTCTCCCACTCATTTTACAGATGAGGAAACTGAGGCAAATAGAATTAAGTGACTTGCACAGGGTCACCCAGCTAGTAAGTGTCTAAGGCCAGTTTTGATGTGAGGAAAATGAGTCTTCCTGACTCCAGACCTAGCACATAGGAAACATTTAAGAAATGCTAATTAACTGTTGTGGTCTAGGGGTGCTGGGAACCTGGAAATTCAAAGGCAAAAAACATAGGTCTGCCTTGAAAGAATTTGACTCAAGCCTTCTTTCAATCAGAGACAAGATTTATTGTATCATGGGTGGGATTTTAAGAACCTGTGCACTTGTGATGCCAATACCAGTTGCAGACCAGATTTTAAGAATCTGAGCAATTTAATGGAGGCAGGATGGACACTTTTATACAGGAAGACTGTGTGAAGATCTGGATGCTATTTAGGAGTAGCCATAGACTGGAGTGACCTGAAGGTAACAGAGAAGGGGTTTAGATGGGATTAAGGGATTAGATGGGAAATAACCTGGGGTGGTCCAGAGGTAACAGACATGAAGGTTGGGCTAGGTCAGAGCCACAATGAAAGGACAGTTGAAAGGATTATTCTGGGATAAGTGGATGCCTCAGAGACTGGGCCTTGTGGGAAAGTTCAGGGACTAGGTTTCTGAAATTCATGGGAGAGTTGGGGGTGGAGGTGGGTCCAGAGCCTATACCCTGTCAAACTAGCAGGCTATATATAGCATAGCTGGAATTTGAACCAGCACCTTCTTATTCCAAAACCAGACAGCCTTTTTCCTGAATCACGCTGTCTCCTTTCTGTAGCATCTTCCTCAATGACTGTTTCAATGAAGAAGTACATCTTCTTAAAAAAAATTGATGATCCTTGCATTAAGATGTTAATTTGTTTCTTTTTTTTTTACTCTTTGATTTTGTAGGCACTGTGGGTTCACCCCTACAAATTCCCACAAAATGAGCCCCTGCTCTCTATCAGCTAATATTCTAAGGCATTTTGATTAGTCATGTTTACTTAAGAGAAGTTGGCAGAGCAGCCAGGGGAATAGGATATTTTTGTTCATGAATACATGAATATATCTTGAAGTTTGGGACTGGATCTGGGATTTCAGTGATATGGCTAACCTTAAGGAAGCAAAATCCCTCTACCAGTGTGGATCAGCCCCTGTTCTAAAACTTTTAGTTTTGGAGAGCTGCCTGAGGGTACTGAGAGGCCCCCAAGTCACATAGCCATGATATGCTAGAAGCAAGGCTTGAACTACAGGACTTCCTGATTCTGTAGACTGCTCCATATTCACTAGACCATGTTGTCTCTCTATGCTGTTATTGAATAAGATTATATTTAAACTACAAAGGTTTCGAGCTTAAAGGGCATTGAGACTGATTCCCCACTACCACCACCAACCTCCTTTCCACCATTTTACAAATGAGGAGACAAAGTCCACAGAAATTAAGATAAAAGAAGTTAAGGCCAGAGAAAACTTGCTCAAATTCATGTAAGTAGTAAGTGTCTGAGCTGGAATTTGAGCACAGGTTTTTCTGACTACAAGTCTAGCACTCTATCCGCTATGCCAGGATGCCTTTCGAAGTGTATAAGGATGTGTTTGTTATTAGGATTTTTGTAGGGATAAGATATGAGCTTTTCTTTGTGAATGTAAAAAGATAGATATCACATGCTTGAAAAATGTATACACATATACAGTGTTTGTAATTGCCTGTTGGCTCATCTCAATAGATGCAAGCCACTCCTAATATAAAGATACTAAACAAAAGAACCTGAGTGAATGTTAACCTGTTTATTATCCCTATAGATGCTTTAAAGTTCAGAGACTGACTCAGGAGAATTATGAGTTGTCAGAAATCCAGATCATGAACACATTTAATCGTACCTTTGTTCTTTGTTTTGCCATGAAGCCCTTTATGAGCAAATACCAAAATAGCCATCTGTACAATGGAGTGAGGCCCTGGGCTCTGAGAAAGTTTCTCAGAGTCCAGCTAAGACTATGAGAGCAGGCCCATCCACATCTGTCTGAGAATAGACCCTATAAATCTGCAAAGTCAACCGTAGGATGAGTCAGAATCTCTCTCCATTTCAAGCTTCAACCAATTACAATGATCAAAGATCTCAAAATGCAGATCTGAAATCAGAGGTTAACAGATAATACCTTGCTTCCCTACCAATCAGTGCCGTAGGACTCCTGGGAAGCAAGAAACTGGTTAAATATCAAAGACTTAAGTCAGAGATGGGACCTTTCTTGTATTAAAAGGGAAAGCTTGAAATTGGTGAGGAGGAAAATAAACAATTTTAGAGTGGCTATGGAAAGAAAACAATTAATACACTATTGGAAGAACTATGAATTAGTCCAATAATTCTGGAAGGCAATTTTTAATTATGCTTTAAAAAACCCTAAGACGGGGGCAGCTAGGTGACACAGTGGATAGAGCACTGGCCCTGAAGTCAGGAGGACCTGAGTTCAAATCCGGCCTCAGACCAAACACTTGACACTTACTAGCTGTGTGACTCTGGGCAAGTCACTTAACCCTAATTGCCTAAAAACAAAAAACAAACAAACAAACAAAACCCCTAAAATGTCTGTACTTTTTGACCCAAAGATCTCACAGCTAGATATATAAGAAAGGTCAAATACAGAATGAAAAGTCCTATATACACAAAAGTATCTATAGTGTCATTTTTCACAAAAGTAAGGAACTGGGGAAAGTAAGGAACTGGGAGTGGAATAGAAGCTCACCAACTGGGGAATGGCTAAACAAGTTGTGGCATATTCATATAACAGAACATTACTGAACACTATGGAATGATGAGTAAATATGAAAATTTCAGAGATGCATGAGGAAACATATAAACATATAAAATGAAGTAAGCAGAATATGCATGCATAACAGATACGATAGTGTAAATAGAAAAAGGAAACAAAACCAAAACTTAATGCTGTATAAATAGAACGACCAAGCTTGTCATGGAGAAGAGATGAAAAAATGCACCTCCCTCCCTTCCTTGAAGAAACGAGGGACTAGAGGTGCGAAATATATGTCAGACAGTTAATTTATTGGGTAGTTTTACTAAACTTAATTTTTTCCTCTTTCCTTTTTATTCTTCCTTAAAGTGGTTGGCTCACTGAATAAGGGAGTACAGAGAGATAAATTTGGAAATGATGACATAAAAATAAAAGATATCAATATATTTTAAAAATATGTTAAAGATAACTGACAGTGTAGAGGGAGAGAAGAAGCTAGGAAACTATCTCTGGTGGGTGCTGTCATCCCACATGAGTTGATCTGATGCATACTTTTGATACATTTGAAGTTGGAAGGAACTTCCAAATCAATGAGACGGCTGGTCCTTTTGAGTATTCTTCACTCAGGATAGGAAATTTGAAGAAAATAAATAGATTAATCATCTCATCTTTCCTCATTAACTCTACAAATCAGTTTCAGTTCTCTCTCCTGTACTGCTTCACCTTCTCGCCAGCAGCCCTTACCTGCTTGGAGATGACTCTGTGGCCAAGAGCCTGATTGCCTGACCTTTTTTTTTAGGTAGAATTATCATTTTGTCGCTGTCAATTCATGAACAATTAATATTCTCTAATCATTTAAATCTGATTTTATTTTTATAAAAAGTGTTTTTATAATTATATTTGTATAGTTCCTGGGTTTGTCTTGGCAGGTATGCTCCCAGGTATTTTATATTGTCTATGGTTATTTTATTTCATTTCGTTTCATTTTCAGACACTTATTTTTTATTTATTTTTATTTATTTTTAGTTTTCAACATTCACTTTCATAAGATTTCAGTTCTAAAATTTCCCCTTCCTTCCCCTCTCTCCTCCCCAAGACAGCATACAATCTGATATAGGCTACACTTGTAAATCATATTAAACATATTTCCACATCAGTCATGTTGTGAAAGAAGAATCAGAGCCAAAGGAGAAAACATGAGAAAGAGAAAGCAAAACAAAAGGAGAGAAAAAATAGTATGCTTCAATCTACATTCAGACTCCATAGTTCTTTCTGCAAATGTGGTTAGCATTTTCCACCGTAAGTCCTTTGGAATTGTCTTGGATCACTGTATTACTATAAAGAGCTAAGTCTAGCAAAGTTGATCCTTGTACAGTGTTGCTGTTATTTTTCTAGTTCTGCTCACTTCACTCAGTGATTGCCTGACTTTTGAGTCCTTAATGAGGAGTCATTATTTCATGAGGACCCTAGCCCATGCTTACTTCACTCCTGGTTTAAAACTTTCTCCAGACTGGTCTGTGTCCTCACCAGCAATCTTACCTTTGCTTGGGTACCCTTCTCTCTCCAACTCTCCCCTGTCTCTTTCCAGATGCCCTTTATGTTTGGTGTGCCCCTACTAAAAAATAAGTTCCTTGAGAGTAAGTACCATCTTGTTTTATTGTTTTTATATCCTCAGCACTTAGCACATGGTAAACTCTTAATAAATACTATATCAGCTATCTTTCTTTCTTTCCTTCTTTCCAATTATCTATTAACAATATAGGCATATGAGTCCGCAGTGATACAATATCCATTTCATATACATTGATGGAGGGTTGAGCAATAATATATATAAATATGTATATTTCAAAAAGTACAAAATGTTTTTAAAACAAAAGCATGATAAAAGCATTTATCAGTGCAATAAATGATGATTTTAGAACCTGAGACAAGTACCACAAAACAGACCTAGAGACAAGTAGCATAAAAGGCACCATCAAATCAAAATTTTGAGACAAATTCAGTTGAGATGGGAAGGAACAGAGCACTCAGATCTTTGTAAAATAAGTACCCATGCAGGAGGAGAGATATCAAGAGGATACTGCTATAGGGGCTGTTGTTGGAGGAAAGAACCATAGTGTGCCTGGGAAGAAGCTCACATGGGGTGGGTCTACCAGGAATGGAGAGGGGCGTGTCATATATTAGCTTTATATTTTAGCTAATTATTCTTTCGAAGTGCTGATTAGCTAATTATATCTGTTAAAGGAATACAAAGGCTGTCAGCACCATCTAAATTTCAGTGTCCTGCAAAAAATAACTTAGTCACTTTACCTCAGTTATAGCTCTGAAATGTATCAGTATGGAAAAAAAATCACAGGAAAATTAATTTTCATAATTATTGATATTCAAGAACTTATTAGGAATCCCTTGTTAGCCTGGTGTTCCATAGCAGTAGGAAATCTGAAGATGGTGTAGAAAAGACAGCAAAAAATGATTTCACTGAAATAGTCCCAACTAGATTTCTTGAAGGTAGGGACTATTGAATTTATTTGTCTTTGAATATTCCCCAGTACCTAGCAAGTTCTTTGCTCTTAGCAGGTACTTAGTGAATGTTTGTTGAATGTAATCAACCAAAATCCAAGAGGCTTTGTGGGTGTGGGGAGTATTCCGATAACACTTCAAATACATAAAATAATATTATGTGACTAATACTGAACTGAAAGAAGAGCAAAAGGAATGAGTTTAGATTATAGTAGGAGAGATTTTTGGTTAGATTTGGGTTGTGATGAATAAAATGAATGAGTGATTATAGCTGAACTGGAAAATTATAAAGGTAATTGTAGAATGTTATTTTATGGAATTATTTGTGTGAAACCTTGCCCTAAAACAGAAAAAAAGAGACCAATAGTCGTTTTCTGGTCTTTTGAACCTAGGACTCTCTGGCTTTTGAAAATGATTGTCATTGAAGTGGTTAGTCAAAGTTGTTAGAATGTGCCTTCAGAGTACACATTTCTTTCTACTTCAAAACATGCTATGCTATGTGGCAACAGGTGTCTTTTTGACCTTTGACTTTGTTTACTCCTTTACTACATAGTTGAATCCTTTTGTAATGGTTTATATACTTAAGGTGGTACAAAGGTAGACTCAATCGTAACTTTATATTTGGACATTTACAATACATACCTTTTCTGGCTTGGTTTCTTGTATTGCACAGTGACTTGTACTAAATTTTGTTAAGGTTATATTCTAATTTGAAATAAGTATTGGCCCTTTACATGAAAGAAATAATTATAATGTGGAAAAAACTCTTTTTTATCTTTCTGGGAATTAGGCAAAAATGTTACAAGTATGAGGAGGGTATACTTGAAAGAGACTGATATTTAACCAGGCTACTACAAGGCCAGTTACTCATCCTCCACAGGGGAGGAGGCTTCTTCATGGTCAGTAAGTTGCCAGTCTGTTTGATGTGGAAGTCCAGATAAGTGTCACAAAATCTAAGATTGCAAGCTGAATCCAGGCTCTCACCTACTCTAACCCTGAGTCAACTCTTTTGTATATGTCTTAAGAGAAAACAGCCTTTTCCCCCCTAACCTTTTCCTTGTCCTATTCTTTCAGATAAAGATGATATAGATATAGATATAGATATAGATATAGATATAGATATAGATATAGATATAGATATAGATATAGATATAGATATAGATATAGATATAGATATAGATATAGGTATAGATACATAGATATAGATATAGACAATAAAGATGCCCATTTGCAACCTGCATGCTTAAAGCAGAAGGATGTGCTCATGCATGTTTGGGTTACTTCAGTCCCAGATATGTACATACAAAGATCCTAGCAAATTTCTCATGGCCATCAGAAGTCAGCTTAGAAAAGAAAAAAAAAAACATTCATTCCATCTTAAAGGTTCCCTTCCAAAGAACACTTTTAATGTGCCTGGAATACTGGCTATCTTGCTCCACTGATTCCTAACTCTGGATGTGTGCAAGTAAGAAGACGCAGAGAACCAGGGCTACCAGTCCCAATGATGCCCTAGTCCCTGACAGAGGGGAGTTGCTGCCATCAAGTCATGACCTCCCTTCCAAGATGGGTATGGGAACTCAGCTCCAGTGACCCATGGTGAGAAGCTGATACTTCCTTAATTACTATGAAGTTTCATTTTGGAAGTCTTTTAGAACGGGCAAAGGAGAGAAAAGGCAAACAGCAGAGCTTCCCCCATCCCAGTCCTACCCCGCATTTCACCTTTACTTGGTATGTGTCTTTTCTGACCGTCTTTTCCCCCTCCTCCTATCCTTGCAAAACACTACAGCCCTCTCCCACCTCCAACAGTTCCAGGGCTTGAGAGAAACAACATTCACCTCTGTGAATAAAGCAGCTAGTCCACCTTTGGTAAGCAGATCTTACTTACTCCCTGGTTCTGTGATGATCCATGGGCTTTATTTATAATGGAAAGTATTGATTGTAAGGTATTTGATTGGAGGGAGCTCAGATGTATGAAGTGTGGAAGGAGACAACCTCTACCTGAGTGAGCTGTGTGCCTCCAAATGTACAAATTTCTGTTTCACAGTTTGCAAATTATTTTCATAATAAAAGGGAAGATGCTTGGGGGGTGGAAGGAAAGACGCACTTTGTCATAGTGGATAGAGATCTGGCCTTGAATTCAGAAAGACCTGGGTTCAGCAATTAGTGTCAAACACACACTAGCTATGTGACCCTTTTTTTGTTTGTTTGTTTTTTTTAGGCAATTGGGGTTAAGTGACTTGCCAGGGTCACACAGCTAAGTGTCAAGTGTTTGGTCTGAGACTGGATTTGAACTCAGGTCCTCCTGACTTCAGGGCCAGTGCTCTATCCACTGTGCCAGCTAGCTGCCCCTCTATGTGACCCTTTGGCAAGCCCCTTAGCCTCTGGGTGCTGGAGAAAATTCTCTAAGATTACATGTTGCTGAGAAGGCGCCAACTTGCATTGGGAGGAGTTTCTTTACCTGGAAGTTCCCTATGCCATTAAAATCACAGATCTAGTCCCTATCACCTTATTGAACAATTTATAATTATGTTAAGGACAATAATAAAATACATTAAAAAGCACTAGCTAAAGCAACCAGTATGGATTTTCTCCTCTCTAGGAAAGCTTCTTAAAGGTCAATTCACTTGATTTTAAATTTCAGCATATTTTAATAATGTTTTTCTATGCCACTTGTGCAACCTTAGACAGCTCTTTTATTGGCCTGCGCTATAGTCTATAAAACATTACATATAAATTGTAGCTTGTATCAGGACCATTTCTATTTGTATTCTATCAAAAAAGAGGAGAATGAGATCAATGGTCTCGTTAATAGTCTATAACTCATTACTGGCTACTGGTCTATAATCTCTTTGTTGTTTTGCATTCTTTCTATGGCATGAAACAAATTTAATGTACATTGTTATCTTGAGCGCTCTCCCACATAATTTAATTTGTATTTATTATACATATATTTTGGATTAATTTATCTATGTGTATTTCATCTCTTCACAGTAGAATGTAAGTTCCTTAAAGACTCAGGTCAAAGAATTTCTTTCTCAAGAGACCTATCCTCATTCTCCCAACTACCAATACCTTCCGTTTCATATCACCTTTCATCAACTCAGTATATTCTTCTATATACTTACTTATTGACACATTGTTTCCCTCCTTAGAATGTAGTTCTTTGGAGTTCTAGAATTATGTTTTTGCCTTTCTTTGTATCCTCAGTGCTTAACACACACACACACACACACACACACACACATATGTGTATGTATATATATATATATACGTGTGTGTGTATATATGTGTGTGTGTATACATATATATATATATATATATGTATACACACACACAGCAAAAATACAAAGTGAATAAATGCAAATATACACAAGGGAGTTCACTGCAAAGTAGTCTAGGAGGGAGAGCACCAGCGGTATGGGGGATCCTTTGTTAGATCATCATCCATTTCTTACCCACCTCCTTTGCATGGGTATATCTCAAGGCTCTGCCCCAAGACCTCTTCTCTCTCTTTTGATAATTTCCCCACTTTTATAATTCAAATTCCCTCAGCATCCATTACTGTCTCAACCTTTACTCTAGTCGACAAAGAAGTGGCTTTTCTCCTAGACAAAGAAGTGGCTCTTCTCCTAGACAAAGTCAAGCCCTCTACTTGTACAAGATCCCATCACCTCCTGTCTCTTCCAAGAGCTTGTCCTTCCATCTTGATAATCTTCAATCTCTTTATCCACTAGATCTTTCCCTGCTGTTTTACCAGTATGTCAATATCTCCCTCATCCTTCAAAAACCTTACCATCCCCTTATGCTATCATCCTATATTACTCTGGTCTTCACTGCCAAAGTCCTAGAAAAAAGTTGTCTTTGGTCATTGCTGTTACTCACTTTTCAACCCATTTCAATATGGATTCTGACCTCACCATTTGACTGAAACTGCTTTCTTCAGGGATACCAATAGTTTCTTAATTGCTAAATGCAATAACCTTTTCTCAGCTCTCAGCTTCCTTGACTAATCTGTAGAGTTTAACACTGTGGACCTCACTCTTTTCCCATTTAGTCTCTCCCCCTGTATTTTCATGACCTGCATTCTCCTGGTTTGATTCTTGCTTCTGAGTCTTTTATGGCATGCTTGTTTCTTTATTTTTTGAGGCAATCAGGGTTAAGTGACTTGCCCAGGGTCACATAGCTGTTAAGTGTCTGAGGCTGGATTTGAACTCAGGTTCTTCTGACTCCAAGGCTGGTGCTCTATCCATTGTATCACCTAGCTGTCCCTTCTGAGTCTTTTTTGCTGGATCATTATCCATGTCCCACTCCATTTGCATGGGTATACCCTATGGTTCTGTTCCAGGACCTCTTCTATTCTCTCTATAGCTTCCCTCTAGTTGATGTCAGCATCTCCAGAAAGTTCAATTATCATCTCTATGTAGGTAACTCACGAATCTACTTGTCAAGCTCTCATGTCTCTACTGAGCTCCATTCTCACTTCACCATAATGTCTGCTAGACATATTCTACCTGGAATCACCCACAGGCATCTCAAACTCAACACTTCCAAAAACTTTTTCCCCCCTAAATTTACCTCTTTTTCTTACTTCCCTTTTTCTGTCAAGGGCACCACCATTCTTTCAATCAACTAGTTTTAAAACTTCAACTGAGTCATCCATTTTCATTCTAATAATAATAAAAGCTGGAATTTATGTGCCTAAACTATGCTTTTTTACAAATGTGCCACTTAAAAAATATTATCTCATTTTTACCTTCACAATAACCCTGGGAATTGCTATTATTATTAGGTACTATTAACCCCATTTTACAGTTGAGGAAATTGAGGCAGAGGTTAAGCAACTTGCCCAGGATCACATAGCTAGTGTCTGAAGCTGGATTTGAACTCAGGTCTATCCCCTATGCTACCTAGCTGCCCCTATCTCCCTCAATCACCCTTCTCCCATTCAATCATTTATAAATCCTATTAATTCTAACTATAGCAACTCTAGAATCTGTCCCCTCCTCTCCAATCACAAGGTAACCACTTTAGTCCAGGTTCTTATCACCTACCAATTGGAACACTTTCATAGCCTCCTAATTGTATTTCTGGCTCTCAGTCTCTCCCATTTCAAATCCATCATCCAAGCAAGAGCCAAACTGATATTCCTAAAGCACAGTTTTTACTATGTCACTTCCTTCTTCAAGAAAATTCAGTGGCTTCCTACTGCTACCAGAATAAAATACAAATTTCTCATTTGGGCATTTAAAGCCCTGCATGATCTAGTTATAGCCTATCTTTCTAAACTAATTTCACATTCCTATCCCTAACTTCCTATTATGTAATGCATTTCAGTGAAATAGGCCCACTTGCTGCTTCTTATATATGCCATTCTATCTCATACTTTTGTATGTCTTTTCACAGACTATTTTCCATATCTGGAATCTGCTTGGTTCTCTTCTCAAGATCAAATACCACCTCTAATGTGAAGGTTTTCTTGATCACCCAAGTTGTCCTCTCTGCCCCCACCCTGAGAGTACACAATATTTACTTTGTATATTAATATATGTGGGGTAGCCTCTTGACTTGTCTTTCTAGGGTTGACCCACCTACTCACTTTCTGGGCTGGCTTGCTCACTCAAATTTGTCCTCATGCTGGCAGGTCTAGATTCTCAAATAAGGCCCACCACCACTTGATTGCACTCAGACTGTCTCAAAATCCTAAGTGTAGCACTGTTGTTGGGGATACACTCCCCCTGCTCACTATTGTAGCTCTTGAACCCTCACAAGTTCACTTCCATTAACACAAATCCAGCTATTCATAATGATTACATACTAGGCCTTTAACATAGACATTTACCTAATAATAAGGTAAAAGCTATAATAATAACTACAATATTATAGATATTCATGGTGGAGAAATAATTAATATATCATAATCCACACATAATTCTGGATCACATTGCCTCCTCTGACAGATACATCCAGTATTTGTGGAGAGTGGGCATGCATTTATAGAAACCTTTCAGGCAAGTATATGAGGAAAACCTTTGTGCTTAGAGTAACTCACAACCCTGGAGTTACAATCTTCATTTGTCTTCCTTTTTTTGATACAAAAATTGATTATCCATCAGTATTGATAAACACAGCATCCATATTGAACAAATATTTCTACTGCTAAGATATATTGATCCCACCTATACTTGACTGACTGGATCCTAGTCAGAATGTCTCAGCCAAACTAGTCAATCACTTGGGTGACTTCTCTGTTATTTACTTCCCAAGATGTTCCTCTATTCATTTGCACTTACTCCTCAGTGGTAATTGTAGTATCTATTTCTTTCAGCTTAAAGCTTTGCAGATACCTTTAGCTGTAGTATTATTAAGCTCTTTTAGGAAAACATAATGAACTTTGTCCTAGAGCTGGCAAAAGTCACTCTAACTCTGCTTTTTCCACCCAAGATTCTTCTCTTTCTCCACCTCTCAACAAGAGTGTATAACAATTCAGAGAAGTCTTTTTTATCTCCTCCCTCCTCTCCCTTTCTTTCCCATTCTCTCTTCTCCTCTCCACTTTTCATCTTTTCCTCTCTTCTCCTCTCCTCTTCTTTTCTCTTTTCTCCCCTTTTGTCCTCAGCAGAAAATAATCATAAAGATCAGACAATGTTATCCCTTAGTCCTCATTCTTCAACAGCAAACAGTAAGAGAGTGGAGCATATTATCTCTATTCTTTCTTCCTCTCAGAAGTAGGTGGTAATAGAGAGCACTCCAAAGTTTCACTGAGTACATTAGAGGGACAATGTGATTCAGGATTATGTGTGAACTGTGATGTATTTGTTCTTTCTTCATTATGAGTATCTGTGATATTGTGGTTATTATTACAGCTTTTACCTTATTATAAAGTAAATGGTTCTGTTTAAGGCCTAATGTGTGTATATTATATTGTATGTATATATATATGTGTGTGTATATCTATATAGATATATAATGAGAGGGAGAGTGGAGGAAGAGAGAGGGATGAATGGAGAGAGATACAGAGAAAGAGAAAGAAATAAGGAAAGTTACAGTATTCCTTTAACACAGTTCTGAAATATATCCTTTTACCTCCCTCTCATATTTTCTGCTTTCAGATTCTGAATCTTCTCTTCAAATGACCTCACTTTAGTTTATGTTTAGTGACCAAATTCTCATCTTCTGTTTATGACCAGGTAAATTACAGTTGTCCCATAGTCATAGAATTGTTTTGGCATAAGCATTTCCCCAAAGCCAAAGTTCTGCTATTCTTCATATTCGAATCACTGAAGCACACTGCATTCTCCTTTCACTTCACTATTCTACAGTTTCTCACATTCAAATGAGTAACTACTATCTTGGTTCTCTGAATCAGATTTAACATCACTAACTCTAAAGGAGAACTTTGTGTAGATCTATGCCTGAGTCAAGTGAACTGTCAAGGCAAACTTAAAAATTGCTTTTCTCAGAAGCAGGAGTGCCCCAGACAAATGAGTTATCAAGGGCTACTCCCTTAAAGGGATTCTTTTTTATGTGTATATTTTATATCTACTTATATGTGTACATGTTATTTTCTCCCAATAGAAGTGGGAGTACTTGGCACACAGTAGAAGCTTAATAAATGCTTGTTGAATTGAAATTTTCATATGTTTCTCTGAATCCCTCAAAATTATTATTCCTTACAGGACAATAATAATCCATCAAATTCATGTATCACAGTTTATTAAGCCATCCTATCAACAGGTGATTTGTTTCCAGCTTTTTGGTACTATTAAAAATGCTGGTATGAATATTTTGGTATATGTTTCCATCTCTTCATGCCTAGACTACTGTAATAGCTTCTTAATGTGTCTTCCTGTTTCCAATCTGTACCTTTTCCAATCTATCTTTCACAACATCATCTGAATAATTTATTAAGATTGCTACTCTGATCCTTCACTCCTCAACTCAAAATTTTTCAGTGATATTTCATTGCCTACAAAGTAAAATATAAACTCCTGATTCTGGGATTCAAAGTCCTGTATCAGCTTGCTTTAATCTACCTCTCCAAACTCTTATATTGTTCCCTTTGCCTATAAAGTAAAATATAAACTCCTGATTCTGGGATTCAAAGTCCTCTATCAGCTTGCTTCAATCTACCTCTCCAAACTCTTATATTGCTCCCTTTTGCATGCTATACCTTCCAGCCAAAGTAGGCACTGTCTCCTGTCTTGTTTTCCATTCTATTGACTCTGTACCTTTGCTTATGCCATCTCCCATTCTTGAATAGATTCTATTTCTCTACCTCCCTTCTCTTCATCATCTTTGTCTATTGAACTTCCTCTTTTCATTTAAGGCTCAGCTCGATTCCATGAATTTACTCTTTTTTGTCTCTTTGTGAGAAGGCCCCAAAGACTAACAAAATCAAGCTTCTGTAGCCCAGACAAGTTTAACAAGATTATATGTGCCAGAAGCAAAGTGTATATATATATATATTTAGCTACTTCCTGTAATAGGCTATTTACTTCATGAACATAGAGACCTTTTTGTTCGCAGTGTGCCAAACTCCACAGATTCTCACATGAAATGTTTCATTGCCCAACTGGTTACTCAATATGCTCTTCTAAAGCCCTTGTTCATCAATAATGTCAGTGTTGGCACTGGTTCATTTTAGCCTTTCTCCTTTCCATAGCTATAACATGTCATATTCGCCACATAAAGCTGCCACAATCATTTCCCTAACCACATGCTATAGCAGCACAGCATAGCACTTCCTATTTCTTAATGGCTCCAATTCATATGAATCATTAATCATGTGACATGATTATTTAACTTAATGCGGTAAAAAGTATAAAGCCATTAACTTCTAGGACAAATTTACAGGCAATTTGGCCAATCAACTTAATACGAATTCAATGAAAAATGATTTGACATATGTGGCCATTGATATATTACTTATACTGTGTATGTTTTCAGAATCTAAACATCCTTTTTAGAAATTTACTTTTAATGATTTAGATTTGGCCATGTCCCACTAATATACACTGAAAATTAACTTCTTCATTGAAATGCTAAGGGTAGGATTCGCCACATTTGGCATACAAAAGAGCAAGAGGGACAATGGACAAATTTCTAGAGGTATATATATGTGTGTGTGTGTATATATATATATATATATATATATATATATATATATATATATATATATTAGGCAGTTGGGGTTAAGTGACTTGCCCAGGGTCACACAGCTAGTAAGTGTCAAGTGTTTGGTCTGAGGCTTGATTTGAACTCAGGTCCTCCTGACTTCAGGGCTGGTGCTCAATCCACTGCACCACCTAGCTGCCCCATACATAAGCCATTTTTAAACAGTCTGGTTACACTAAGCAATTTTCATATTGATAATATTGTATAGCAGTATTTAACATCTATTTATGGTACATGTTATACACACAGGTTGTAAGTTCCTAGAGAGAAGAAACCGCTTTATTTCAGCATTGTGCCTGCCATACTATAAGCACTTAATAAATGCTTGTTGAACTGAAGGGAATGGGGAATGAGAAAGCAAAAGTAATAAGCATTTACACAGCACCTATTATGTGCCACACACTTTACAAATATTATCTCATTTGATCCTCACAACAACAACCACCCAGTGAGGTATGCATTGCTATTCCCATTTTACAGATGAGGAAATTGAAGCAGAGGTTAAGTGACTTTCCCAGAGTCACATAGCTAGTAAGTGTCTGAGGCTGGATTTGAATTCAGGTCTTCCTGATACCAAGTCCAGTGCTTTATCCATTGAATCACCAAGCCGCCCTAATTGAATAAAGCAGAATATACAGGGGAAGACAGATTCTTGTACTTATAAATTAAATCAAGACAACATGGATGAACTTAAGAATTAATTTGTTTACTTTACTTTTGTTTCTTTTTTTGACTGTCCAACTCCTTAATTTTTATGGGAAATTTGTCAGTGTTAAATATGCTTAAAAGATCTATTTTTTAAAAACAAACACATCGTATTTGAGAAAGGATTGGAAAGCAGCAGAGGTGTTGGTTGGCTTGGCGTGTCAGAAAGGAGAGCCAGTTCTAGGCATGGGGCCAGGGCCTCTTCCTCTCTGAGGCATAGCAATTCCCTGCCAATTACAAAACATGAGAATTTGGCCTATAGTTATTTGTGTTCAAGAAATTGTAGAGCTGAGAAGTAGGAAAAGAAACAATAGAAGCAGTCAAATGAGAGGACTGGGTCTCATAGTAAAGCCAGTAAAATATAAAGGTGCAGAAAAAGAGAACAATGATATAGGCTGGAGAAAATGACGAAGTGGAATTAAAATTAAAGTAGGAAGCTTCAATTTGGTGAAGAAATAAAGAGGAAGCAGATAAAAAACTTGAAGATAGAAATGATACATAAAATAGGAAGATTTTTTGAATGAAGCTTTTTGAGCACTGCTAGTAACTTCCCTGATTATTTCTCCATTATGATATAAAGATAGATCAATAGATGGATGGATGGACAGAAGAATGAATGATGGATTGATGGGTGGATAGATTGATAATGGATGGCTAGATGGATGGATGGATGGATAGATAGATAGACATATAATCTTATATATTCATGTTTTCTCCCCCAGTAGAGGACTCCCATAGTCATTATCACATTATGAACTCCTAGAGGGCAGGTACCATGTTGTTTACTTTGTTTATATTCCCTGTACCTAGCCACATGCCTGTCACATAGAAAATACTTAATCAATTTGTGTTGACTGGCTGATATTTTGAGTGTGTTAGAGGAAAGATCAGTGAGAAACAAGGCAATTGAAATAGAAGAAAGTTTATGACTTTAGACAAAATATGACTACTATCTGAATTAGTTTCAGCCAGTGAAAAGGCATGGAGATGAAGCGTGCTGTGTGAAGAATAGCATTATAAAGTAAATGAAGGGGAGTATAAGAGTAAGAAGACTGAAAAGGTAGGAAGGTGGGAAGGGACCTGTTTGTGAAGGGCTTTGAAAGCCAAACAGAATGTTATATTTGATCCTGGAGATAATAAGGAGCTACTAGAGTTATGTTAGTGAGGTAAGGCAACATATTCAGACCTGGGCTCTAGGAGGATTATTTTGGTAGCTGAGTAAAGGATGGACTGAAGTGGGGAGAGACTTGAGGCAGGGAAAACTAGCAGAATCTTATAGTAGTCTAGGCTAGAGGTAATAAGGGCCAGTGCCAGTGTGGCATTTGTGTTGGAAGAAAGAAGGGGGCATATACAAGAGATGCTGTAAAAGTTGAAATGATATGACTTTGGCAACAGATTCCAATCTGTATGAGGTGAAAGAGTGAAGTGTTGATTGAGGATGACACTGAGGTTGTGAGCCTGGGTGCCTAGGAAGATGGTGAGGCATTGTGGAGGTGATTTTTTTTAAGTGTCAGAATTTGATAATAGAGTAGATGTTAAGAAGGATAGGAGAAACCAAGGATGTAGCACAACACATGACCAAAGGTCCTTAAAATCAGAGACAAGATTTCTTATCCTTTCTTAAATTTCCCTAACTCATAAGCAACTCTGATTTCATTTCAGGTTCTAGATTATTCAAGGGTAGCTAAGTGGTACAGTAGGACACCTAGGTGGTGCAGTGGCTAGAGCCCATGGCCTAGAGACAGGAAAATCTGAGTTCAAATCTGGCCTCAGATACTTACTAGCTGTGTCACCCTGGGCAAGTCACTTAATTCTGTTTGCCTCAGTTCCTCATCTATAAAATTACCTAGAGAAGGAAATGGCAAACTACTCCAGTATCTTTGCCAAGAAAATCCCAAATGGAGTCATGAAGAGTCAGAAATAACTAAAACAGCTGAGTAACATCATAGATTTATTCAGATTTGCAACAAATGCTGGCCTTTCCACATACCCACCAACAGCTACAGGAGAAGCTAATGTAGTCTGCAATACCCATGGACTTTCATTTTTCATTTTTTAGAAAAGAGCTAGAAGTCTGTGGCAGATTTCATTTTTATAGCAGTAAGACATTTTTGTCGGATTTCTTGAACCAGAAATTGAATGGTTAGGCTAGACGATCTTTAACATTCCTCCCAGCTCTAACATTCTAACTCTATGATCTCTAAGATATACACTTCAATTCATGTGGAAAACAAGCATAGCAAAAAGGTTGTGCATAGATCCTGTCCTGGCTCCTCACTGCCCCAACTAATGAGAACTTTGTTCTTACATAGACTTTTATCCTTAACAAGGTATGAAATTTCCTTGAAAAGTTAAATCTTTGATTAGGTAAGAAGGAGGAAGGGAGGGAATAAGCATTTCTAAAGTGCCTACTATGTACCAGGCACTGTGCTAAATGCTTTTTTATAAATATTATCTCATTCAATCCTCACAACAGCCCAGGGAGATAAGTGCTATTATTATTCCCATTTTGCATCTGAGGAAACTGAAAGAGAGGTTAAGTGATTTGTCCAGAATTATGCAGTTAGTGAGGGTCTGGATTGATGAGACTCCAGGTGCAATGCTTTGTCCACTGGCCACCAGATGCCTCAAGGTGTGAATTCCTTGCCTTTTTCCTGCTAAATTGAAGGTGATTGATTTAATCAGATATTTCTGACATTGGAAGGTGGAGAGCTGGGATAGAGATAATAGGGCCAGGAAACAGGTGACTTCAGTTCTCTGGATTGGAAGTCCACGTAGCCTCACAGCCATGTAAGGAGCCATGGACATGAATGAATTGCATGGTGCCAGGAATGACCTGGGTCATCTCCAGTCGTCCTGATCTATATCTTACCACTGGATCTAGAGGGCTCCAGAGGAGAAAGGGAGGCTGGTGACTTTGCACAGCCCTGCCTCACTTAAATCCATTTCACTTGCAAGTCATGGCATCAGCTGTCTGATGCCATGGTCCTCTTCCAGAATGAAGGACAAACAACAACAACAATAGTCAGGAATGACAGTGGTATGATGCTAGCCTCATTAGTTAAAAATGCATGAAAACAAGCAGGACGTAACTCCTACAGCTCCATGCAGAAGAGGCGGCTCATATACCTAAAGAGTATTAGATGAAAAAGTGCTGGCAAGCACAAGAAATGATGAAAAGGACAGATTCAGAGAAATCTGGGATGTCTTGCATGAACTGATGCTGAATGAAGTGAGCAAAACCAGAAGAATTTATACAGTGACTATAATAATGCGAATAATAACTTTGAAAGACTTAACTGATCATTGCAATGACAAATCATAGCTTCAGAAGCATGATAATGAATTATGCTTCCCACCTTTTGGCAGAGAGGTGATGGACTAAAGGTGCATTTTCTGTTTTGGTGCATGGTGATAATGATCACAAATAAAGAAAAGAAAAGAAAGAATATTGATGAAACATTTAAAATTACATATAAGAGAGCAGAAGGAAATTCAGAAGGGGCTGCAAACAAGCATGGCAGTTTTGTTACTATTAAATTTAACATATACTTAAAAAACAAATTATTCCTAATAGAAATTCAGTTTCATAAACAATGACCTTTCTCTGTTATTCTTTGTGTAACCAGTAGGTATCACTATCTGGCAAGGTTTGGAGGTCTGTAAGTAAAGGATTAAGCCCCACCCATTGAAATTTAGGAATGTTTGCCCAAGAGTATGTCTTCTCTTCCTACTCCTAAGAGTACACCCAGTGGATATATCCATGCCTCTCTATTCTGCCCTTACAACAAAGGCTAGAAGCTTCACTGACACATGTCACTTGAAACCCCCTAAATCCTGATTACTGGTGACTCCATAATCTGAGGGTGAATGATCCCAAGTCACACAGTTCATCTATCTCTGCTATCTATCTCATCTATTTAGTAGTTTGTGAGTTATTAATAGTCAAAACCATGAAATTCTCTCTCAAGCTGTTCCAGTTGGGGAGTAGAGGAAGAAAAGAATGCCTTTCCCTGCCCCATCCTAACCCCTTCCCTTGTCAGATAGAAGGTTCATCTTCATTGTCTCTATTTCTGCACCATAAGCCCATCACTGGTTCCTCACTTGCAGCCTCTCTGTATGCAATTAGCAAGAGTCTCAAAGAAATTTTGATTGATTGTTAATCATAGCTGAAACAAATTAGGAATTCAAAATAGCTCAGAGAAATATAGAAAATTGTGTAGAAAATGCCTGTCAGATTCAGGCAAAGGAGAAGAGAAAGGAGCTATACCTCCATAATCCATTTTCTGCCCCCTCCCAACCTGGTGTACCTGCGTGCAGAAATTCTTCAAGAAACTTTCCTTCTGGCCGAGGAAAAACACGTTGTCTCTTGGAGACTACAGTCCCCAGAATTTAGAGTTCAGTTTGTGAGCTTACATTTATATATTAAAATGTTACTGTCTGTTCTTGTTTGAGTTCATAATAAAAAGATCTTCATGACCTTCCCACTATGTCCTTATACTAGGTAACTCAAAAGAAGGCAGAGAACTGGGAGAAACATGTGGCATGCAGGAGGTTACCTAAGTTTGGGAGGAGGTCGACAGGAGTTAAGAATAAATGATTTTGCCTTGCCACTGCAGGGTTTATATATGGACTTAGCTTTTCTGAATGAGACCACATTTCTAACCTTTTCCAACTCTCCATAGGAATTTCATTTCAAGTACTTTTTACTGTAAATATACCATTATCCTATATTGGCATGACCTCATTATTGACAGTGGAATGGTAATTGGGAAGTAAAATCAGACAGGAACTACCACTTGCTTTCTGCCATTATGTTTCAAACATAATGTGAACTAAGTGCTGCCTTTTTGCTGTGTATGAAAAGAGGTTTTTACTTTCCATAAAACTTTTTTTCTTTTATAAATTTATTATTCATTTTTTAGTTCATTTTTAAAATTTTGAGTTCCTAATTCTCCCTCCCTCTCCATAACATTTTGCTCCTGAATAAAAAATAAAATTAAAAACTATAAATCCTCAAATATTGAGAAACACACACACAAGAAATGCTTGACTTCCTTCTGTTTCTTTCATTTGTCTTTGTTTTATTTCTTTAAAATGGCTGCCTCACCATTTCCAGCCAGCATCCCATGCCATGTGGCAGTGCTTACAAACACTTTCTTTTCCACAGTAAAATACTTACTGTTCACAGAAATAAATGTGTGAGGCGTATATTAAGCACAGAGTGTAAATAACCACATAGCCAGGCATCAGGAACAGATTGTCTGTTTAAACATCATTGTGAATAGAAAAAGTGTTACAATGATGCAACACTTCCCTCCATTCACTGGCTAAACGTGTTGTGGTTTTTTTTTTCCCTTGCCATATGCCATGGTGATGTTTCCAAAAACATTAAAATACTCTAACCTTGTCTTTGACATTTTTCATTCCTATAGATCAATGAATTAACAGAGACTCATTACACAATCCAGGGAGTGGATCAGTGATTAAACAACACTGATTAAGTAAGGACACAGAATTAGATATTTAGTTAAATCGAATTTATATTCTCCAAATCAACAGTTACAATTTGATGGCACAGCTTCTGACTTTTTTTGGACATCTTACCACATTTGGTGGGCAAATGTATGCGTAATGCATTTAAGTCACTGACTCTCTATGTGAGAAACTAAGTGAGGGGGCAACTCAAAGGAAAATAAGGGAAATTGTAAATAACTCACTTGCTGCGAAGCATACTATTCAATTGCCCACGGTCTGTGTGGCCTGTATTTGCCATACAGAATACAATTACTATCTTCTAAATATTTAACAAATATTGCAACTAAACCGGTATTTGCCAAGGGTACATATTCAAGAGATATAGTAAAGGTAGAATCTATAAGGCTTGGCAACTTATTGGGTATAGGGAGAAAGAGAGCTAGAAGAGCCAATGATGATGACTCAGAATCTGGGAGTGCACGCCTACACAGAGCATGGGTTGACTATTCTGGCAATACCTGGTCCCTACTCTGTACGCATCAATGTCTAACAAGATAATAGTTCCTTTTACAAAATAGGGAGTTTTGGTGGAGGTATGGCTAAGTGAAGAAGATAATGAGTTATGTTTTTGGCATGTTGAGTTTGAGATTCCTATAGGATGTCCAGGTGGAGATATCTAGCTTAGGATAAAGATGATCACTGAATATTTTCAACAGAAACAATAACTAAACACATTGGAACCTCTAAGATCACCAAAGGAGAGAATTAAGAGATTAAAAAAGGTTGCATTTACATACATTAAAATGGGGTGCATTTACATAATACCTTAAAGTTTAAAAAATATTTTACATGTATAATCTCACTTAATCCTCACAACAACCCTGGGAGGTAGGTATTATTATTATCCCCATTTTACAGATTATGAAACTGAGGCTGAGAGGTTAAGTACCTTGCCCAGAATCAGGTAGCTAGTAAGTGTCTGAAGCAAGATTTAAACCTAGGTCTTCCTGACCCAAGTCCAGCACCCTATTCACTATGCCACCTAGCTGGGACAGAACCTTGCAATCCATCTATGCAAATATGATTAGATAATGATCCAACAAGGGACACTGAGAAGCAAGTATCAGGTGATTAGGAGAATAACCAGGAGAGAGTAGTATCATGAAAACCCAACGAGATAGCAAGAAGTGTCAAATGCTTCAGAGAGATTAAAAAAAAAAAGCGTGGACAGAGAAAAGGCCATTGGACTTAGCAATGGTATGGTTGGAAGTAACCTTAAAATGAGTTGAGAGATGAATGGGAAGAATGTAAGTGGAAACTTGGGGAGGGAGAAGGATGTAGAAAGGGGATGGAGGAGGACACCAAATATAGGCTTTGTCTTTATAATTTGCCTAGGGCTGACCCTATGTAAGTAACAGGGAGACTGAACCAGACAATCGGAGAATGAGATAACTAAAGGAAGCTTCAGTAGGTCATTTAGTCTATTCCCCTTCTACTCAATGGTCAGAATTGTTATTTATTATATGTATCTGTTATTATATGCTCAGATCTGCAAAATGCTATTAGCATACATTCCATTCAATTTCTTTAGCATTTCTTTGAGATAAGGTGGTGATTTTAGGTGACACAGAAGTTAAAGTTATGCTGTTAGGCTGAGAGTACCAATGTCAATGAAAGACTTGTGAATGTAGGAGTGAGAAATGCTGCCTTAGGCTTTCTGACATTATCAGCATGTATAGATCCAAATGATTTGACTTTACTATAGCCACATTTGTTAGAAAAAAGAAAAACAAACTTCTATTTCTACTACATACATAGTAGAGTATATAAGCTTCTTGAGGGCAGGGACAATTCTTTTTTTTTTGTCTTATATCCCACACCAGTGCCTGGCACAGTACCTGGCCACTAGTAGATAACTTAATAAAGCCTTGCTGATTTGAATTGTCTTGACCTAAGTTCAGGGCCAAACATAAATGACAAGCGTCAAGTGAAAAAAGGAATAAAGATACCATTAACAAGTTAAAATGAAAAACCTGACAGGATTTTTTTAAATCTCAATTACCTATGGAAATGATCATTTCTAAGGCCTCTGATTGATTTTCCTTGAGTGGTCCTGGTCACTAATGCACACAATGGTAGCTTCTATGTCATTCAAAAGAACCCCTATTTCCTCAGTTTGAATCCTTTGGACATATACCAGCTATGTGATTACTTCACCTATTAGAGATACCTAACTTGTAAAATTCTTATAACGAAAGCACTTTGCAATCCCTAAAGTACTGAGTTATTATCATGAGGATGTTTATTCCTCAGTCATCTAGGAAATTTTAACTATGTACAACTGGTTTGTGTGGCAGCTGGGTGGTACAGTGCTGAGCCTGGAGTAAGGAAAATCTGAATTCCAATCCAGTCTTAGACACTTATTAGCTGAGCGACAACTGAATTAGTCACTTAGCACCTCTTAGCCTCAGTTTTCTTAACTGTAAAATAGAGATAATAAGAGCATGTACCTCCCAAAGTTCTTGTGAGGATCAAATGAACCAATATCTGTAAAGCACTTCATTCAGTGCCTAGCATGTAGTAAATGCTTAACAAATGCTTGTTCCCTTCCATATGCAAAATTTGTAATAGTTATGTTTTTTTTCACTAGAGTTCACTAATTAGTTTGCAGAGTAACATTTCCAGATATAAAGTCAAAGAGATTTGAATTTGATGTCATTTGATAAGATCTTCTCATTTCCAAAGGTGTGTGTATGGGGAAGGTGGGGGGATTCAAGTTCATTATGACCTCTAGTGCTCAGAGCACATAACTTCTACAAAAATATGTCACAAGTGTATCTATTGATGATGAAATATACCTCTCTCTTTTCAGAATAGAGGTGGGGAACTATGGGAGTAGAAAATTGCATTTTTTATTAAAAAAAAGTTACATACATTGTCACCTGATGCCTTTTTTTCTTTATTCTTAATTGATTTTTTTTCTTTGTAACAAGGGCTCAATGCAGAGTGAGGGGAAGGTATATATCATTAAATGGTGATAATGTAAAAACAAAAGCTATCAATAAGATTTTTTGAAATGGCTGTATCAAGAAGGAACAATATTAAAAAAATTTGGAGAAACCAAGCAAGGCATAGAGGCAAAGATAAAATAGATAATGTTGATTACATGAAATTGAAAAGGTTTTGCTTCAACAAAATTTAAGAAACTAGGATAAGAAAGTGGTCAACTGGGAAAATATCTCTGTATCAAATATCTTTGATAAGGGTCTGATATCCAAGATAAACAAGCAACTAACAGAACTATATAAGACCAAAAGTCATTCCCCAATAGATAAGTGGTCAAAGGATATGAATGAATAGTTCTCAGAAAATGAAAACTATTAACAGCCATGTGAAAGAATACTCCAAATCACCAATAACAAGAGAATTTCAAGTAAAAATCACTCTGAGGTTTTACTTCATGCCCAGGAAATTTACAAAGATGATAAAAGAAGAGAAGAGTCTATGTTTGAGCATTTGTGTAAATACTGGTCCTACTATTCTGGAAAAACAATTTGAAATTATGCAAAGAAAGTGACTAAAATAACCATACCTTTTGACACAAAGACACCAGTATTGGGCTTATTCCTCAAGGATATCATTGACAAAAAGAAAGGTCTCATGTAAACCAATATAGTTATGGTAGCACGTTTTATAGTAGCAAGGATCTAGAAACAAAGTAGGTAGATGACCAGTTGTTAAGGAATGGCTAAACAAGTTGTGGTACGTGAATGTAATGAAATATTCCTGTGCTGTAAAAAAAAAAATTAAAAACTGTGAATATGATGAATACAGAGAAGTTTGGGAAGTAGTATCAACTGATGCAAAATGAAGTAACCAATATGCATAATGACTGCAATGTTGGAAATAGAAAGAACAACAGCAGTGAAACGAACAAAACTTGAATTGTGGAAAATTATATAATGACTTAACTTGGTCCCTAAAGAAGGAATATGAGAAGGCACTACCCAGGCTTGGTTCCTTGCACAGATGGGGAATTTTGGGTGTGGAACTCTGCATATATTGTCAGACTCTTTCAACATATTTATTAACTTGGCTGAACGGTTTCTTTTCCCTCTTTTTTGATTCTTTGTTATAAGGGATTGGTATCTGGTAGTGGTGGGGAGATACATTGAGAAATGTAGGTGATATGAAAACAGAAGATATAAATAACATTTATTTTAAAAATATAAAGCAAAGCATATGTCATCCGTTTTTTCTAAAAATGGAAGAAAAAAAAACACAAGACTGGGAAAACCTTTACCTGTAGATTGAGTAGATTGGGCTGGATTCCCTCTAAGATCCCTTCCAGTTCTAAATCTAAGATCTTAGGCACCTAAAACAGGGCTCTAAAGAGGAACCTCTGTTTCTCTAAATAATGTGAGTTCACAGGATTCTTACATGTGGTAGAAATAAAGACTAGTTGCATTTCTGGGGGTAAAGCTTTGATTATACACACACACACACACACACACACACATACACACACACACGTGTACATACATATATACATATACGTATATATGTATATATATATATATGTAAATTTTTAAAGAAATAGTAAAGATCAAAATTAATTGCAGTTTATGATTTCCTAAGTCTTTGGGCAAAGTATTGGTTGTCCCTCAAAAACTTGTGTCACAGAATCAAAAAAATTCATTAGGCAATTTTAGGCCAACACTTTAAAAAAAATGCTACTGCTTTTCATTTTTGTGGCTGAAGTTTTCCCATTATCAAGACCTTGCATGTTTTTGACACCAGCCCAGCCCCATCATTTTTTTTTGATGGAGGCCTGAGTGACAAGTATATTGATATAACTGAATCATTTTTCTGCAGGCATGTATTTGTTATCTGATTGGTTTTCAAGTAGATTTATACATTTTAAAAGGGCATCTGTTAAACAAGATTAGTCTCTGGAAGATATGACATTTGTTAGCAATGAGTGATACAATTTGATACTTTAGACATGTGAGCCCAACTAGATAGCGTGCTGACATATTGTTGAAAAGTTCCTTTCTCTGTGGTTATCAGATGTCATTACCAAAAATGAAGCTTTTACTGACATATGGTCAATTTTCTGCTCTCCCATGGTGCCAGAGCTTTCCAGCAACAAAACTGAAGATTCTACCTCAATGTGAAGTGAAGTCTCATAACCAAAAAGTGAAGGATAAAATTTAGTAAAGATAATTGAAAGTTATACTTTACTTCAGTTTCTTGGTGAATCAAATAAAGTTGCTGAGGAGAATTTCAGGGCTACACAAAAACAGAAAAATGTAGGAAAGGCTCTCCTACCCTTGTATTGGAACCAATGCTTCTATGCATTATTTATGCTACATAAAATCATGTCAACTCATATGACATGATAGCATCTAGTCATGATATCTCATAAGCACACAAGTAACTCTCATCATGAGGAATGGAAGTGCATTGGTTAGTTAAAAACACTTAACAACTTTCATTTCTTCTATAGGGCCTTTGTGTGCCAAAGGTCCTAAAGGGATTAGTGGAATTTTAAACTGCAAAAATCGCTTCATCTTTCAGAGTTCAACAGTGCCAACAACTCCAGACATGTTTTGTTTGCTTTTAAGGAAGGGGAATGAAGTATAACTTCCCTCAATTAAACAGCAGAGGATTTAGGTAGGTAGATTAAAATAACCTGACCTGAAACTGGGCCAAGATGTGGGAATTTTAGCACTTCTTCCTCTTGAAGTACTGTGTAATCTTTCATAAGCACAGGTGGAGAAGACCTAAGTTTTACCTCCTTTTTGGAACAGAATTCTCTTCTTGGATGGTGTAATAGTTATATCTATAAGTCTGATAAGCAAAATATTATGTATAAGCTTTCTAATTCACAGAGCAAGTTTCCCAGGGAATGGCTGCCCTAGGTTCAAGGTATTCTTTGGGTCTATACTCCTAGAACCATAGTTTATGAGATCCCATAAATGTATTTACCTTTAATAGTCAGCCAGAGGGCCCAATCAGTTTAAAGAAAAGCATTTCTTGAAATGTCAAAGTAAGAAAAGTAGAAAAAACATTTCTCCCATAAACCTGGGGTACATTATTCCACAAATGCACACCATCAGTAGGAAGAGCAGATATCTTTAGGCATGTAGAGAATATGCATGGAGGAGTACACACACAGGAGCGACATGAGGTCAGAGTGCACATGAGAAGAGACACACACAGGGAACACATGCAACCAGGGTATACACAAGGAGTGGCATTTCAGTCTCTCCACTCTACCACATTCACACCTCCAGTGTTTGCTGATGTCTCCTAGTGTTATCATCCTCCTGCTGGTCTTGCTACCTTCTGGATTTGGCGCTTTTAATGGGTGCTTGGTTAGATGCACTGTTCTGCTGAATGCTGCTCAACTAGACATGTAGTCTCTGCTAGACATTGCTCAACTGGGCAGACTCTCCGCTGAATCTCTAGTCTTGTTTGTTGCTGACCTGCTGCATGCCCTACTATCTAGCTTTTGCATTAGCTGAAATTGGCTCTATCTTTCTCAAGGGAAGAAAAATTACCACTATACTTTTTTTCAGCTTAAAGCCCATAAGATTTTTCTAGCTTTTAGAATATGCTGACGTTTTTGCCTGAGACCAGAAAAAAAAAACACTCAAAAAACAAAAAGCAAAAAAACCCAAAAACAAACAACCCTCCTCGATTCAGGTCCTCTTATCCTGTTCCCAGGGAGTTTGAAGTCTCAATTCATTTTTAGGAAATTCTCAGTTGTAGGCAATGAGTTTTTAGAAAAATAAGCATGATCCTCTCTGATAATTGAACCCTCAGGTTTAGTTTTTTCTTTGGACTTCTCTTAGTTCTGGAGTTTGGGTCCATCTTACAGAGACTTTACCATCATTGATGGTAATCATTTACCTCCCAAATTTAGTTCTAGAAAGCAGCTAATTATTTATCTAATAACCTGCAAAGCAACCTTGGGGTTTAGAGTTGTCCAGTTTCTGAAACGAGTCTCTTCTGTTCTCCCATGTGTATGAGTAAATGAGGAAAAGGCAAAGAGACGAGCCAAGTCCAGACAGCAAGATCATTGTCTTCACCACCTGCACAGCTATATTCTTGGCCCTTTCATATGTAGATATAGCAGGCTAAAAGCTTCTGAGAGGTTTTGAGGCATGTCATTAGATAGGTATCAATTAAGTAACAACTAATAATACAGTGAACAATCCCTATTTCTATACCTGTAGCCTAACTGCTGTGCCAGTGTGAACCAATGCTGGACTTCCTATCTCTAGTACTATCTATCTCCAGTCACTTCTTAACATTGCTATTAATCCTATTTATTTTCCCCTCGTTTGGATCATGCAACCTCTCTAATATTGGCCCTGAGGAGGGTTCCCATTGAACTTTGGATCAGGACCAATGCTCTATATGCTTTGTTTGAAATGCAAAATAAGGAAAATAATAGCATTTACTTCCTAGGGTTGTTGTAAGGATTAAATGAGATAATACACATAAAGTTCTCTGTAAAACATAGCACTTTATAAAATGCTGGCTATTATTATTGTTGTTGTTATTGTTATTAGACTCTAGATTACTTCATTTATTGATTCTTCTTTTCCAGAGATGCTTCCTTCAATATACCTCAGGTAGATGAGAAAGAGAGGTGAGGGAAGAAGAGAGGCCAGCATTAAATTCTGCTCTGTGATTGTTTGTCTTTTGCCTTTCTTTATGTCTCCAGTGCTTGCTTAGCACTGTCTGGCACATAGTAGGTGCTTAATAGATGTTTATTGACCAATTGGCTTCTTGATCTCATTATTTATCATAGTGGGTGCTCCCTGCACTGAAACAAATCACAAGCCCTTTATACTTTAGTAGATGATTTTCATTAGTTTTGTGAGAAAAAAGAAAAGAGAATCACTTTGTTGTAGGAGCACAGATTTAGAGCTAGAGATGATGTTCAAGGTCACTTAATGCAATTCTCTCATTTTAGAGTTGAGGAAACTAAGGCCCAGAGAAGTTAAATGATTTGTTCAAGGTCACAAAGATCATAAAGTTGGATAACCAGGACTTGAAGTCATAGTCTCTGATGCTAAATCCAGGATTCTGTCCATCAAAACATACCATATAACTTTCTAGTGATAAAAACTTCAAAGGTTATCTAGCCTGGTTCATGGACAAGAGACATATAGGATGATACCTTGCTATACTTAAAGCTTTTCCAGCATGGTAGGACCTTCTTCCACCGGCATAATCTCCAAAAACTCAGGTTCAATGAAGTAACAGAGCAGGACGCTGCTGGAAGATGAACTCAGCACCTATCATAGTACTACACATATAGTAGGCAATAACTATTTATTGGATTAGATTGGATCAGCAATACGTCTTTATAAAGGATGAACCCCAGATTGGCAGGTTATTTTCCTTTGATTCATGAGCTATCCAGAAGCCTCTAGTATTTCAGAGAATTTTATTAGAATTCCAGATATCCCCCAAATAATTTTCAAGTACCACAATTTCTGCTAATAATTTTCTCTTGCATTTTTATTCATCATTCTTACTCTTCATGTGATTTCAGCAGACTATAATCAAGTTTAGACACACATATGTGTATATATATGCATATATGCCTTCTAATTTATTTCTACATAGTTATAAAATTATTTTTTAATTTTTGAAAGTAAAAACACTAAGGAAAATTTAGAATATGAAGTATATTTCATTGTTTTTTAAAAATCTACTAAAGAAAACTTTCTTGTAGCAGAAATTAAGTGGTTATTGTTTTTGACCAACAATGTTTTTGTGGTCCTTTGTTCTTCCTCTTGCTTCCTGCCTATCTACTCCTTTTGTATTTGTTTTAAAAGTTGCTCTCAATTAGCAAACAATGATCTTAGAATAATCTCTTTATTGGAACAATCATTTGTCAGTATGATTAGCATTTGGTCGTACTGAAATGATACTGAAATACCATTAACTTGATCGATGGCAAGGCAAAATAGTATTATTTGAGAAGCTGCCATTTTTCAAAACTTCCTTTGTTTAGCTGTGGTTTTAGAAAAAGGGTTTTAGATTTAAGTGAAGCCTTTGAGTAAAATACTTGTTATTTAAACCTTTTCAGGCAATTAGTAGGTTGGGCAATATGGGGACTTCTCTCCCCCCCTACTCTGAACAGGTAGAAGCAAGCAAGAACTCCATTATTTCATAACATTAAGTCTCCAGTCACAAAACTCAGGTCCTTGTTATCCTGGGCTTCCTGAGTCATCTCATTGTGAAGTATCTATGAAATAAGTTATGCCAGGTAAAGACAAGAGAGAGCTTTTGTGAATTTTCTATAGTATACCTGGGAGGCAATTTCACAGAATTATGGTTAGTGATAAAATAAGACTACATTAAAAACAAAAACAAAACTACCACCATGATCAAAAACAGACTGTAACGGGGAAGCTTCCTCAAATAACTGTTAAATTATATACTCTTTTTGAATTGACAATGAACTGGAAATGAATGGAGTGGCCACCAGTTGGGGAATGGCTTAACAAAGAAAGATATGTGTGCGTAATGGATTATTATTAATCTGTAAGAAATTATGAAAGGAATCATTTCAGAGAAATCTGGGGAGGCTTGTATGAACTGATGTCGAGTACAATGAGCAGAACCAGAACAATCTACACAATAATCTATACAATACTATGAACACCCTTGAATGATTTATGAACTCTGATCAATGTACTAAGTAACCACCATTCCAGAGGCAGTGATAAAGCATGTTATCCCACCTCTTGGCAGAACTGATGGACTTAGTTTGCAACATGAGACACACACTTTTGGACATAGCCAATGAGGGAAATTGTTTTGTCTGACTTTTAATATTTGTTACAAGAGTTTTCTTTTTCCTCCTTCAAATGATAAAGAGTTGAGAGGGAAAGAAAAGGCATGTTTATTAATTGGGAAAAATGTAATTTAATTTAAAAAGCTATCTTAAATTATCAGGGATTATTTGTTACAATCATTAATTTCATTAAAATGGCTAGAGACTGATGAAGGAAACATATTTAGTTTGTGGAAAATTCCATTTTTATGTAACTCATCAAAAAGTTCATCAACTTGATGGTCATAGAAAGCCAATATTTACCCAATTGCTGTTGCATGGTCTCGATGAAATGGGTTCATGGGATTCTATATTATATATTTAGAACTGAAAGGGACATTAAGGGTCATAGAGACCAACAGACTCATATCACAGATAAGGAAACTGAAGCAGAGTTTAAGTGATTGTCTAGGGTCATACATGTAATAAGTGGCAGAGCCTGGATTTGAACAGAGGCCCTCTGATTCTTTTATTCTTTTCACTGTAGCACATTTCTATTTACCCAGAAATAAAACACTACCAGAAAAACAAAACTCTACCACTCTTATTATTGTCTATCATAATCCAACAACAGAGTCCAAAGTAACCAATTAGTCCTCTACCTAAACTTTTTAGAATCTTAGAGCTCAAAGAAACCTTCAAAATCTACCTCTCTCATTTTAGTGATGAGAAAATCGAGGACCATGGAAACTTCTCTAATAGGAAACTTTCTTATTTGGCCTTCCAAGAATCTGCTTTGCCTTTTCAAAATTTTATTCTTTTTATATTTTTTTCTTTGAATTTTCTTCTTCAATTTTGCTTCAAGTTTGGAAGAGGCATTGATTCTACCATGTGTTTTTTGCTATTAGAATTCTTTTAACTTTGAGATATATTTTGTCCTATGGATGATGCACCACTTAGTAAAAGCCAGACATTCATATCGCACATGCACCAAAGCACAGGAAAACCAGAGGCTGTAAAGAGAAATGACTTGCACATGGATCCTGGGAAGAGTCGTCTGGTAACTAGAGGTAGGGATACAGAGACTATAACTAAAATGCATGACCTAATAATTAAAACCAACCAAATGTGGCATGGGCCACTTACGTAGGTTGTAGGTTCTCCCTCACTTAGAAACAGATCTTGATGCAGACACTCATCAGGTATGCTGTGCAAAGAATTCTTATGCAGCTATGGGTTGGACTACACAGATATTGAGGTTTCTTCTAATTCTAAAATTTAGAATCACAAAACTTTATAGTTGAAAAGGATCTTGGTGGCCATTATAAGGATGGATTTGAACTCAGGTCCTCCTGACTCCAGGCCCAGCACTCTATTCATTGTACCACTGGCTGTAGTACCTAACATACTTAACAAATGGCTGTCTAGCCTCTACTTGAAGACCACCAGTGAGGGAAAATTCACAACTTCTGAGGTAGCCTATTTTACTTTTGAACAGCTCTAGCTTTTAGAAAGCATTTCCTAAGCCTGAACTTGCTTCTTTGTAATATCCACTCTTTCTGTGAAGAAGTGAAGCATGAATAAGGGCCAAGGGAACACAGGATACAAATGAATGAATACTGAATTTGGAGTCCAAGCAACTGGTATTGAGGTTATGTGACCTTGAGCAAGCTCCGTAACATCTCTGAACCTGTCTCCTCATTTGAAAATGCCTGGACTTCATGACTTCTGAAGTCTCTTCCTGCACTAAGTATATGGTCCTAAATGCTTTAGATGATACCATGGTCCAAAGTTAAAGGCAGCATTGCAAATGGATAGAGAGAATCTCAAAGTCAAAAAGACTTGATTAAGTCCTGCTTCTGGTAGTTGTGAGAGTCTTGGGTACTCAGATTGGATACTTGGATACTCAGCATCTTCCCACCTCCCTCAGTCTCCTCTCCCCTCTGGCAGGAGGGCTGGAGGATGGATCATTTGTTGTTGCTGTTCAATCCTGTCCAACTCTTTGTGACCCCAGACTCTAAATGAACTGAATGTGTACTACTTTGTCAATTTGATGAGGAAACCTTCATAATCAAAATTTTGGAAAAGTTTAGGCTATAATTGCCTTTGAGGCATTTCCCTAAGCATTAATGTTCAAATACAAAAGCAACAAATATAAGGGTATTTGTGTGGGAAGATGACTAAGATGAATCTATAAAAGAGTGACAGCTTTTATTAACTAGAGAGAAGTTACAGTTGTGATTTATCTGGGTCATCAGAGATCTTGGAACATGTAAAATCAGACTCATTTTAGGTGGATATGAAACTAGGATATAGAATAATTAATCAGTAGTTTAGTGTCAACTATGTTCAGCAGTATGAAGGCCTGATCCTGTGGTATGTAATAGTTAATATTTTGAATCATTTACTTAGATAATGGAATTGAAATCATGGCCATCATACGTTTAATATGACAGCACGTTGGAAAAAATTACTAATACATAAAAAATGAGAACCAAATTCAAAATGACCTTACAATTTTTAAAACTGGTTTGTCCATATTGGAGTAAAATTCCATTGGCAAGTGTAGATGGAGGAATATTTAAAAATAGTACCCAAGTATAAGATGGGGAATAATTAATTAGAGACCAAGTATAGTACATAAGAAAATCTGGTGATCCACAGTATACAATAACATGAGTGTAGGTCAGACATAGAGTAATGACTCAGAAGTCAGACTTTTGACAACATCAAATGTCCAGAATGTAGTTGGGAACTTTGAAGTAAGAAATCTAGGAATTACTATAGATCTTTTGCCTCCATTTCCATTCATATACCAAACAGCCTAGTGTGTGCCTCAAGTATTTGACCTCCTTGCTCTCCAATGGACATTTCTTAAGTATGGTAAATGGTAATGGTGCTAATTTAGATACTAGTATAAGAGAGCCATCATGACTAATTCAGCATGCTAGTAAAAATCTCAGGAGTAGATGTGAATGTTATCGAGAAAAATTAAAATTCTACTAAGTAGCTAGATAGCACAATGAATATAGAGCTGGACCTGAAGTCAGGAAGACTTGAGTACAAATCCAGATTCAGACACTTAGCAATGGTGTAACCCTGAGAAAGTCACTTCATTTCTCTTTATCTAAGATTCCTCTTCCATAAAATGGGAATAATGATAGCATCTGCCTCTTGGAGTTGTTGTGAGGATCAAATGAGATAAGATTTCTATTGTGTTTAGCACATGGCACAATATGTGTGCTTAATAAATGCTTTTCTTTCTTGATTTCTTCCTTCCTTCCTTCTTTCTTTCTTTCTTTCTTTCTTTCTTTCTTTCTTTCTTTCTTTCTTTCTTTCTTTCTTTCTTTCTTTCTTTCTTTCTTTCTTTCTTTCCCATCCTTCCTTCCTTCCCTTTTTCCTTCCTTCCAGCAGGTCTTAGAGGATAGAATTCAGGAAAGCCTGAAACCCTCCAAGGGAGGGTTTATGATCTGAGTATTACAGTCTGATTACCAAATAAACCATATTAGGTCTAGAATACCATATTCTTTGTGTGACTAGTGGCCCAGAACTGAAACTTTAGGTTTAAATTCACACTGGATTCAATCATGAGTCTTCTCAATAGACATATTCTTTCACTTGTTTTCTTACACATTGTCTTCCTTGGAAACAAACCAATAGAGCTCATGGTTATGTCTCCCCCCCCCCAAAAATTCCATAAGTTCCCATGTGAACACTCAAGCTGACAAAACATTAAATATAAGAAAAGTTTTATTTAACTGAATCAAAACAAGCAAAAGATGCATACCTGACAAATCTCCTTTCCTCTCTAATGAATCCTGTACCTCTGGGGAGCTATGCATAATTCTCTAGACCTAGTACTGAATTCCTCCTAAGAAGAAAACACTTGTGGTCTATAGAAGAGTTGATCCTGGTGCTCCTCAGTGAAGGTCTAGGTTTCCACATCTACCTGGTAGTTCTGCCTTTGCCCATCTCCAGCACAAGAAGTACTCTGTTTGATCCCTCAAATCCTTCACTGGGTCCTGTATTGCTCCATCTTCTGTCATTGTTGGGGCTGTGTGGTTTCCTAGAAAAAATGGCTCTCTGTTTGGATATGATTACCTGGAGAAACTTCTAAGAAAGATTCCTTTGAGGGACTGAGTGTATCTTCTCTTTGTATCCCCTCCATCCTAGCATATAGCCTCTAATAAAGGCCTAAATGAAGGGTATAGCTCAAGTGTATGAATGTGAATTAACTATAAGTAATGATATTACTAAATATTAGATTATTACAACAGCCTAATTGGTTTCCCTGACCCAAGTCGCTCCCCAGTTTCTTTTCCACATTGCTGCCAAAGTGTGTTTCCTTAAGCACAAATTACTTCCCTACTCAATCAATTCTAGTGGCTCTTTAATTGCTTCTAGGATTAACATGTAAATTCTATTTAGTTTTTAAAGACTTTCACAACTTGGCCCTAATCTATCTTCCCAGGTTCACTGCACATTACTCTCTCACACTCTACAATCTGCCAAACTGGCCTTTATTCTATTCTCCTAGAGTCCCCAAGGTGACATATTATACCAGTCATGCCTTTGAAGTCATCTCTAGTGCCCAAAATGCATTGCTTTTACACATCCAGTGTAAATTCTCATAGAATTCCTTTCTTCTTTCAAGATGCAGCTCAAGTACCACCTTCTACATGGAACCTTTCCTTATGCCAATTACTAGTATCCTCCATCTCAAACTATCTCGTATTTAACTACTTTATATTTCTTTGTATTTACTCTCTTTATATTTGTTTTAATATACATATGTGTGAATGTGGTATATATGCATATACATGCCAAATACAGATGAATATACTTGTTTCTCCATTAGAATATAACCTCCCTGAGATTAGGGATTATTTCATTCATTGTATTTGTATTTCCAAATCCTGTGCTCTTAGTAAGCATTTAGAAAATTCATAATTGATTGAATGTAGTTTTTTTTTAAATGGGCCAACAAGTACCCAACACTTACAGAGAATTAATAGTTATTAAGATTTTACTTAGTCATGGGATTTTCATTCCTTGTTAAGGAGATTTCAATATCAGAGGAAAAAAAATATTTAGCAGCGAGGGCAATGAATGGGTCTCATTTTTGTACAGAGAGATTTCATCAACAATGTAACAAAGGGCTACAACAGGTAGGAGACAAAGACTTGGTATGTTTACTCAGCATACTTGTGTAATATCCCCTTTAGGCTATTCTACCAAAACTGAATTCAAACTCTAGAAGTAACCTTATAGTGGGTGGCTATTCCTACTAATATATCTTATGAGCCCCCACTGCTTTGCTTCCCGTTAACAACCAGCCAGGAGATTTAGCTTTTAGTGAAGGTATTTACTAAAGTGTATAGTAAGAACAGTTGGTTCAAAATATTACCCTCAAAATCCTGAAACATAATTTGTTCCAATCCAGTGGAGCAATCACAGAAAAAGTGGTCTCAAACTTAAAATGCAATTGTAGTAAGGAACAAGTAGCAAATGATAACTTATTTCCTGTTACTAAAAGTCCTTTCTTTCTTTAGAGTAATCACATAGCTCCCTTTAGGATCAGCTCTCTGCTGGGGGAAGCTGTGCCTTTCTTTACCCATAACCTGTACTTTTCTTTGTCATGAAAAGTCATTTTCCTTGCAGTTGCCTCCTTCCCTAGGTGTCTGACTGTCTTTTTGCTTAGTCTCTTACTGTTCTAGTCTTTGTGGTAACATGATAGTTTAAGGGGAAACAGGGTAGAAATTTTGGAAGTCTCCTGTCTTTCCTCCTAAGAATAATTCTCTGTCCGGGACCTGGTTTTTCCTCTACTTCTGGGTCCAATTCTCAAATTGATGAACCGTGTGACCTGGAATGTTTCACCAGTTGGCTGGCCTGATATTTACAGAGGCACTAATTCTTTCAACAATCGCACTATTCTCTTCCTAACACAATTAGAGAAAAGTTTGTTCCTGATAAAATGATCAAGACATAAACAAATATTGTTTCCTTATTATAATCTAATTGTGTATAACTATATTGCTCTGTGCTTGTAGGAAAATTCCTTAACAGTAACACTTTGTTGATTGATTGAGAACTTCCTCTGTTTCCAGGAGTTTGTGTTTCAGAATTGCTCTGCTTGTCTAAGAACTCTTATGCTATTCAACCACTGCCCTTCTCTTGTTTCTTGCCCTTGTTCCTAAAGCTACTGAGTTGGTCTAGGACCATCTTGATTTTCTATTGTTACCTTTGTCTCCTGCCATCTGTAGGACAGATTATTTTCTCTTTTCTTGTAACACGGTTCTCTTAGGCACATGGTTTCCTAGAAAAGGCACAGAACCACTCTTAGGCTTCCCCTCCAAGGAAAATAATTTGTATTTATCTAACACTGATTCTCTTTGAATAGCTCAGTTCTGACTTTCTCAATATATTTCTCTTCATTTCTCCATTTATAGACTCAATGCCAGGGCATAGGCTCAGGTAGATGATTAACCATTAAATCAGTCAGCTTTACTGAACCTTTAAAGAGCCAACAAATAGTACAAAGTGAGCTGACACCTTATCAAGAAGATACAATCAATGAAGAAAGATTAACAATGACTTAAATGTGAAAAAGTGACTTTTTCAATGGAAGGTTACAGGAAGGCCTTACTAGGGATGGGGAACCTGCAGCCTGGAGGTCACATGTGGCCCTCTAGGTCCTCAAGTGTGGCCCTTTGACTGAATCCAAACTTCATGGAACAATTCCCCTTAATAAAAGGATTTATTCTGCAAAACCTGGACTCAGCCAAGAGGCCTTAGAAGTACACATGTGGCCTTGAGGCTGCAGGTTCCCTACCCCTGCTCTACACTAAGTTCAAATTTCATAGATAAAACATTACTTTAAAGATAATATCTCATCATGATTATATTTTCACAGAAAAAAAGCTGTTTGAACTCTTTGGTTTGGGAGTTAAGGAAGAGCTAAGAATACAGGGAGATAGTAGTTTTTAACTAGAATTTAATATGCTGCCATTGAATAACACAATCCTAATTACATGATTCATGAGTTCTATTGAGTTCTTACAAAAATTCTGTACTGTAAATTTTATAACTCCAGATATATGTGCCTTTACCTTCATCTGTCAGTTCAAGATTTTTATATATTCAATATAAAGCTTTGAAAAAATCCATAGCAGTTAAAATTCATCTACTGAATCTCCTTTGCAAATTGGCTTCAGCTTTCCTGAATAACATAGATTTGTTTGATCATGCTCTCAATGGTTCTGTCAAGTAAAGAATCACTAAAAGAATTTAAGGTGCTGAGGGGAAGCAGATGATAATGTGTCTTCTTTAATGTTATTTCCACTGATAAAATTATCTGTTTCTGATGTTGAAGCATTTGATAATGCCAAGGACTTTGGTGGTGAGAATTCTCTTCTCCAGGTCTTCAACACCTGTGGAGGAAGGGGCTGCATTATCAGTTAGTTGATGGCTGTTGGTCAGCCGTGCGAGGTGGTAGTCAAGATGGGAATGGTGGCTTGATTCATTTGAAATAAACCACCTCTCTCTCTCTCTCTCTCTCTCTCTCTCTCTCTCTCTCTCTCTCTGTATATGTATGTGCATATATATATATATATATATATATATATATATATATATATATGTATATGTATATACACCTTATTGCTTCAACTAGAATGACTTGTCTGTCTCATGGGGGGCAGTTGGTTAGCATTTGGTGAGGATGGCTCATCCTTTCTTGACAGGGGGTGCTTCCCTGCTTTAGGAATAGCTTTGGGGGATGGGTTAAAAGCAGTACCAGTAGTCTGGAGGTGCTATAGTTCCCAGGGATCTTGGGCTTACCTATATGGTTCTGGCAATTAGTTGGCAGGAATAACATTACTAAACTGGTGCATGTCGAGAGAGCAACAAAAATGATGAGGGAGCCTACACATTATGCCATAGGAGGATGGGCTAAAGGAAGTTAGGAAGTTTAGTTTGAAGAGGTCAAGGGGATTGAGGTGGGTGTGATAGCTATTTCCCCAGGATTTGAAGGATATTCACATGGAAGGATTAAATTTGTTTTACTTGGTGCTAGGGTATAAAACTAGAAGTAATAAGTGGAAGTCCCAGGGAAGAAGTTACAAAAGGATAAACTTTCTAATGATTAGAGTTACTCCAAAATGAAATATGCTGTTAGGAAGGTAGTAGGCTCCCTTTTACTACAATAGGAATTCTTAATCTTTTCTGCACTATAGACCCTTTTGGTGGTATGGAGAGCCAATGGACCCCTTTTTCAGAATGCCTTGAAATGCAAAAAATATAAATGAATAAATAAGACATGTAGGATTAAAAGGAAACCATATACTTGTCAGGTCATAGAGATAATTTTTTCTCACAAGCATAAATTGGGCAAGATGGTTTCTAAACTCTCTTCCAATTCTGAGATTCTGTGTCCTGGTTTCACAGCAGTCAATAAATTTTGATAATTATGATGATGTCTCTGTCCTTAAGAGCAGCCAGGAAAGATGCAATTCTTGTGTTTTATTGTTTAGTGAAAATAGAGAAATGGAATCAGTAATTTCTATAGAGTAAGAATCATCTTAATGTTACAGTAGTAAGAAGTTACAATTGTTTAGCTATAGTAAGAAGCCCTAAATTTTGATTCAGAATGGGTCTAAAATTGTACAAGACTGGGGAAAGACTAAAAATTAGAGAAATATATAACAAGTTCAAATGCAAGAAATATCAGTATCTTGCTGGGTTAATTTCAGTCCATAGGCCTTTCTGAGATATAACAAAGTGCTTCTTTTACTTCATGTAATTTTACAGAGGAAAGATTATATTGACACAAAGGAATTTTAACTAATAAAAGGAAATTTTTCTTTAACAAAGATAATGATAGGAAAATTCCCCTTTGAAGACTTGTCTATTTATTTGTGACCAATGTTCATATGAAGGAGGACAAATTAGATATTAATATACACAATACAGAAGTATTGTGGATGTAGTACCTAACTTTAACACATTCCATTATGACATCCTTGAGCATCTCCAAGTAGAATATATACTATATTATTGTATAGTCTTCAGCAATTTTTTATATTAACCTGCTATTCTCTGATTCTTGTTTTTTTTTTCTAATTGGTATATGGTCAAGGAACGTAAATTCTGAGACTAGTCTATGAAGAAATAAAAAATGAAACTGAGGAAAACAAATATCGATGAGGCTGAATACAAATATTTTGAGGTTTACCCCATGTTTGGACTATTTCCATTGTCTCTCCCTTTCTTTAGCATGGATTTTAAAAAGTAAACTCTTTACCTTTTAGCCAGCAGCACTAGTAAAAAATATCCTTCAGCAATATCCTATACTTCATTGAATCTGTGATGTAATTGATGTGGGTACTCTCTCTATTGGTGCAGATCATAACCTATCCATGCCTTCTCATCCTATGCAATTCTAGTTCATGTTCTTGCATAAGACCTTTGCAAGGGGTCCACTAAACATGAGGGGGGCCTTTTCCTAGATTTTTTGACACCAAATAGATTCCAATGTAATATATGGCTATCCATGGGTTAGCTGCCACATGGCTTTCACTACATGACCAGTATACCTTCTTGTTCTATCATACATCTCTTTGATTACATCCTTTACTGTTGCTTCTTTTGAACTATTCTTTATTTGTGGCATATTCACACCCACTACACATCCCTCTCCTTGTTATTGGGCTCTTTTCAACTTCAATTCCTCACTGACTGTGGTGCTTCATGACTTGCAGGCATGTAACACCACCAGAAGAATACTGACATCAAAGAGAGGGGTCCTTGTTTCAAGGAGAAGCTTGGAATAATTAAGAGCACTGTACAATGTACCCAAAGTAATTGAACTTGTTCTATTCTTTCTCAATACTGGTCCAAGATAATTGTCCCCTCACAGCATATTACCAACATATATTTACTGATGAACCATCCCTCAGGATTGTTAATTCTTCTGTATAAATAGTCTGGACAATAGGCATTCTTCATTTGGTTGGTTTTTCCTGTGTAGATACTTACACCAAAATCTTGTGAATAATTATAGGTCTCATTTTTGAGGCTCTGCAATATTTTGGGGCTTGATGCAATTAGTATAATGTCATAGGGGTAGAGAACCTGTGGCCTTAAGGCCACATGTGGCCCTCTAGGTCCTCAAGTGCAGCCCTTTGACTGAATCCAAACTTCACGGAACAAATTGCCTTCATAAAAGGATTTATTCTGTAAAATTTAGGACTCAGTCAAAAAGCCCAATCCAAGGACACAGAAGGCCACAAGTTCCCCACCCCTGTAACAGGACTGTCTAAAGACTTTACCCTCTACAGTTAATTTGTCTTTGATTTGGATTATGTCAGACATACTCCGTAACAGTGGAAAATGGTTACAATGAACAGATACTTCCCCATTGATCTCAATAATCAGAGAGTTTGGGAACAAAGTTATGTCATTTGTCAGTGAAATGAAGGAGGCAGAAAGAATGCTGTTTTTGGAGTCAAGAAGACCTCAGTTCAAAAACTAGTCTTTGATACTTATTAGCTGTGTGACCCTGGGCAAAATCATTTAAGCTCTGTCTGCCTCATTTTCTTTGTCAGTAAAATGGGAAAAATAACACCATGTACATATCAGGGCTGTGGGGAGAATAAAATGAGAAATTTGTAATGTCTTGTAAAACTTAAAGCATTATGTAAATGCTGGCTATTATTTTCTGCATGAATTGGTTTACAGATTCTTTGTTCTCATTTTTGTGATCAATTGATTTATATCAGTTAAACTTACTTAGGAAATGGTGACAGTTTGGGTAGATGTTTGTTGTTTTAGACATTTGTTTCCTTATTTTTGTTCTTCTAATTTTGTATTAATTTATTTTTGCTTTAACAAGCAGGCAATCTAATTGTACATTGATGACTGATTTGTCGATGATTCCAGAAGTGACCAGCCATTTCCTGTGTTAAAATATCACTTCATTTTTTTTGTGATGCTATTTGGAACTCACTCTGTCTAGCATCTCCCAACTCCCTTCTCTAAAACATATAGCATGAAACTCCTGCATATTATATGGGCCTCAGGCCTCTTATATGTCACCCTTAAAAGCATATTTGCCAACATTCTTCCCTATGCACAATTTGCTTTAAAGTCAAAGCATTAAAGTACACATTGATTCATGCAATTTTTCTACTTTTTCATATTCTGCAAAAGATACTGGCACGTGAACTGTAATTATTTTCATGGTTGTCTTTTGGTAAATATTACGAACAACCCAATATGAGTTGATGCAGAAGTCTCATGAAGTTGCTTATTCTTCCTTTTAGATGTTGGATAAAATAAATTCCATTATGTGCTTCTGCTAGGATAAACTGTGAACCATCCTTCTATTTAGTTCTAACTTCAATATATCTTCGGATTTCCTCCTGGGGAAAATGTTAAATCTGGTACCACTCAGTTCCTCTAGGAAAGTATGAAGGTGATACCTAACAGCAAAAACATAACTTATGATTAGAAAAATTAGGAAAGGCCATATCGTACAGTGGATAGCCACTTAGTCTTGAAGTCAGAAACACCTAGGTTCAAGTCCCAACACAATGGGCTTTATTTTTAATTTTAAAAATTCAATAGAATATTTATTTTGTCCACCCACTGGAAGGAAAAATAAAAACTCTTGCATCAAATATGCATAACCAAGCAAAACAAAATTCCCATATTGGCCATATCCAAAAACGTGTTCCGTTCTGCATATTTAGTCGACCAAGAGAGGGTAGCAAACTTCCTTCAAGGAACAGCAAGCAAACCACTGGCGGAGGCCAACCCCACTGTGGATTGTGTGGATTGCCGGTCCACTTTACATTCTCATCCGTCTATGCCAAACAGCTCACTTTTTTACAACTTCGTTCTCACTGTCCTATCTCCACATTTCTATTAAATATCGTAAACTGACTGACTGACTCTTATGACAACTCGGGCTAGTTTTACTCTACTTCCACCACCTCACACTAAGTCCTTGCGACCAAATAAATTTCACGTGTGCAGAAATCCAGGCGGCACCACGTGACGAGGTCGGTATTGGGGCAGCCCCTCCTCCTTGCAGGTTCAAGGCGGAGCTCCAGTACGTAATCCCCCGGCGTGCTACCAATCATCTCCATGGTGTCGGCGGATTAGGTAGCGGGTGGAGTGCCTGAAGTCTCAGCGCGCATGCGTTTTTGGGAGACGCCGCCGTTTGGCGCGTCGTCGCGCGTGCGCAGAACCTTTGCGTAGAGCTTTGCCGGAAGCCAACATGGCGTCTGAGCGCTCCTCAGGCTGCTGTGGCAGTTGCTGCCGCATCTGAAAAAGGCAATCTGAGGGGGCCGAGGCAGCGGGGCGCACACCGTAGTCGCCATGGCGCGGCACAGGAACGTCCGAGGCTACAACTACGATGAAGGTGGGTACAGAGCCCGATCCTTCCCCCTGCCACCCTGGACCGCGGCCTTGGGCCCTATAGGGCTGACTGTCTTTTCTTTGCTCCCGGCCTCCTTTTCGGCCGCTTCCCTTTGGCTTCCCCCGGCATCCAGGGCCCGGGAGTGATGATTGCGGAGCGTGGAGGCCAAGACAGCTTGGTGGGGTATTATTTGACATAAACACATTGGACAAGGGAAATATTTGTCACAGGTAGGTAGGAGAATGATCCAGCTGCTGGGGGTGATGCCACTCGTGGTCATTATTTTTCTTTTGTTATGTGGGCAGAGCGCGTAGACTATCGGGTAGGAATTTGGCGAGGTAAGGATTTTGGTGTACTTAGCACCTGCCACATAGTAGGCGCTTAATAAAGTTTATTTATTAGTACAGTGTAAATATCACCTTTCAGGGGGACCTCCTTTAACGTGTAAATATAAACCCATGTGTTTTCTTCTTTAGTGCATTCCCCTTTTTTCTGCCTCCCCATTTGTCTTTTTTGCGCTGCTCTATCTCCTTTAAAAAAACAAGTTCCACTTGATTAAAAAAAACAAACAAACAAACACCACACAGTTTTGGGAAACCTTTCTGATTTATTCTCCAAGCAAAGTTTTTGTTTTGGGTATAAATATGGTGTTGGTATAAATATGCAAAGTAAAAATATTCGGTATCACGCTTTAAAAGCTGTGTATGTCGGTTCCTGTTTACTTATGCACTTAAGAATTGTATGAATGAATTGGTTATCTTCTGGCTTTGTTCCATTTGAATTTCATACTAAACTAGGAGTTTAGAATTCAGTAGGTGATGATAAAGGTCCAAAGAAGGGAAACTAAAATGATAAGTGACTTTCATATGAGAATAGATGAGACTGAGAGGACATTGTAAGCGAAGTCTATCCAGGCTTGTAGGGTCATGGCTATGATGAATTTGGACCTGTTCACCAAATCCAAAATTGTATAAAGGAGGAACCTTGAATGAGTTTGTGTTATGACAGAAAGAAGTACTTGCTTACACACTGAATATCAAGTAAATGGATCTAATTATTTAAAACTATATAAGCTATATTCAAGGGGCAGTTTACCAAATTTGGTAATTTATGTAACTTTTCCCTCTATTAGATTTAAGCGCCCCAGGAGCAGGTCTTTTCCATTCACTTCTGTGTCCTCTAGCCCCAGTTCTTAGCATACAATAGGCATTTAATGTTTATTTAATCTAATCGAATTACCCACAGTAGAATTTTAAAAGGGAAGTTCGGGATTCATGACATATTCTTAAATGTTTGTATTTGTAAAGCAACTACGACAATCCTTATACAATTTTTGTTGTAAATCTGTTAGTTGCCTATTATGATATTTGTTATATTCCTGATATTGCTTAAAATGGAAACCGTTTAAAGCTTGAAACTAAATGTTGTAGGTCACAGATGTTTAAATAAACTGCATTAGATTAGGTGGAAAATCTGCTGAAAACAAAACAAAATTAGACTTAATTATTTCTATCTTTGTACATTTTGTTTTTGAACTGAGAAGTTTTTTCTCAATTTACTGACCCTCCTGAGTTCAGGTTGCCATGTTTTCTTTGGAACAGTTGATGACATCATAACCACTTTAAATATGTCAGGAACAGTTTTTTTCATCTTGTTTTGTCTTAGGTGTCTTAGGTGACATTGACTTTCTAGAATGACTAAAAAAACCTGAATCATGAGTTAGCATGGTGAAGAGGCTAAAAATCTTAACTTTTTTTTTAAAAGAAAGTCAGTTTGCAAAAACATCTTACATACCTTTTGGATGGTTAATATATTTTGAGATGCTTTTTAATTTACATTTCTTAGAATTGCTAATGAAATGAACTAATTACTTGATGTGGTATGCTTTAGTTGAGCTACTTCTTAAAATTAAACTTGTTGGTTTCATTTAAAATGGAGAATTTAAATTTTCTGTTTTCTGCATGCCCAGAGGTGGTAGTTGTTTTTTTCCCTGACTGTTGTTCTGAGAACTTTTAGTAGTCTTTGAAAATTAAATTCCTTTCTAATTGGCGTTTAACTAATTTTTATGAGTTAGTGTTCTTTGTCCTTAAAGAAATCAATTTATCAAGTATGTGCCAGTTACCCCCATTTTATTCTTGGATCCCACTTTTTAAATTCTTGCTATTTTAACTGACCTTTTTGAGATTAGTAGACCAATAAGAATGTAAGTCTAATTGCTCCAAGGTTGTGGACATCCATACCTAGTCTTTAGTTTACTTCATTTCAATTTAATATTTGTGCCCACTATGTAAAAGGGATACTGCTAGGCATAGTGAGAGGGATGCTGTTTGCATGGAGCTTATACTGTAGTAAGGGAAATAAAACTATGTATATTGCTTTTGTGGAGTTTAATGCCTCTTGAAATATTAAGATGTACACACAAAAAACAAAAAAAATGATTTTACTGTTTGTACCACTAAGCTCAGCCAGTTGTATTAAAAATATGTGCCATTGATTACAAGGTTGTCTAGACGAATAGACAAGTAGATAGCTCATTTTGGCCTAATTTAAACAGCATCAAAAAAGCAGCTCAAGAGTGTAAATTCTAGTGTAAGCTAGGTGGCACAGTGGATAGAGCACTGGCCCTGGAGTCAGGTGGACCTGAGTTCAAATGTGGCCTCAGACACATGATACTCATTAGCTGTGTGCCCTGGGCAAGTCACTTAACCCCAATTGCCTAGCCAAAACAAACAAAAAAAAGTGTATTCTGTAGATAGTACTATATAATATTTTATTTTCTTGGAGAAGCTGTATGAAATATACCTGTGAAAAAAGTTGTTAAATATGGGGGCAGAAATATTAACTAAATAAAAATATTCGAAATCACCTGAAAGAGAAATGAAAATTAAAACAACTTTGAGGTTTCCCCTGACATTCAAATTGGCATAGGTAAGGAAAGATGAAAAGAGTGTTGAAGGGGGTTGTGGGAGCATAGGCACACTTAAAATGCATTGGAACTGTAAATCTGCATGCACAACAGATCTGGAAAACTCCACTGAATTGTGTGGGTCAGTGTCAGGCACTGTACTAAGCCTTAGAGATGCAAAGGGAAAAAAAAACCCCAAAAAAACCCCAGTTCCTGGTTTTTAGGAGTTCGTAGTTTAATAGGGTAAATAACATGCAAATAACTTACAAGATATATTGGAGAATAATCTTAGAGAGACACTAAAATTAAGGAGTACTGGGAAAGATTTCTTTTTTTTGTGTGTGAGATAATTTACCCCATTCTACCTCTCCCTTTCTTCTCTGAGTATCATCCTTCTCATCCCTTAATTTTATTCTCCAGATATGACCCCTTAATCTTCAACTCATCCTGTGCCCTCTATCTATCTGTCTATATATATACATACATACAATTTTTTTCCTTCAACTACCCTAATACTGACAAAGTTCTCATGAGTTACAAATATCATCTTTCCATTCAGGAATGTAAACAGTTCAATCTTAATAAGTCTCTTATGATTTCTCTTTCCTGTTTACCTCTTCATGTTCCACTTGAGTCCTGTTTTTGAAAGTCAGATTTTCTGTTTAGCTCTGGTCTTTTCATCAGGAATGCTTGAAAGTCCTCTATTTCACTGAATGACCATTTTTTCCCCTGAAGGATTATACTCAGTTTTGCTGGGTAGGTGATTCTTGGTTGTAATCCTATCTCCTTTGCCCTCCAGAATATTATATTCCATGCCCTGCGGTCCTTTAATGTAGAAGCTGCTAAATCTTGTGTTATCCTGATTGTGTTTCCACAGTACTTGAATTGTTTCTTTCTGGCAGCTTGTAATATTTTCTCCTTGACCTGGGAACTCTGGAATTTGGCTACAATATTCCTAGGAGTTTTCCTTTGGGGATCTCTTTCAGGAGGAGATCTATGGATTCTTTCAATTTCTATTTTGCCCTCTGGTTCTACTATATCAGGGCAGTTTTCCTTGATAATTTCTTGAAAGATGATGTCTAGGCTCTTTTTTTGATCATGGCTTTCAGATAGTCCAATAATTTTTAAATTCTCTCTCCTGGATCTATTTTCCAGGTCAGTTGTTTTTCCAATGAGATATTTCACATTGTTTTGTAATTTTTCATTCTTTTGGATTTGTTTTACAGTGTCTTGATTTCTCATAAAGTCACTAATTTCCAATTGCTGTATCCTAATTTTTAAGGAAGTATTTTCTTCAGTAATCTTTTGGACTTCCTTTTCCATTTGGCCAATTTTTCTTTTTAGGGCATTTTTCTCCTCATTGGCTTTTTGGACCTCTTTTGCCATTTGGGTTAGGCTATTTTTTAAGGTGTTATTTTCTTCAGTATTTTTTTGGGTCTCCTTTAGCAAGCTGTTGACTTGTTTTTCATGATTTTCTTGCATCACTCTCATTTCTCTTCCCAGTTTTTCCTCTGCTTCCCTTACTTGATTCTCAAGATCCCTTTTGAGCTCTTCCAAGGCCTGGGACTGATTCATATTTTTCTTGGAGGCTTTGGATGTAGGAGCTTTGATTTTGTTGTCTTCTTCTGGTTGTATGTTTTGATCTTCTTTTTCACCAAAGTAAGATAATATAGTCTGACTCTTTTTGCGCTGCTTGCTCATGATCCCAGAAAATTACTTGAGTTTTAAACTCTTTGTTAAGGTAAGAGTCTGCTTCCAGTGTAGAGAGTGTACTGTCCCAAGCTTCAGGGGTTTGTATAGCTGTTTTCAGAGATACTTGTAGGGACCTGTAAATTTTCAGTTCTTCCAAGGTGGTATGATAAGGGGCAGGGTGTTTACTCCTTTCCTGGCCTGTGACCACAAGTATTCCTTTCTGTCCCATAACTGTGAGGAGGGGTTCCTCTCCACAGCCACTCGAAGCTCCACCAGGCCAGCACTCCTCCTCACCCCAGCACCGCCGCCCAGAACTGTGACCCAGATCCACACAGGGGCAAAGCAAGAGATTCCTGCCTCAGCACTGGCAAACAGATCCCTGCAGTCCCTCTCTGATCAGCCACTGGATTCCCCCTCAATCTGTGGGCCGGAAGCTAGGGAAGCAGCCCCCCCCCCCCCGCCACGCTCTTGGGGAATGAAGCTGAAACCTCTCTGACCACTGACAGAAACAGACTTTTCCCACTGACCTTCTAAATTGTCTTTGGCATTCGTGGATTGAGGATTCTGGAAATCTCCACAGCTGCCCCGCGATTCAGTCCTCTGAGGCCTGCTCCAGGTTTGCTGTGGCCTGCGCGCCCACGCTGCACTGCTCTCCTAGCCCGGCGCGATACACCTTTGTGATCAATCATCCAGGTTGTCTTGGGCTGGAAATTTGTTTCACTCTGTCTTTTTGTGGGTTCTGCTGCTTCAGAATTTATTTAGAGCCATTTTTTATGAATATTTGGAGGGGTTTAGGGGAGAGCTCAAGCAAGTCACTGCTTTCACTCTGCCGTCTTGGCTCTGGAAAGATTTCTCTCTGAGGGTTGGGATTTAAACTAAGACTTGAAGGAATACATGGAAGTCATGAGGTAAAGATGAAGAGGGAGAAAGTTCTGTCATGGGGGATGTTGTTCAGTTGTTTCCAACTCTTTTTTTTTTTGGCTTTTTTGACGAGGCAATTGAGGTTGTGACTTGCCCAGGATCACACAGCTAGTGAGTATCATGTGTCTGAGGCTGGATTTGAATACAGGTCCTCCTGACTCCAGGTCCAGTGCTCTATACACTGAGCCACCTAGCTGCCCCTGTTTCCAACTCTTTATGACCCTATGCACCATAGTACACCAGGCCCATCTAACCTCTGCTATCTCTGGGAGTTTGTCCAAATTTGTGTTTATTGTTTTCGTGACACTATCAGTTCTTCTTATCCTCTAGTGTCCCCCTTTCCTTTTGCCTTCAGTCTTTTCCGGAATCAGGGTCTTTGCCAGTGAGTCCTGTCTTCCCACCATGTGGCCAAAGTATTTAAGCTTCAGCTTTAGTATTTGGCCTTCCAGTGAATAATAGCATGAATTAATTTCTTTAAGTATTAAATGATTTGATCTTTTTGTTGTGTATACGGGACTCTTACAAGTCTTTTCCAGGATTACAATTCAAAAGCGTCAATTCTGTGGCTCTCAGCTGTCCTTATAGTCCAACTCTCACAGTGGTATGTCGCTACTGGAAAAACCTTAGCTTTTACTATACATACCATTAATGTCTTTGCCTTTTAGTATGCTGTCCAGATTTGCCATAGCTTTACTTCCAGAGAACAAGGATCTTTTAATTTCATGGCTGCTGTTGCTGTTTGCAGTGATCTTTGAGGCCAAGAATATAGAATCTGACACAGCTTCTTTTCCTCTGTTGTCTAGAAAGTGATGGAATCAGTTGTCAGGATCTTAGTTTTTTTGATATTAAAACTTCAAACCAGCTTTTATGCTCTCTTACTGTAATCAGGATTCTTAATTTCTCTTTACTTTCTGCCATCAGAATGTTATCGTCTGCATATCTGAGATTGTTGGTATTTCTCCTGGCACACCTTAAGTCTGGCTTTTGATTCATCCAGCCTGGTGTTTCATATGAAATGACATGGGAGATAGCCAATGGAAAATGCTTTGAGTTGGGAAATGGAGTATCTTGTGTGAGGAAAAGCAGGGAGGCTGGTGTTACTAGATCACAAGAGTATCTGAGTGGAAGTGAGGTATAAGAAAACTGAAAAAGTAGGGGAGGGCCAAGTTAAGAAATACTTTAAAAGCGAAAAGGAGGATTCTGTATTTGGATCCTGTAAATAACAGGGAGCCACTAGCATTTATTAAATTGGGGGAGGAGGGTGATTGTAGGTATATGCTGACAGCTGACTGAAGATCAACTGGAACTGTTTGATATTTTGATTCCATTACTGGGCATGTACACCAAGGAAGTCAAAGATAGAAAGGTCCTTTGTTTCCAAAATATTCATGGCAGTACTTTTTGTAGCAAAGAACTGGAAACCAAGTAGATACTCATTGGAAACATACTCCAATCTTTAAAGATAAATATTTTCAGTCTTTGAAACAGTTGTTAGAGTAACATATCCCAGGTTTGCCATAGCATAGATGTGTTTAATATTGGAAGCATTATTGATTAGAATAAGATCACTTGATATTTATGTTAACTTATTGTATATTTCATTTAGATTTTGAAGATGATGATCTCTATGGCCAGTCTGTAGAGGATGATTATTGTATTTCACCATCAACAGGTACGTATTCTGGATGAAATTGAGTCTTGATATGGGATTTTGAAAAAAAACAGGGGGATTTTGAAAAAAAACAGGTGGATAAAAGTACTGTTTTTCTAGACCTTGAATGTAGCAGAAGAACTCTGAGTTCTGTAAGCTCTTTGACGGCAAGGACTGTTTTTTCATTTTGTCTTTGTAGTCTTAGAATCTAGCAACTATTCTCCATACATAAGAGGCACTTAAAATGTAGTGTTGGATTGGATTGGAAGATAAATACTTCAATATGCATTTGGAGATATGGGTTAACTATTTTTACCTATAACTAAAACTATATGATTTTATTTCTGTCTTTTAAGTTTTAAGCAATTTGTAGAAAAATGATGTGTATGGTTTTTCTCATGTGTATTAAAGATGAGAAATACTTTTCTTTGGTGGCATGGAATGCAATGTTAGTGAAGTGAGTATTGGTTCTGTGGTCATGTGAACTGCATTTTTGAGAATCCTGCCTTTGCTACTTCAGATTTGCAAAATGATTTATCAGGTTTCTTCCAGTTTCAAGTCTTATGATCCTAATTCTAATTTGCTTGTGCTGGAATGTAATATGTTGAATAATATTACAGAACATCATAGATATTTTTACTTTTTACTCTTTTTTAGTGGTTATTGAATAATTTATGTATAGTTACTCCTAAATATTAGAGGACTAATTTTTTATTTCAAAGCTATTTTGTGGGTGGTCTTGTAAGTAAAGTTTGAGGCAGTGCTGTAATCCTTTTCTTTAGTTATAGTTATCTTGCATCAAAAGCAGTTCTTTGGTCTTTCTTCTTTAAGGGATAGAACAAAGGCTGGAGCAGAGTTCTCCATTGAGTCTTTTGTATAATGATAATATTGAGGTGTTCTATAAACCTGTTACTATAGCTTGACAGTTCCAAAAATTTGCATGTAAGTTGGTTGTTTGGTACTTTAGAATGCATTTCCGAAGAAAAACAATGTTAGAAAAATGGTGATTAGATTCCAGAGCTGTCCCACAAAAGCTTATGTAGTCCATAATGTACCTGAAGAGGCAGCATAGTTTAGTGGATAGAGTGTTGGATTTGGAGTCAGGAAAGAAGAATTGAACTGAAGTTCTGCCACGGATAGTAGGCAAGTCATTTTCGTAAGTCATAGGCGTTTACCTAAGTCATATGCAAGTCGTTTCCTTATTCCTCGGACAACTCTTTAAGACTATATAAATTAGAGATTGGTGGGGAGGGGTTTGCATATGTGATACCTGAAGTATAATATTTTACTAATGGTACTACAGAGCATAACTGTGACATTAAGTAATATTTATTTTGGTAAATACATTTGGGATTCCACTTAACAGACATCAGAGGCACAGCTTTCCCTTTCCTCCTATAATCTGGATACTGGTAGAGTCTTTGTGATTTGAGGGTAGAAGTAGTGAGGATTTTGGAGGGATTTGTTGGGGGGAGGGTGCTCCAGAATTTTGAAGGTCAATTGCCAATATAAATTCTTAGGGAAACTTAGTTTGTGGCTAAAACCCTTTATTTTCTCCCTTAAGCTGCAGGGTACCGCTTCCGGGCATTTCATTATAGGCACTTGGGCAAGTTTAGGACTCTAGGGTGAAGAGCAGGACAGGTGAACTGGGTGTGGGGGTGGGAGGCAGGCAGAATTGGAGATAACATTGATTAGGTGTTGGGGTTGCTGCCTGATTAGACCAATCCTGGAGCTAGTCTAGACAGGTAGTAGTGGAGAAAAAGGAAAGATGACATTAGGGCAGGAGTTCTTAAACATTTTTTCTTAACCACAGGTCTCTGGTGAAGCCTACGGACCCTTTTTCAGAATAATATTTTTAATAAAATAAATTATATAGGATTACAAAGGAACCTGTTATCAAAACATTTAAAAAAGTTCATAGACCCCTGGTTAGAAACACTATCTTAACTGCTTAGTCTTGTTACCTCAGGTCCTTCCCTACACGCTTGGGAACAATTTAGAAACAGGACAGGATGAGAGAAGAGAATATTCCCTCTTTTATTTCTGAAGAAATGAGTTTCTTCTTTGTGGTGGCCCATATACATCCCTTTTGTAGAAATCTTTTCTGCCTGTTGCTGTTGTTGCTCTTCCTTCTCCTTCATTCTTGAAGAGCATCAATGATATCAGGAGGGTGGTGTCTTGACTTACAGGTGAGATAGGGCTGTGCACAGTCACTCTCTCCTCTAGTTATCAGAGTCCAGTGGCAAGACATAGGTCAGGACGATTGGCAATGGCCCCCTGGCTCTTGTTAAAAGTTCTTCAGAAGCTTCCTCTAGCTTCTTGTATTTGGTTTTATTGGAGTCTCTTCTTTATTTTTTAATAAACACTTGTTACTTCTTCACTACAATTCTACTGTCAAGTGTCAGTGGCTATTGGTACAGCTAAGGATTACTTTAAACTTGTCGTTATATTTCCCTTTACAGATATCTATTCAAGGAATCATATATTCATTGTGTTAGAACTAGAAGAGACCTTCGAGTTAGTATAGCCTGGATTCAGGATAACTTGTCTTCCTGAGTTCAAAGGTAGCAGAAGATACTTACTAGCTGTATGACCCTGAGCAAAGGCACTTAAGCCTGTTTGCCTTAGTTTCCTCATCTGTAAAATTCAAACGAAAATGGCTAACCACTGCAGGATCTATACCAAGCAACCTCAAGTTGGTTCACAAAGAGTTGGACATGACTGGATTGACTGAACAATAAATGTATATGTGCATATATATGAAATATGTACATATATGTGAAATGTATATATGAAATATCCTGTTAAAAATTTTTTTTAACACAAATTAACCTCAAATATAATTTGGGCTGTCATTACTTTCATAGATGATGAAACTGAAGTCCAGAAAGGTTAAGTGGCCCACCCAAGATCACACAGATGGTAATATAATCTTTTTGAGGACACAGACTGCTTTTTTCTGTTTTTATTTTGGTACTAAAATCAGCAAGGATTTATTAAATGGATGGCATGCTAGGCACTGTTCAGTGCTGAGGATAGAGATAAAAACAAAGCAGTCCCTGCTTTCAAGATGTTCAGATTCAACTGGGATAAAATTAAAAAGTATGTAGACAAATATAAAATAGATCCAAAATAGTTTCCAGAAGGTAGGACATATATATATAATATGAATGGCAGTTTAACAGTAGAACAGCTTATCTCGTATAGTGCCTTGAACATTATAGGTACTTAATGTTTTGTTTACTTGAACTGAATAGAAAGTAGGAGAACTGAGATTCTAATCCAGGTCCTCTGATTTCAAATCCATATCGGATTTAGAGTGAGAAGGGACTATAGATAGGTCATTTAGTTCAACTTCCTAATTTACAGTGAAGTAAATTGAGAACCATAACATATAATAAATGATCAATGAATGTCATAGACATGTTTGTTAGTAGTTTGGAAGTTGGCCACAGAGGAAAGAGGGACTTGAGCTGGGTATTGAAGGAAAAAAGAGAGAAACAATGGTATTTCAGGCAGGTGGAACAACATGTTAAGGAAACAGTTAATAGACCATTTTGGCCAGAATTGAAAATTTGCATAGGAAGACAATGATAGTAAAATTGGAAAGGTATATTTGGATGGGTTTTATAGTGCCTTGAAAATAAGGCTAAGATGTTAACAGCTTTAGTTTATGTTCAGTGATGAGCATTAGCATTTAAATTTTTATTTATTTATTTAGTTTTTGGCTGAGGATGTTTGCTATTAGGAAAACTTGTCATCAGGGTGTAGGGTGGATTGAAATGACGGTGGTTGGATGTTCATTATTTTAAAGAATATTTAATCACTTATAGTGCTTTAAAATTTCCTTTGTTTCTCAGTTCTTCATTTCTTATGGTATAGTAATATTCAGTTACATTTATGAATTACAGTTAATTTAGCTATTCCCTAATTGACAGGCATTTTTGTTTGTTTCTAGTTTTTTGTTACCATAAAAATTCTAGCCTTTAATTCTATAGGTGAAAAAAAAATAGGTTCAGAGAATTGAGTATTCAAATGCATCCTTCATTACTGTTCTTGGGGAGATAAAGTTTAGATGTAATATAGGCCCAGTTCCCAAAGATTTTACCAAAAAGGGAATAAGATGCCTTTAAAAATATCTGTAATATGCACTATTGCCTGAATGCTTGAGACATAAAACAAAGTGCTCTTTGAGTTCTGAATGGGAAGGGGAATATTAGTGGGATGATCAGAATTCATAGAAAAAAGTAGCATTTGAGTTCGGCTTTTTTTAAAGGATAGGTAACGAGTACAGCAAATTAAGATGGGAAAGGAGGAAGGTGTTCCAAGCTCAGGAACAACCTGAGCAAAGTCATAGAGAGTTTGTTGTATACTTAAGGGTCAGAAAATTACTTGGTTTGAGTGTAGTATAACAGTGCATCGGAGGTAGAGCTATACGATACGGTTGGAAACGTAGGGTGGCACTAGATTGTGGAGGACATCTAGTGACAGGCAAAAGAGTGGATTTGGGACAATGGGGCAATAAGGTCCCATTGAAGATTTTTGACCAGATTTATGTGTTAAAACATATTATTTTGGATTGGATGGAGATAAATGGAAGGGGAGGAGCATTTTAGAAGTTTTTGTAGTATTCCAGATACGTGCTAATGACAGTTGTACTAGGTTGGTAGCATTGGAAATAGAAGGAGAGAGAAGCCAGAAATGCAGCAGAGATAGGATTAAATGAATGTGGTAAAAAAGAATTAATGATAGTGCTGATGGTTATGAACCTGGGCAGGCAGATGAACAGTAGTTATGGATATACAATAGTGAAGCCAGAAGTAGTAGTAAATTTTAGGAGGAAGTATGGTGACTGCTCTGTAGGTTTTTCATTGGTTCATTTTGAGATGATGATAGAACATCCAAATGGAAAATGTTTTGTGGGCAATTGGAGTCAGGGCCATGAATCAGCATAGAAGTCAGAAGTAAAAATATAAATTTGGAAGTCATCCACATAGGAAAATGGTAGCTAAAACTATGGGAATGAATGAATGCCAAGGACAAGATTGAAGAGAAAAGAAGGCCAGTGGTTGGTAACAGTCTGAGGTAACTGCCAATCAGTTGCCAACTCCTATTGATTCTACCTCTGAAACATCTTTCCTTTAAACACTGCCACATCTCGGGAACAGGCTGTCATTACCTCACATCTAGAATGTTGCAGTAGACTCTGGTTGGTCTCCTGCTTCGAGTCTTCCCACCTCTAGTCCATCATCCTTTCCTAACACTTTAGTCCGTCCTTCACTTAGCTATAAAAGTGATCTCTCTAAAGTCTAAGTTTGATCATGTTACACGGCCTCTTCAATCCTGCTTAGTCAACACCATTGATTCCCTATTAACTCCAGGATGAAATACAAAATTCTGTATTTGAAATTCAGAGTCTTCTATAACCTAGAACCCTTCTATCTTTCCAGTCTTCTTATACCTTACTCCAGTGACACTGACTGCTTTGCTGTTCCTTGAATAATACTCAGAACAGTGATTCTATTTACACTAGCTGTCCTGTTTCCCCATACCTGCAATTCTCTTCCCCATCTCCTGGCTTCTCTGGCTTCTTTCAGGTCCTAGCTAAAACTTTCTGTAAGAAGCCTTTACAAATTTCCCTTAATGTCGTGCCTTCACTTAAGTTGAATATCTCCAAATTATCCTGCCAGTGGAACTGGGACGCCCTGAGTTCAAATTCTGCCTCATATACTTTCTAGCTATGTGACCCTGGGTTCCCTCATTTGTAAAATTGGGGTAATAATATCACCTACTTTCCTTACTTGTAAGGATGAAATTTGTAATATTTGTAAAGCACTTTTATAAACCTTAAAACACTATGTATAAATGCCAATTGTTAAAACTGTGAGTGCTTTGAGACCAGGAACTTTTTATTTTTATGTTTTTGACCTTGTTTTGTATCTCCAGCTCATAGTAGGTGCTTAATAAATGCTTGTTGACTGACTTGATGACAATTCCAGGAACAAGACATTTCATCTCTCACCACTAGGCATTTTCTTTGGATATTCCCCAAGTCTAGAATGCTCTCCCTGTTCAACTCTGTTACTTCCCAGGCTTACTTTTAAGTCCCAACTAAAATCTCATCTTTTACAGGAAGCCTTTCCTAAGCTCTCTTAATTCTAGTATCTTAACTCTGTTAATTATCTTTTATTTATCCTGTATATAGCTTGCTTTGTATATATTTGTTTGCATATTATTTTTCCCATTAAATTATAAGCTTCTTGAGGGCAGGCACAGTCTTGCTTTTTTTTTTTTATCCCCAGAGCTTAGCACAGTGCCCAGCACATAATTGTTGCTTACTAAATGTTTGTTTATTTATTGATTGATTATTGACTAACTGTGGAACCACTGAATATTGCTTGCTGTTGCAGTTTGTCCTTCATTCTCGAAGAGGACCATGACATCAGGAAGGCAATGCTATGACTTGCAAGTGAATTGGATTTAAGTGAAGAGGGCTGTGCAAAGACACCAGCCTCACTTTCACCTCTGTAGCCATCTACTTCCAGTGGCCAAATATAGATCAGGATAACTGGAGATTGCCCAGGATGCAGTGGGGAACCTTGGCCCTTTGCAAGCTAAGGTCTTTAACAGGTCTCAGTTTGACTGAGGCAATGCCTATTCAGTGGTTAAGGCTTAGTAACAATGAGGTAAAGAAAATCCTCTTTAAAAAAAAAAGATCTGGGAGGGGAAGATCCTCTGGGTTTCTGGCCAAAACAAAAACAATTGCTATTTACATTCATTGTGAGTCATTGGGGGGCCCAAACAATGAGCCAGTAGGGCTTGGCCTGGGACTGTTATTGGCCAGTCAGTGAGAGCTAGGGTAATTTGGAGAACCAGAGTGATTTGAGATTAAGGCTGGTCTTTAGGAAAAAAGGGGGAAAAAAGTTACAGAGATTAAAAATTTGCATTCCCTTTGGTGTGTGATACCCTATGTAATACTGAAATATTAGAGATATAGGAAGAAACCAGGGGAGTGTGATGTTACTGAAGCCAAGGAAGGAGCATCTTTATAGTATGAAGGAGTTAGAAGTAGCAGAATGATTAAGGGGGATGAGCATCTCAGTTTCCTTATTTGTAAGTTGAGAGTTGTACTTGTTGGCTTCTAAAATTCTTTCTAGCTCTGAATCTGTGATTCATTTGTTCCTTGGCCTCTGTTCTGTCTTTGATACACTTGTCTTTTGCTGGCTACCACATTCTGAGGTAACTTCAATTATCACCTTTGTACAGATGATTACCAAAGCTGTGTCACAGAGTTTGATGTCTTGTTGGAGCTCCATACTTTTACTTTCTTTTTTCTTACTTTTGTGTGGAACAGAGCCTACTTACTCAAAAAAAAAAAACCAAAAAAACCCAAAGACTTAGATACCTTGAAAATAGAAAGGAGTTTATTGCTTTCTCATGAGAAAGGGTGCCGGCCAGGAGAGTACGAGTTTGTTATGGAAATCAAGGCTTATTTATACCCTAAGGCAAGTTCTTCCTCCCTAACTCCTTTCCCCTTATCCCATTGGCTGGGCTTTCAGGGGGTACAATCTATTCACAGAGGCACAAGTTCGCCCAGAGACAAGAAAAGGCAGAAGTTTTGCAAGGGCAAGCAGTTCGGGTTGGGGGTAGGGCTGTTCTTTTTGCTATGTGCTTAACTGAGTGGGGCAGGGTTTTGAAAGCAACAGTCAAGAACTATTAACAAGAATTATTGACCCTTTGGGGAGGCTTCACTTCTGAGAGATCATCTCTCACACTTTCTTTAGGACAGGAGTTCTTCAGACATGTGCTTGGATGGGGAAAAAAAATTTCACCTTTATTTTCAGTCAGTTAATAAGCATATATTAAGCTATTAGTATGTGACAGGCTTAGTTAAGTGCTGGGCATACAAAGAAACAATGCTTCCTGCTCTCTAACTTAAAATTTCTTCAAGTACTTAAAAACATCATTCTGAGAGGAGCAGATCCAAAGTCTTTATCAGATTGCCAAAGGGATCTATGACATAAAAAAAGGTTAAGAACCTTAGCTGTAGGGTATCTCTACCCATTAGCACTTCAGTGCAACACATCGTAAACTGAGCTTATCTTTTTCGCTAAAGTTGTCCTTCTTTCTGGTGTTTCTGTTTCTTTCAGTGGTATCACTAGTTTCCCATGTCTTAAAACTTACTACACTTCATCTCTCATAGCCAGTCAATAACAAGTTCTGTCAATTTGCCCATCCACCTCATCTCTATTCCCAATACCCCTCCTAGTACAGAATTTCAATTTCACTTTCCTGAACTATTGTAATAATTATTTTTACATGTCTTCCCCCCTCCATCTTTCCTTCTTCCAGTCTACCTTTCATATTGCTGTCAGAGTAGTCTTCCTTGTCTATCTCACATAGTGCTCAAAAATATTGGATCCCTGTTGTCTGTTAAGTAAAAGTAGGATGCCTTTCCATTTGGAAAAATTCAAGGCATTCCACATTCTGTTGACATGCTCACTTTCCCCTCTTCTTCCCATGCTACTCCCCTATACTTCACAGACTTGATAACCTTTGCTCCTGATGCTCCAATATCATCTTTTACCCTTTTTCAGTTAACCATGTCAAATGACATCTCTGTGGAAGCCTTTGTACCTTGTTATGTACATATGTACATATGTATTATTAGTGTTAGTTATCTGTGTCTATGTGTTACTCCCCTACTAGATCATAAGCTCTGTGAGCACTTGTTTAACTTTTTATCTCTCTCCCATCGCAGCATAATACTTTGTACATTTAAGAACTCATTGCTTGAATTGAATTGATGGAATAGACCTTAGAGATTAGTGAAAGAAGAATAAACAAGACAACTCACTGGATATAGAGCAAAGAGTCCAGGGATAATATTCAAGATTTTGAAATTGATCGATACCATTGTCAGAAATAGGGAAGTCCCAATGGGTGGCCCATTTTTGGGTGAAAAAATATTGTAAGATTTTAGAATGTGTTAGTTTTGTGATAATAGTAAGTCTTCCACATAATGACAAAGTATTTACCAACCAGTAGAGTACATGAATAAATGAATGAAATTCATCAGATAATGGAGTTGTACACTTGTGGGCCGTCTATATAGTTCAAACCATGAAGACAGGATACTGGATAGATGCTCCTTTCTTGACCTGATTAAGATCATGCTCTCTTGGTTTGAAGGTTTCTGAAGAGAGAATTTTAGAGTAAAAAGCACAGAGTGAAGGCCCAGACCTCTGGGGTATAGCCCAAATTTGGGGAATAGGATGAAGAAGTGGAGCCATTTTGCGAGAAAGAGGAGAAATTATTACAGTCATAAAATGGCATAGCCAGCGGGGAACATAAAGATGTAGTCCAACCCTAGGATTAAGTACATTGCATTTTACAGTTGGGTGGTGATTGGTGATTTTGGATAAAGTAGATTCAATAAAATAAGTAGACTGCTGAAATTCATGTTTTTTCAATAGATCAAATGAGAAAACATGTACTTTGCAAACTTTGAAGCACTATGTGAATACTAGCTGTCTATGATGATGATGGTAGAGATGGGAAAAACCACTTGGAAAGGATTGCAGAATGAGTAGGCAATGAGAAAACCAAGGCAGGATTAATATAGATTTAGAGCCTTGCATTCAGCAGTGAGTATATGGGAATATATGAGATGGTATCTATTTTCTAAAACCAGTGTAAATGTCGTCGTAATGATTTATTGTTCAGCATCATTTGTTTATTCTGATATTACTGTACGTAATTGATATATCAGCATCTGTAATTTTTAACTAACTTTTTCTCCTCGGTAAGAAAATTTAAGGTTTAGGAACTATTTATTTATAGTGTCCTGTTCTTTTTGTATTATAGCTGCTCAGTTTATTTACTCAAGACGTGACAAACCATCATCATTTGTTGAACCAGTAGAAGAGTATGACTATGAAGATACAAAAGAACCTACTGACTCTATTTCTAATCACCAGCTTAGTGGGATTGATCAAGGTACAGTTAAGAAAAAAAACCCCCAAAACTTGCTTCTCTGTTATTCTGAACTTATTTCTTTACAGCAATGTAATCACAGGTTTAGTCCAGTTTTTGAGAAAAATCTTATTTCTAAGGGGAACTGATAAGATTTCAGTCGTGTTTATAGTATTACAAACTGCGTAGAAATGTAGATGTTGATTTGGAAAGTTCAGGGCTATTTTGTGATACTATGTAATGTATTTTTGACTACTGTTATTTGCCATAGCTCGTCTTTATTCATGCCTTGATCACATGAGAGAGGTGCTTGGAGATGATGTCCCAGATGAAAGAATGATTGAAGCAGTGCTGCAAAACAAATTTGATGTGGAGAAGGCTTTAGCTATGGTGCTTGAGCAAGATAAAAAGCAGACCAAGAATGAAGAAGCTGTCTCCATGGGAAAGGCAACAAAAGGTATGCTATTAATTCTTTTGAAACCCATTGCTGCTTGTAATAACTTAATATTTTGCAAAGGTTTGTATGTACCTAACTCTTGATTATTCATATATTGACTACCTAATTGAAGGATTATCTAGGGTGCCTTGCTGTTTCATGTACCTAGTTGTCTACTGTTAGGCTCATGTACTGCTTGTTTTCTAATCTTGCTTGGGCAAATCAAATCAAATTCAAGCAAGTAAGTTTCTTGTTAGTAGTGTACATTAAAAAAAGATGATGATGTAGGAAGTAGAAATGAATGGCAAAAACAAAACTGGGAATTGGATATTTCACTGACCTGTTGTTTTTTTTTTAATCATTTCCTGGAAAATCATATGTAAATGGGAACTGACATCTAATCAGTGTTTAAATTTGTAAAAAAAAAGCCAAACTTCAGTTTTTATCTGTAGAAAATTAGAGTTAAATTTAAAATTAGAACTAAAAAGAGAAGTATTATATAATACAAATCATAGTGCTGTTTACATAATACATTTGGGCCTTTGTTTTTTGTCTTTGTATAAGGCTTTTCTCGTACTTATTTGAGCTTTCTTGTAGCTAGTGTCCTGGATGTGCAAAAGTCTGACTCAGGTTAAAGCAAAGTTGTTGGCAGTGAAGCTTCTTTTATTTGGGCAAATTTGACTGACCATTGTGGGATTTGAATCTTTAACCATAGTCTCATTAGCAATATTTTCTGAGTTAACTAGCTTAGACTAAAGTAAAATAGTTTAGTCAGGTTTTTCTTAGGTGCTTGTATCTGTTTAAAGGTTGAGTCTTACAAAGTTTTCTTTTGTTTGAGGTTTGAATTTGAATAACCAGTGATCTGTAAAACGTTATTAATTTGAGAGTTTATTAATTCTGGAATTATAATTTGGACAAAGGCTAGATTGAAGGCTTCTATAGGGAGATAATATTAAAAAATAGTGAGAGGGAATGTTTACTTACTGAAAATTAACCACTAATCCCAGAATTGGGATACTCATAAATCCTCTCTTCATTACAGTAGATTTCAAGATCCAATACTTACAGCATGGTATTACCTTAGGTAATTACTATAGATACTCAAAAGTAATAAAAACAACAGTTTAAAAAATTCTGCAATTCAAATTCTTCATGAACTCAAATTTCTTGCACCCTTAGTAATTCACATTAGGTTTTATTTGTGACATACATGTGCTGCTGAATAAGACAAATTAAAAAAAATAAACTAGTATTTACTAAAAAATACTGGTTGAAGTAAACCATTTCCTGTATTGGTAGCTATGTTTTTGAATTGTTAAAATTTTCAATTGCAAATGGAAGGCAAAAGATGTCTTGAAAGTATCCTTCGGAATGTTTCTTAAATAATGACCATGCACCTCTTTATTCATGTCTCAGTTCTTTAAAGAAACATTTAGTAATTAAATGCCTCGTTTCATGTTTTCTTTTGGTTGCTGTGACTGTCTTCTCCATTTGTGGAACTTTTTTTTTCTGGACCCATTTACCTGAAAATTACTGGCTATTGTAAGGTAAGGAGTCTTATTTTGTTCATCTGAAGTATCAACTGATAATGTTCAAAGCTTTTTTCCTTCACCAGTAAACCATTCAGGGTGCAGTAGTACCCCCTTTTGAGTTTTATGACTCAGTACCTAAAGATGGATTATCTTGTAGTTCTTCAGCTATCTTGAGTCACCGTTTACTACATAAAAAAAAGAAACTTGACAGGCCTCACAGTGATAAGAAACTAGCATCATGTAAGTCATCAAAAGAGCTGTCATTAGCTGACCTAATTAATGATATGCCACATGATTCATTTTATGAATCTGTTAACAGTCAGCCAGCGATTAGATTTTCCTCTAAAAGTGACCTTGAAAGTCTGATTTCAGATAGTGTAGATGGTAAATTATTGGGAGCTGATTCATCTGAGTCTTCCTCCTTGGTTGATTATAAGGGAGGACCAGATTTGAAAGCATTAATACAGACAAAAAGATCTGATAGTTCTTTGTCCATTGAAAGTAGTGTACTACCCAGTGTTGAAAACGTTCCAGTACAGAACAACTTGGGAAGTATTGGTAGTTCTTTTTATTTAACTAACACATTAGAAAACATGACTCTTGATAATAATATAAGTCATCTTCAGAATAAAAAGGCACACTTATCTGGAAGTGTTCCTTTCAGCTCAACAGTGTTCCAAGAAACATAATTTAGAAAAGGATTGGGTACAGTTTTCCCAATGTGAAAGTCCATCTCTTACTGAACTATTTCAAGAACACAAAGAAAATAATCCAAGCCAATATTTTTCTTTATCTGATCTTTGTAACCAGTCTTCTGCCAGTTTTACAGATATGAGTTTGGGATCCACACCATTGTCACAAATAAGTCAGTATCAGTCTTCAGCTGGAATACCAGAGTTAACAGGATCTCTGTCATCTTTGGCATTTTCTAAGGCTTCTCCTACTAGAGATCTTGAAAATTTATCTCTTTCTGATTTAATTGCAGAATCTATTAATGAAGTAGATAAATCTCAAATTAGAAAAGATTCTTCTATATTGGATTTACCTGAAATGAAGTCTTCTGCAGTAGATTCAAATATTGATCTAAGTGTCCTTATAAAAACCCCAGAGATCTTTCCCAAGCCTATAGAAAACCAGTCAAATATCTTAATACCAGGAGCTAAAGTTCCAAGTTCTAAGCTAATGAAAAATTCTAGTTTCTCCAGGGAGAATAAGAAAAGCAAGAAAAGCTATATTACTAGGAAACCACCCTTTTCTCTTTCTTGGACAAAGGCCCTTGCTGCTAGACCTTCAGCTTTTGCTTTGACACTGTGTCTTCGATACCCACCGAAAACCTGCAAGAGACACACCTTTGACCTCTATAAGACTTTTCTTTACAGTAGACAAGTTCAAGAAGTAAAGGACAAAGAAATAGGTCCTCTCAAAGTAATAACACCATTTGACTTCAAATCTGCATCCCCTGATGATATTGTGAAGGCTAATCAAAAGAAAGCTTTTACTAGAGAATAGTGTAAAAGAGGAAAATTTGACAACTGTTGCAGAGCCTTTCCTTTTAAGCCAGTTTAAAAACTTTACAGAATCCCTTTATACTTTGGAATTGTAATTAATTTTTATTGCTTATTTTTAAAAATTGTTGTATGTGACTTGATAACAACTTTAATTCATTTGTATTATTGCACTGAAATTAATCATTTGCTACCCGTCCTCAGTAATCATTAATGACATGTAACATTAACCATCTGAGCCCATAATGTTTACAAATTGTGTGTATAGAGTTGTTATTGTGGCATCAAACCTCAGACAATTTTATTTGAAACTTATTTAGCTAAAAATGTTTTTTTTCCAGTTTTGAGATGAATAATTGTATTTTATAAAGCTTATTTTTTAATTTGTAAAGATTTTTCTTTTCTACTAATAAGAATATTCATTACATTTAGCAGTTGTTTTGGACTACTAGCTTAATGGATTTTTAAAATTGTATATACATATATGTGGCATAGCTTGCCTAGAATATAGTTATAAGATAGAATGTTATCTCTGTCATTCCAAGTTATACTGTTGGGTATCAATTTAAATGTATAGTTAATTTTGAAATTCCTAAGCTTTAAAAAAATACTCTGGGGTTTAAGTAAATCTTTTGCTGCTAAACATAAAATAGAAACCAGTTAGTGGGACCAGTTTTAAAATTTGAAATGTACGTTATGAGTCATACAAGTTAATTGTTTACACGTTTGTTCTAATTGAATATTTTCAGGTGCGGAACATAATGATGCTTATTTCCTTTTTTTGTGGGGGAGGAATGGCTAGAGGTATCTTGTTTCCATTAATTTTATTTTTTCTTTAGAAAAATACTCAAAATTGAGGCTTTTGTTTCTCTGTTACTAGATATTTCCCCAACAAGGGCAGGTTTTTAGTACACTCAGACCAAATTAAAGCTATTTTAGTCAGAGAATTAGTAGAATGTTTTTCGTGTCTTAGAGGAAAATAAATCAGACCTGTTTGAACTTAAAATGTTTTTTGCTTTTTAGTAATTAGGGTTTAGTAATGCCAAGAAAAAGTAGTGATTCTGATTGGGTGGATTCCAGTTCCTTAAAACCTTCAAAGATTTCCTTCTCTAGGTGTGGAAATGAACACTGGGTTTCTTGAAAACTGTGTCGTAAAGTACAAGCTCTGGGAGGTTCTATTAAACTGGAAAGACTTCCAGTAGCAGTGCAAGGATTGTATGTTCAGTATCTGAGGACAAGCTAAGCTAAGTTTGGGCAGGATCACCAAGTAGAGTTCAGGTTAATGAATATCCAGTTACAGTATTTTCCCCTGGCAGCTACCTGAAAAAAAATATGTTTAACGATCAAAAGGTCACTTCTGGGAATAGCAAAACAAACTGGCTTTTCATATGAACCTTAGAATTTTTATGGGAATTAAAATTGTTTTTTTTTCTAGCTGCCACTTAATTCATTGGTCAGTATGTCCCAGTATTTATAGGTTGTATATGTAAAAAAGATTTTGTAAGTGGTGATTTTGGTAGAAAAACTTGAAATGAATATATAGTCATTGTTCTTAAAAACAAATGTATGATTTTCATAGTTTGAAGACTTTGATACATAATGAATAATATTCTTTGTAAGGGTAATTAGCATTCAGGGTGAGGTCTGTTTGGCTTTTCAGAACTTCATAATTCATTGTATTACAGATAATGCTGCTACTGAACTTTTACATTTTGAACTGTATTTGGGGGATCAGTTTTGGAGGCCACAAATAATTTTGTTTTTGGACAACAGTTACAGAAAAATGGCAAACTATTTAGTAACTTTGAACTTTTAAGCCAATATTTTGAATGGGAGTGGGGAATAGAAAGGTGACAGATAACTCACTATTTTAAATGAAACAGTTTTCTACTTTTGATATACCAAAAGGTCGTTCATAGATCAGTCTGGGGCTCTGGACATATTTTCCCACCAAAACGATGTTTGAAATAGTGATTAGATTCCTAGACTAGTCTACAGAATCAGTTTTACTTATAAGGCATTAGCAGCAATTGTGTTACAATTCTAATACTATTTTTTTTTCCGGTTACACAGTATATGGTTAAATAGGTTATTGTGGGCTGACCCTGAAACATCTACTGTTTACAGTTTTGTTTCTGTGGGAAAATGAGTTCTGTAACATGAGTTAAAAACAGCAGCCTTGTTATTTTGACTCCAACATCTCTTCCCACCAACATACATAGCCAGGCATGCAGTAACACTAGAATACACGCAGTGGCATAAGGAAAACCTTTCATTCTCTGAACAACCTAGAGAACACATCCAGGTTTGAACTAGTTATTTATACTTACCAGCTACTTGCATGTAGGGCTGTGTTTGTACTTTAATATCCAATTGATATTGAATATTGATAGTACTGTGTGCATATTATAAACCATATACCATTTATTCACTTGGTAATAAGTTTGTAGTCCGGATATGCTGTGTAATTTTACTTTAGTTCTTCTAGTTCAAGCATAAATTTTGAGGTGTGTGTAAAGCTATTTTTCTTTCCCTTGTAATAATTTTCATAACATCAGATTTTTCTCTTGGAATAGGAAGATAGATTTTCACTAATTGCCTTTGATGTGATTTCTTTTCAAAAGTAAGCCAGTTTAAAAAGTAATTGTCGTAATCACTTTTATTTTCTTCAGATATTTCATATAGAAGTTTTATCCCTCCATATTACTTAAATAATCAAAGCCTTTACTTGGCTTTTTTTTTGAGATGATGCTTAATAGTAATTACTGAGAATTGTAGGATATCTTTGCCATACAACATCTCTTCCTTATCTTGTATCTTTTAAAATATTGCTTTATTCTATCATCATTTTCTACTTTTTAAAAAACCGTGTCTGCTTACTGAACTGTCATACTTTTTGCCTGTCACTTTGTATCCTTATTTCTAAACTTTTCTTTTTCTATACTTAGCTGACTTTTCTGCTTTTGTTTGATTTAGTTAGTAGATCATTGGTTCTTGTAGTAATTAAAGGCCACAGGCGGTTAATGTGTATTTTCAAAGAGCGTCTTAAGCTATTTCAAAGCACTGAATGGTAAGTCATACAATTCATCATCCTGAAGGAAGCCGTCTCCTTAAATATTTTGTTTTATATTTGTCAATGGAGAAATATACAATGCTCCTTTGGCCAAAAAAAAATCATGAATTAGTGTTATCCAACTTTCATTGAACCTGAATCAGTATAAAAATTGTGAATATGAGAAACGGGTATTAAAAGAAAAACTACACATAGAATAAGAACTGTGAGTTAGTCACTTGTCCTTTTATGTTTTTAAGTGTATTTTATAGTCTGAGGGCAGTTGGGGTATTTATGCAAACATACATTTAGTTTATAATGTCATTTTTCTAGCAGGTTAGCTTAGAAATTCCTATTGGCTGACTTTGCTTTCTTATATTTTATATGTGTTAAAATGTTTGTGAGGTCTTTTGATACAAATTTCTTTGCTACTTTTCAGATAGCCTGTAATTTTTTTAAATGTACATATAATTATATATGGATCAGTTGAACTAATTGTATATTGGAATTTAGATTTTTAGTTTATGAAGTATTTGTTATGTATATGAACTCAAAATGTGGCCATTTTGCAAAAAGATGTGTTGAAAAATGTAATGCTAAAATTTTTTTATGCAAAGTGTAAAAAAAAAAGCATCACAATTTATATGCTGATTTTTAAACATATAAACCTGAAAATTTCACAGTGGTATTTGAATAATTTTTATTGTAGGTACTGCTTAATGTTTCAGTAAATGAATTAAAAGACAAAACAAACTGGCTGTGTAGAATTTCTTGCAGAGCCCCGATAGTCTTTTAGAATTTAATCATTTTAAAAGCTTAGGTTTCATAAGAGTAAAGGTTTTTATGGTCTGTATTTTATTTGATCAGAAACCAACTTTGAATACCATTGAAGGTTTGGTTGTGAATAATTTGGTAAATATAAGAAAGTCAGTGGAACAAAAGCAAACTTACTCAAGGAGAAATGATTTTATAGGGCATATTTTTTATCTGCATAACTTCATCATTGTCTCTTATCTGTTTAACCAATTTACCTATCATTCCCTTCACTGTCTTCAAAAAAGTAAACATGTGTATTGTAAATGAAGAGCTTCTTATTGAAAGCAGCATATTCTCACATTTAAGAGAGTCATGTGAATAGAGACTGTGGATCCGTATGCATATCAATGCATATTCTTCCCATCCTTTGGAAAGCTGTCTTATCCTGGAAGCCCTTGAATAAAAAATAATAACAGATTTTTAAGAGAACTCCAGCTTCCAGTTTTAGACACTGACCAGGACGTATATATAGCAGCAGGAAAATACTATTCAAATTCTTGACACCTCTTTTAGTATGTAAGTATGAAATAACTTTTTGGGACAGGGCTGAATTGAATCAAGAGGGCAGTATTTGACTTTCCCTTTGCAACTTTCTCTGGGGTTTTGATTCAATTCGACACACATTTATAAAGCATTCTGTACATAACATCTTGTTAGGGGATAGAAATTTTGCATAACATAGGTCCTAACCCTCATGGAGTTGACACTGTGGTAGAGAAATTCAGCTAATTGGAGGACACAGTAATACATAAATAGAGGGTTACAATATTAAGGGCTAATAATGTAAGTTTCAAGGGGGAAATTAATGACTAATGAGAGATCAGTGGGCTTATTTTTAGGGATACTTTTATGGTTACTATGCTATATGACTTTAAGAACTGCTGTATAGATTTTTAATTTATATAGAAATATATAAAATCCCCTTTTCACTGCTACCAGGCCATAGCTTCACTTTAATCTCATGAGAAGAGCCTACTCTATTATGGCTTCTCCTGCCCCACTTTGTGTCACAGGTTTTTCCTTGTGTCCTCTTTCTTTCCTTCCATTAGGATGTTAAGCTGGATGCAACCAAAGAGAGAGAGCATCAGTCATTTAGAAAGAGCAACTCCTTCATTTTACAAAGGAATGAACTAAGGCTGAGAGAGGTGAATTCATGTAACTAGTGCTATTTTGCATGCTGTTGAGGGAAAGGTCAAAACTTCTGGTAACACTCAAGGAGAAGCAGTGTGGTGTAGCATAAAAATGCTGGACTTGAACCCCATGTCTCACAGTTATTCGTTATGTGGCCTTAAACTTGCTGAGGCTGTTTCCTTACTTGGAAAAAGGGGTTGATAACAATACCTGTAATATATGGTTTATAGGATTTTTGTGAAAATCAAGTGAGATAATGTATGTAAAATGCTTTATTAACACTAAAGAGCTTTATATATGTTAGCTGTCATTGGTATTGTCATCATTATTATTGAGACAGGAAGACCTAGGTTCAAGTCCTTTGTCTGACATATACTTTGTGGCCTTGGGCAACTTACTTCTCTATGTCACAGGCAACTCTCTACAGTTGCTGATCTGCATTGGTAGAGTCTCCTCGCTGGGAATTCCCTGTAACAATCAAAACCCAGGTCTGGATCAAACATATATTGATGATATTTTCAAATTTTGCCTGTAATACATTAATGCTTTGTCTTTGTTGCAGTTGGGAGTCATTCCCATTCAACTCTTAGTTGGAATCCTGGGAATAAATGAAATATTCCAAGGGAGGGTTTAGAGAAGGGACTATAACCCAGGGAATTCAACAGAAAAAGTCCACTATATACCAGAATATCCATAGCAGCCTGCTTTCTGGTGACAGGGGTAGAAATAAAGTGGGCAGCCTTCATTTGGGAGATGACTGAGAAAAGCAGGAGAGGAGAAATGTAATGGAATATCAATAATATAGTAAGCGATAAAGAAAATGAGGAATTAAGAGAAACTCAGGAAGGTTTGTGGGACTAGACTGAAATAAGGAGAACAAAATACACAGTGATCACAAATAGTATAAATGAAAAGACCATTAAAAGGGAGGCTGACTAACTGAAAATTCAGTGAGTGTCCTAGAGAACAGATAATGAAACAGTGTGAGAGGATCCTGTATTTTCTGAAAGCCTGGGTTCCAATCCTGCCTCAGACACTCAACAGCTGTGTGATCCTGGGCAGTCACTGAACCTCTCTAGGCCTTAATTTCATCTCTTAAATGAGATGATTGAACTTGATGGTCTCTGAGGCCTTAAATCTATGATCCTATATTCCTAAATCCTCCCTTCATGACAGAATGTCTAGGAGAGAATATTATGTTCAGTATTGGGTGTTTTTACTTGATTATTTTCTTTCAATCTGAGTGGGCAAGGCAATTTGAAATGATTGTGTACAGAGAGAATTTTTTTTTTTTAAAGAAGAGAAGAGGCCTCTTTCTCCCCCATATTTTCCCTCATTTTCTTTCTGGGACCTACCCTCATGGCCTCAAGGATATTCTGTCAACAGTAACCTGTTTTTGCTATGTTCCTTTCCATGCTTTCCCCAAAACTTTCCTACCCTGAAGTTTCCCTGTTTTGTGTCCTAAGATGACAGCTAATAAAGTCAGCTAACCATTGCTAGAAAGTCTCCTTTCTCAGAGATACTACATTGTTATTCAGCCCAAAGGAGTGACTAAATAAGGGGAAATTACAGTTGAGGTAGGAGTACAGCAAGCCACTGGAGATATTTTTGGTTATTTGGGGACATGTATTGCATTTTTGGCTGATATTTGGGAATGTGCATTCCCTGTAGAATCATACCTGGAGGTAGCTGCCTGCCCCATCTGTGCACTGAGCCAGCCTTATCTGTGGTACAACATTTATGAGGGTTAGCTTGGTAGCCCTTAGCACAGTGCCTGGCACGTATATGGTGCTCTTAATAAATATTTATTGAATTGAATAAATATTTATTGAATAAATTCCACCAATTTAAATTGGTGAGAATACTATCTCAAAAAATCAGGAGACTTATATTTGAATTTTAGCTCTGCCACTTAGTAGCAGTATAATATTGGGCAACTCACTTCATCCTCTCAAAGCCTCAGTTATCTGTAACCCCTTGTGCCTAGCTTCTTGTGTAATGTGTTATTTATAACAATAGAATGTAAGCATCTTGAGGGCAGAGGGCAGAGTTTTTTTGATTTTTCTTTTGGCTCCCTATCCTAGCACAGTGCCTGGTAGGCTTAATAAACATTTGCTAAAAATAAATTAATAAACAAACAGACATTTGCTAAATTGATTATGCTTTCCTCTTTATAATTAGACTCAAATAAATGGTTATAGGATTTACCTTTTCTGTGGAAGATGGATGGCAGCTAAAACAATAATTACATGATCAATTTTATCTTATTTCCAGTTTTTTGTACTAAGCAGTAGTGATTCTGTTGCCTGCCTACATAGTTTTTCCATGGATTCAGTCATAATTTTGATATAGTAGTTTCTGCTATCCACAATTGGGGTATCTTGTTTAATAGAGAATTATTCCACCTTTGAAATAAAATCAACCTATTGTCTGCTTTTTATCCTTGGGTAGATCTTATGGGAGCTTACTGTATACTAATTGTTAAATCAATTTGTACTGCTTTAACATTGATTGTGATAGTTTTTAATCAAGATTTCACAAAATGATCTACTCGGAGGCTAATCTGGTTCTAGGTCAGCTCAAGGGGTGTAGATAGGGCAAGGGGTAAGTTGGCTTATGCCATCCTTGGTTTAGATTCTGCACTAATTTAAGGTTTCAGGTTTACTGTTCTGTAGTTTGTCTAGGGACCTCTGTATATGTACTAGAACAGCCCAGGATTACCCAAGTCTGGTATGAGATTGACTCTTCCCTAAAGATTAGGGAAGTTGATATACATTTCCATTGGTAAAGTTGTCCCTCTGCTTCTGTGCATTCAGTATCTGATAGAGGTGGCCTAAATTTAGAGCTGTTTACTACCAAACTAGAAATTAAAAAATTTTCACATTCATACTGTTCTCTCTTAAGTTACTGAGGTATTTTTTTTTAACTAGCTTTCTTAAGAGTGTATTGAATTGAGACACTGGTTTTCAGATATTACCTGGAACTTTTACAAAGTAGCCTTGGGAATTCTGAAGACATTTTATTTATTGCATTGTATTGTGAATGGTAAAGGCCAATTATTTTCAGCGTTTTGAGCTTACTCATCTCATATGATTTTGATATATAAAAAATGATCTTACAAGACAGGTACATCAACATGTGGGGAAAAATTTTTTTTGTGACAGTCATTTACCTAAAAGAACCTAAATAATTTGCAGGATAAAAAAATCTGTATTGCTGGATAACAGACTCTTTTTTCATTTTTTTAACAAAGACTGTAGCAATAACACTTAGATTATTGTTAGATATAGCCTTGACAGAAAAATCATAACCATATTGTAGAATTTTATAGCTAGCCAACTAAACTGGAAGGTAAAATGCTCAAAACCCAATGAATATCATTGTATAAAATCTGGCTTGAATCTGTTAACTCATGTTCAGACTTATTCAGACCTTTGGATAATTTTAAGTTCTTTTAAAGAAATGGATACACCAAAGATGTAGGAAAGGAATCTTTTATGTGTTTAGATTGACCTTTCTTTTATTATTCTCGTGTAGGAAGATAGTTAATAGTATTGTCATTAGCATATAATTCTTAAATACTAGCTATATTCAATGATGATCATAAAAATTTTAAAAAACCTTCAAGCAAAATCTGTATACTCTTGAAAACTAGCATAACAATTTTCGTTTGTTGATGAAAATTAGTATAAGAAATTATGTATTTCCTAAACTTGAGAAAAGTCATAGTGAAGTTGGTTTAAAAATGTGGAGAGTGGTTAAGCTGTCTTTAATAGAACAAAAGGTACTAAAAACTCTCTAGCTAACCTTAAATACTCTGGAATATTATAAGTTAATATTTTAATTAATGGTAATTATTACCATTAACAACATTTATTATCACCTTTAAGTTTCTTGTACATAATCTTTTTGGGTGTACAGTTAGAGCACTCATTTTAATTGACTCTTAAAAAGTTAGTAACACTGGATGTAACTGATTTTGTCTGAAGGAGAAGTCCTATGTGGCATATCTTTACAAATCACTAATGAGTAGACATTGAACATCAGAAGGAACAGATACATCAGTTGACACAAAATTTGCTTGGTCTTTTGAGGTATTCTTCAATCCTGATGGTCACCACTCCTTCCTTTTTTTTTAAACAGATGAATGATCATTTGGTCATTTGATCATTTGAATATGTCAAAGAACTGTTATTTCGTTTGTTTGTAACTTAGGAAGTGCCTTCATCTTAGAGAGGTAGTAATGTGGCTTGCCCTTGCTTGCGTAGCTGCTGAGTTTTAGAGATAGGACTTGAACCCAGGTTTTCTTGTCTACAAATATAGCATTCTCTACACTAGGCCTCAGAGCCTCTTCCTGTTCAGTTTGTGCAGAATAGACTAGCATTAATCATTTTAAATTATGAAATTTTTTATAGTTACAAATGCATCCTGAAGTTCCAGGGTGCTTACTTAAAATTTTTTGAAGCACTTCCAATCTTGATAAAAACTTTGAAAGAACTTAATATTGCTAGTCTATGGAAGGAGTGCTTTCTTTCTGCATTCCATCTGACCTTACTTTGGTGGCTTAGTGTTGACTTTATATTGTAGGCATTATTTATATTGTTCTTTTGACTCTGCTTTCTTTATTCTTTATTTCTTTTTCTACAATTACTGCCATGTTTCTCTGAAGTTTTTATGTGTGTTAATATTTAATATACAGTAATGTTCTGTTGTGTTCATATGTCACTGATCAGCCATTCCCCACTTGTTGGATATGTTATGTATTTTTAGTTTATCATTAAAGTTTACTGCCAAACCAGCAATGAATTAGCCTTCCTGTCTTCCCCATAATTCCATTAGTGAATTTCCTTAATCTTGCTAATTTGATAGAGTTTAGGTTTTTAAATCTCCTTCAGAAGTTTTAAAATTTTATATTTCCCTTATTAGTGATTTTAAACAATTTTTCAGATTGTTTGCAAGTTACATTTTTTATTTGTAAATTTTTCATATCCTTTGACTACTTGTTCTGGGGAATAGCACTGTGCAGTTCCCTAAAAGTAGTCTACCTCTCTCCTTATTTGATTCTGGACTGAATCTTTCTGTCTACAGGGACCGTCCCAAATAACTATACTTATGGAATAGTCTCTGAGCTGTCTATAGTAATTGGGATAATGGGCATTTTTCTTTTTCTTTTCTTCTACATGGATAGTAGAACAGTTTCTTTGCAATAATTATGGATTTCTGGGCCTTGGTGTAATCAGTTACTTGTAAACAAGAATATCTGGTGGACCTAATCATCCGTAGTGAATCTGTTTCACTTGAACCTTAATTTGCAAAATTCTTCATGATGATGATGAGAATCTTTGGCAGATATACATTCCTCTGCCTTGCTTGGTAAGAATAACCAGAGAATTAGTGAACTCAGTTCAGTTCAAGGGACTAAGCTGAATTCTTGCTGTACGAAGTCAAAAATGAAATTGTACCTACCTTCAAGGAGTTTATTTTTTGGGAATGAGGTCTGAGAGATGGAATTTGTCTGCAGATAAGTAAATACAAAATATGGGATAGAGATACCAATGTAGTGTCTACACTTGTGGTTTCATTGGTATAGAGAGCTTTTTCAACTATTGTAGTTGAACAACTTCTCTACAATGTAGAGTGCTACGTAGAGTACTAAAAGATTGAATGAGTTGTCCAGGGTCACAAAATCATGTGTCAGAGATAGGACTTGAGATCAGGTCTTCCTTGTTTTCACACCAGTATTTTCTACACTATATGATGCTGTCTCTATATGATATATGTAGAGTCGGTGTGAAAAAAAAAATTTAGAGTAGATTGGGGAAAATACAGACAACTTGGACGATCATGAAAGGCTGCATGTAGGAAATAGGACTTCAACTGGGCATTGCAATTAACTAGGAATTCCCAGAGGCAGAAGAGGATATACTCTTAGGGAGCAACCTCTGTGAAGGTATAGACACAGGATATAGAATGTCATCTATTGGGAGCAAAAAATAGGCCATTTTGTCTGGAATATAGAGTAGGGCTGTAATACAAAATCAGTCTGGACAAATAGATTGGAGCCAGATTGGAATGATTTCTATATTGAACAGAGTTGTTTTTATTTCCTCCGAAAGCAGTAGGGAGCTGCTGAAACTTTGTGAACCTAACAAGTAACATGATTAGACTTGAGCTGTAGAAATAACAATTTGGTAGCTGTGTGGAAGATTCTTAGAGAGGAGAGCCTTAGAGGTAGAGAGACCAATTTCTTTTTGTGTGTGTGTGTGTTTGATGTAAATTTATTTATTTTTAGTTTTCAACATTTACTTCCACAAGATTTTGAGTTCCAAATTTTCACCCTATCTCAACCCTCCCCCACCCCCAGATGGCATGCATTCTGAATACCCCTCCCCCTCCCCCCCCAGTCTTATCCCTTTCCCCTTCTATTTTCCTGTAGGGCAGGATAGACTTCTGTACCCCATTTCCTGTATTATTTCCCAGTTGCATGTGAAAACTTTTTTTTAAAAAACATGTGTTTTTAAAACTTTGGGTTCCAAATTTTTTCCCTTCCTTCCTCCCCACCCACCCCCATTGAAAAGGCAAGCAACTCAATATAGGTTGTACATGTGCAGTTATGCTAAATACTTCCATAGTAGACATGTTGTGAAAAGCTAACTGTGTTTCCCTTAATCCTATCCTGCCCCCCCCATTTATTCTATTCTTTCTTTTGAGGGTCCCTCCTCAGAAGTATTTGCTTTTGATTACCCCCTTTCCCAATCTTCCCTCCTCTCTATCATCCCCCCGCTCTCTGAGAGACCAATTTCTATTGGCACTAGAGGTGGTTTGAAACTGAACTAGGATAGTAGCCAGATAAGTAGAGAGAAGGGGTTGGATGCAGGAGATGATGATAGAATTGATGAGACTTAACAACTGATTAGATGTAGGGGTGGGGGAGACTGATGAGAGTGAACAGAGGAAGATAACCACAAGGTTACAAACCTTGGTGCTTGATTGAAAGGATGGTGGTATCCTAGAACAAACGAGATGCCCATGGCATTTCAGGTATAGAAGTTGATGCTGTAAGACTGGAGTTCAAAAGAAAGATAAGCACTGGATTTCTATGGTTACAACAGCATTTTGCATTATAATATAAGGATGAGACAATCCTCTTTGGTGGAGAGTCCCTTCTTTTGCTCTGTTGAGTCCTATAGTGGGACATTGTAGTGCTCTTTCTGCCAATTGTGACTATAAAGATATGGTTTTCTTTGGAGAATCTTTGTAAAAGCATGCCTTTCCAATCTCATATTTTATGTTGAGGAGGTACCCTTTATGTGCCATATAGATCATTTTTAAAGATTTTATAAAGGTGAAGAATCAGGCATATGAATTAATAGTTATTATCTTTGCCTTTTGTGTGGAGTGTTATTATCTAATATTTTCCATACTTCACATTTCTTTCACTAAGGCATTGTTGGTGAAGCTCTAAAGTAGTCTAACCATTCTAGAATACAATTAGTTACTCAAAGACCTGACTAAAGTGTCCATACACTTTCATCCAAAGAGTCCACTATTTGGTATATTTTCCAAAAACAGGTCAAAGATAAAAAAGCCCTATGTGCACCGGAACAGTATAGCAGCAGTGTGTGTAGTATGTATATGTATATATAGTATGAATTTTGAAGGAAACTAAACAGTTTCAAAGTTTCTTTTAATTAAAAAAGCTTATTGCTTAAAATTTTTGGTTATACATACAAATCCTTTTTATACAAAGTTTTATTTTTTTCCCCCAGAGAATTCTGGGACATTATCATTGTCATCAGCCAGTGTTTAAATTCCGAGTATATGCTAATCGCTATGCTTGATGTTATGAGGGGGTAAATACAAGATAAAGTCCTTTCCTGAAAAGAGCTTGTGGTATGAATGTGAGACAAGACTGCATGAAAAAGGAGTGCAATAAAAGTAAACTAAGTCCCTCATCCTTGCATGGGCTGTTTTAAAAGCTTTCTAACTGTTCTCCCTGCCTTCAGTCTCTAATTTCTCCATTTCATTTTTCACACTGCTGCCAAAATAATCTTTTCAGCTCAAGTTTCAAGATATCCTTGTGGACAAGAAGGGGAAATGTGAATTATATGATGATTTGGTTAGATTTGGTTAGAATTGGCTGAACATGTGAACTGAAAGAATTGACTCCATTTTTAAACAATATTTCTGTTCAACACTGAATGTAAACTTCAGTAAGCCTTTTATTTCCCCCCAGTCGTAGCTAACTCTTCATGACCCCTTTTGGCGTTTTCTTGGTAAAGATGCTAGAATGGTTTGCCATTTCCTTCTCCAGCTTATGTTACAGATCAAAAAACTGAGGCAAACAGTGTTAAGTGACTTGTCCAGGATCACACAGCTAATAAATGTCTGAGGCCATATTTGAACTCAGGAAGATGAGTCTTTCTGACTCTAGGCCTGGCATTCTATCCACTACTCCACCTCGATGCCCTATAAATGTAAACTACTTGAGTTTAAAATAGATTGTGTACGTATATAATGGGTGAGGGAGCCTTAACTAATGATAATTTGTGTGAAAGAGACCTAGATCTTTTAGGGGAGTATAATATCAATATGAGTCAATAATAATAATTTTAAAAAGCTAATACACTTCTAGGCTTCATTAATAAAATCAAAGGGTGTAGAGAAAGGTGAGAATTCTGCTATATTTTTCCCTGGTGAGAGCACTCAATGGAATAGAATAGGCTGTTCATGTGTGGGCTTCAATATTTTGGGAAAGACATTTTTAAGCTAAAGGTAAACTAGGATGATAAAGGGACTTGAAGATATGCCATAATGAAAATGTTACTTTGATTAACATTTGAGGTTGATATTTATAGCTTTTTCATCCTTTCGTCATATACAGTTTTTACTTCTCTCTTCTCCCAGGTAAATATGTCCAGTTACTTCAACCAATTCTCATGACATGGACTTAAGGTCCTTCACCAATATTGGCTACCCTCATCTAGACACTTTACAGATTATCAGCATCCTTTTCAACCTGTGATATGCAGGGTACAGGATCAACACTACTTTATTTCTGGAAACTTTGCCTCTTTTAATGTAGCATAAGATTGTATTAGCTTTTTTGGCTGCCACATCACACTGCTGACTCATACTAAGCATTTGGTCTACTGAAGCTTCCGGTTGTGTTGCTGAGAAACTACCCTCTAACCTCCTTCAACATGTACCTGAGGATTTTTTGAACCCAAGTGTAAGACTTCACTAATTCTACTTAATTTCACCTTACTACATTTACTCTGATTCTGTCTAGTTCTTTCTGCACCATGACTTTCATCCACTGTGTTAGTCAATCCCTCCCACCTTGGAGTATTCTGCCAATTTGATGAGCACGCTATATATGCTTTTATACAAGTCATTGATTAAAAAAATTTTTTTTTTAAAGCATTGGGCCAAGTACAGATCCCTTTCTGATGCTTAATACCTTCATTAGTGAGTCAACTAACATTTATACTTATGGGACACTCATAAGGTACAGTGCTAAGCACTGAGTATACAAAGAAATGTAAAAACATGGTCCCTGCCTTCAAAGAATTCTATTTTAATGGGGGAAGAGACAACCTGCAACCTATGTACAGGATATGAGATACATGTACAGAGTAGAAGGAAGGTAATTTCAGATAAAAGGTACCAGGCTGAGTGGAAGAGGAATAGGGGAGAGGCACAGATCAGGAGGAATGTAAAGTAGCTGGTGTTTTAGCAGAGAAACTGAACAGCTCTGGGTCTGATAAATGACTATGTTTTTCAGTTTTGGTGGCTTTTATTTTTCTTCTTATTTATTCTCTGTCTAGCCTTGCCATAATATTCCACAACTATTTGGTTTTTTCTGTGTTTTTTGTCTAATCCTACTTTCCCCTGTCTCCTTCATAGTCTTGGAGCACTTACCTTGATTATTACTTGACTGTTACTGTGTCTTTAGGGTTATTACTGCTGTATTTGGCTTCCAGTGTGAAATTGGGGTTTAAATTTTATTTTATTTTCATAGGTCTGAGTTGATAATTCCGGTTTTCAGTCTTAGGTTTCTTTGGTTTCTCTGCTTCATTACCAGTATAAAATTTAAGCTAGTGATGGTTTGAGTAATCAGTATGTGTTAAAGAACTGATAGTAGAACACTTATTTTTAAATCTTATAAAGGGAATAGGAAGAAGGGAATGAGCAATTGCATAGCACCTACCATATATCATGTACTGTCCTAAGCACATTTTTTAGATATTATCTCATTTGATCCTCACAACAACCCAGCAAGGTAGATGCTATCATTATTTCCATTTTATAGTTAAGTAAACTGAAGCAGACAGGTTAAGTGTCTCATCCAGGGTTCACAAAACTAGTAAGTATCTGAGGCCAGATTTGAACTCAGGTCTTTCTGACTCAAAGCCCAGTGATCTATGCATTGTGCCACCAGCTGACTTATAATTTCTTCAGCTTCTATTATAATCCTACATTGACAACTTATTATGATATGGAGGTATTTCTGGGTTCTTGAAGACTGTCCCAGTTGAATACAATGTTTTACAACAGGGTGTATGTCTGTTGTCTGAAAATTTAGCCATGCTAAGTTTGGAGAGGGTTCTCACTAGAGTCTTAGTCATTGGATGATTTTTTTTTTTAACCCACATCCCTCTCTGGAGTAAGTACTGCCCACACAGATCACAGATTCTTGGATAATAAAAAAGAGACTTTTCATAACGGTAGTTCCACGTGAGAATTTATTGAAGGAATCTGGGACGTTTACCTTTTTTAAGGTAGACATCATATCTCTCCTCAATTATTTATGGGATTATTATGTAGAAAAGTGATTAGATTTGTTCTTTGTGGCCCAGGGGATAGAACTGCTGCATGCAAGTTACAGAGAAGCATATTTAAGCATCATGTAAGGAAAAACTTCTAATAGTTCCCTAAAAGGGGAAGTGGTAATTATTAAGAGCCAGCATTGCTTTATCAAGAACAGGTAATACCTTTTTCACACAGGGACTAGACTGGTAGATGAAGGAAATTCCGTAAATACAGTTTACCTAGATTATTAGGAAAGCGCTTGGAAAAGTGTTTCATGTTCTTGTGGAGAAGATGGAGAGATGTAGACTAGATGGTGATGCACCAAGAAAAATATGGAACTGCTTGAATGGCCAAGCTTCAAAAATAGTTGTTCAAGGTTCACTGTTACCATGGCAGAAAGTGTCTAGGAGAGTGCCTGAGATCATAGATCATAGAGCTAGGGCTAGAAAGGACCTCAGAGGCTGTCTGGTTAACTCTTTCATTTTCTCTATGAGGACAGTGAGATCCAGTGACTTGCCAAGACTGTACAAAGAAACACTTCCTAACAATACTATCCTCTTCTCTCTTCATCTCACATTTGATCATTTCCCCCCATCATCTCCTCCTCTCCCTGTCTTACATGGAGAGTTAGCTCTTCTTGCCAAAGCAGATCTCTTATCACATCCTGCTATTCTCTCTAGTGTGTTACTTCTCCATACTTAGCTTTGATTTTACTAAAATGCATTTATGACCCTGTCAACTCCCTACTCAAAAAACTCCAGTGACACCTTGTTATCTTGTGGAGCAAACAAAATTATTTGGCTTTTATAGGCCTTCACCTAGCTCTTTCAACCTTCTCCCTTCTTATGTTCCATCTTCTTACTCTTTATTCCTTCACAAATATTCTGCAATCCAGTGGCATCGTTCCTCTTGCTTTTCATTATGTAGGACATTCCATCTTCTGACTCCTTACCTTTTTACTGGCTGTCCCTCATGCCTGGAGTGTCCTCCCTCATCTGCCTCCTAACTTCTCCTGACCTCATTTATGACTCAGCTCTCAGCTTATGCAAGAAGTCTTTCCTGATCTGTGCCTCTCCCCTACTCCTTTTCCACTTGGCATGATGCCTTTTATCTGAAATTACCTTCCTTCTACTCTGTATAGATCTCATATCCTGTACATAGGTTGTAGGTTGTCTCTTCCCCCATTAAAACAGAATTCTTTGAAGGCATGTTTTTGTATTTGTATCCTCAGTGCTTAGTACTGTGCCTGGCATATAATGAGTATTCAGTAAGTATAAATGTTAGTTGACTCACTAATGTAGGTGTTAAGCATCAGAAAGGGATCTGTACTTGGCCCAATGCTTTAAAAAAATTTTTTTTAAAGTGACTTGGTAAAAGCATATGTAGCATGCTCATCAAATTGGCAAAATACTCTAAGGTGGGAGGGGTTGGCTAACACACTGGATGAAAGTCATGGTACAGAAAGAACTAGACAGAATTAGAGTAAATGTAGTAAGGTGAAATTTAGCAGAATGAGTGAAGTCTTACACTTGGGTTCCAAAAATCCTCAGGTACATGTTGAGGGAGGTTAGAGGGTAGTTTCTTTGCAACACAACTGGAAGTTTCAGTAGACCAAATGCTTAGTATGAGTCAGCAGTGTGATGTGGCAGCCAAAAAAGCTAATACAATCTTATGCTACATTAAAAGAGGCAAAGTTTCCAGAAATAAAGTAGTGCTGATCCTGTACTCTGCCCTAGTCTGCACGTTATGAGTATTGTGTTCTGCTCTGCATATCACAGGTTAAAAAGGATGGAGAAGAGAGAAGTCAATTGAGGCTTGATTTTAGGAAATACTTCCTAACAATTAAATTTATCCAAAAGTGGAATTTATTGCCTCAATAGGTGGGGATCCCTCCATACTTCAGATTTCAGAGCAGAGGCTGGACAAATGTTTTTTCAGATCTGTTACAGTAGGGATTCCTTTCAGGTGTGGGATGGACTAAGTGGTCACTGAGGTCCTTTTGAACTCTCATTCTCTCATTCTACATGTTAGACATACATTAAAGTGCATCAGTAATTAGAAAGAAAGATCACAGGCACCAAAATGTTTATAGCAATATATTTTATAGTCAAATAGAAACAAAGTAATCCTCTACTGATTGGGGAATGGCTAAATTGTAGTACATGATTTTAATGGAATTAAAGTTTTGTAAAAGTGGTGAACATAATGATTACTGAGGAGCATGGCAAAACTTATGTGAACTGATACAAAGCGAAATAAGTGGAACAGAGTCAATGTGGAGCAATATACAAGATTATAACAATATGAGTGGAAAAAACAACAAAATAATTGCAAGTGAGTACTAGGGAAAATAATGACCAACCCTGACCCCTAAAGAAGAAAGTTAGAAGTTACTTTTCTCTGTGGAGGTGGGAGACTATGGGATTTGAGTACTACATATAACTTTTCAGTCCATCGATTAATTTTGCAGAACTTTTAAAAAAGTTCTTTATAAGGCTTGACTCTGAGAGTGGGAAGCAGGAAAGGGATATGTTAGGAAATGTAAGTGATATAAGACAATATCAAGAAATTATTTGTGAAAAGAACAAATACATATAATTTGCAAAGTTTTCTCATATGTTTTAGAATACCCTTAATGTATACAAAAATTGTTCTTTAAAAGTTTTTCTGTAGAGATGAGAAATTAGGTATATAGGTCAGTAGTTGTGATATTCTCTTGGTTGCTTTTTGAGAGTAGTAATAAAGTCTGAGATTTTTGCCCTCATGTTTTTAGGTATCCTCCTTTCAAATCCTTTGCTTTACATATGTGTGTACATACATATGTGTGACATGCATGCATATATATGCTTATATATCAATACACAATATACAGAAGACTAGAAAAAACATTATAAAACAATTTAGAGGTTTTAATTGTTTAATAAACCTTAAAATTACCAGTCTTCATCAATGTTAACTGATGTATGTTCAATGTAGTGAGAGCTACCTAAGGATACCACCTGCCATTCAAAAGAAATCTTTTTGCAATATAGTTTTTAAGTACAGGTTTCCTGATAGTTTACACTTTAAGCAAGCATGTCTCATGCTGATTCTTTTCTGTAATTCTTTTTTTTTTTGGCTAGGCAATGAGGTTAAGTGGCTGGCCCAGGGTTCCACATCTAGTAAGTGTCTGAGGCCAGATTTGAGCTCAGGTCCTCCTGACTCCAGGCCTGTACTCTACCCACTGTGCCACCTCATTGCCCCTCAGGTCAAAGTTGTTAAACAATTTTGTTATCATCTTTGACTTCACTTCCCCATATTCAATCAGTTATAAAGTTTCTACCTTCACAACAGCTCATGTAAACATCCCTTCCTAATCTCTTGTCATAGAACTGTGACCCTAGTTTAGGGCCTCATTATTTCTCTCCTGGACTATTGCAATAACAACCTCATTGGTTTCTTTACCATCAACCTCTTTCCTTTGTAATTCTGCCAGCACAGTTGCCAAAATAATTTTCCTAAGGCAGTATTCTAACTGTGTCAGTCTCCTATTGAAAAAGCATTATTGGCTCCCTATTGACCCTTTGGTATAGTACAAACTCCTCTAGCATGTCAAGCCCTTTGCTGTCTGGATCAATCTTACTTTTCTGGCTTATTACCTGATATCCTTCTTCGTATGATCTGTGTGCTAACCAAGCAGTTTCTTGTTGTTCCTTGTATATGACAGTCCATCTCCCATCTGTCTTTAGAATGCATTCCCTTCTCACCTACCTTAGCTTCTTTTCAAAGCTCACATTAAAGGACATTTCCCACATGTGGATTTCCTTTCCTGCCAATACTTTCTTCTTTACACAATTACTTTGCATATATTTTATGTTTGTTTGAAGATAGGAAGTCTTCTCCTGTAATGTAATACAAGCTCTTTGAAGAAAGAGACTTTTGTTTTTATATTCCAAGCACTCAGAGTAAAGCCTGGCTTATGGTAAGTGCTTCACACATGCTTGTGGATTGATAAAGTCAGCATTCTTCTGGTGGTGAATTTATGACTGTACATCATAGAAGACTGCATTAGAAATTGAGGGTGGCCCTATTGAAAACCTGAGGATAACAATTCTTTGGTGGACATAAGCAAGCATAAGCATGTTACAAAAAAGAATCTGAACAAGAGAAATGGAATAAAACTTGTTTTTAGAGAAATATAGTGAAAAGAGAGCCCTTGTGAGCCCTTTTGTATCCCCACAGTCTCAAGAGTTTGAGAGGCCAAGGCCTGTTGGATGGAGTCTCCTTATGGTGGACTTGTATAGTAGACCTCCATGAGAGTCCCAGGATGGACTGGCATGGATGGTATTAGACTGTGTATGGTTGGTGGGAACTCCCCCATCAATGAGACTATAAATCCATTGAAGTATTACAGTTGTATTATGGAGCCTAACTTTACAAATGTTGAGATTCCCTAATGTTTAAGTTTTGGCTGTGAACTCTGAGAACTAGCAGAGTGTTTTTATGAATCTTAGATTTTGAGAATTCAATTTTATATGGGTTGTATAATTTAAAGTTTGTCGTGTTAATTGTAATTGAATTTGTGAAACTTCTTTTTTAGGGATTTTTTTTTTTACTGCTAACATTTAAATACCACAGTGGTTAGTGATAGCATTTTAATACAGAGTACATTTAGTCCTTATTTTACATTATTTTTCCTCCAATTCAATGTTAAGACTTTCAAACATAGTTTAAAAAAATCCTTATCCTATTTTATTTTTATCACAGGAGTACCATCTGACTATGAAATTTAGGATGATACAAATGATATCGAGGGTTGAAGAAAATTTGTAATTTTTCCTTACTTTTATAATTGATTATGCTTTAATTTAACTATATCAGTCTTGAAATTATATTAAGAATATGCATTCAAAAGGGGAGAGAGGAATTGCCTCAAACCAGCACAACTAAATTATTTCCTACATCAAAATTTCAAAAGAAACATTATATACTTATAGTAATAGATTTTAGAAATGGAGCAGACCATGAAATCATTTGATTCAGTCTCTTCATTTTGCAAGTAAACAACCTAAGATCCAGAAAGGTTAAGTATCTTTCCTGTGGTCGTAAACTGGTTAAAGCAAAGTCCATATTACACTCCAGTGCTGCTTGCCAAATGGATTTATTTTCTCAGTGTCTTATTTGAAAACACAAAATTTTATCCTCTCCAAATAGGGTTCATGGTACTCAGAATTTTGTGCTAGTCATTCTTGTAGTGATTCCTTTGTAAGAAATTCAATTATTGGTTGCTTAGAGAAGTTCCAAAGGAAACTCAAGCCTAATTGCTTAAATATTGTTGAAGGAGGCTCATTTAGAACATTTATTTTTGTATATTTGTTATAATATGTATTCTGTAGTAATTTTTGCATTAACATATGTTGAAAATATATGTAGATTTCATCTTTTATGGATTTCTACTAAATCTGTACTCTGATGCTTTACTGTGGTATATGAGTGACCCTGGGTTCTTGAAAGTTATGCCACCGGAGCGAGTTCAAGATCTGACAGGTCTACCAAGCTGGAAAGGCTTTGTGTACCAGCCCAATGATGAACATTATTTCTTCTGAAAATCAGCCTAGGTAAGTCTGAAGAGGATCATCACCAGGCAGTGAATTTTTTCAGCCACAGCAACTTACAAAGACTGTCTACTAAGGCGTGGAGGGGGCATAATCTGCAGCAGTCAGTGGAAAGAAGGAGTGCCTCTACTGACAAAATTGTGGATCTTTGAAATATAACTTTTATAAAAATCACTAACAGAGTATTTCAGATTTAAACCACTGCACAAAAATTTTTTGGGAAATGAATTACCAACTCAGGAATTAAGTTCTTGTACTGTGTTCACCAGTATTACTCATTGTGTATCCACATTTCTTCCTCAATGCCATCTTGATACTGTGGTTTATGGACTGTTTTGCTGATATTATTGTTCAGGAGTGTAGGCATAAGTAGAATTTCACCTTGCCTTTTCCTATGTTCTTACACAGAGACATGGGAAAATAGATTAATAATTTGTTGGCAGTAAAGAATTTATTAAAAGATACCATTACTGTTAATAGTATGATTTGAAAGTTAAAAAACCTATTTAGTACATACAGTAATTAATACCAGAGAATGGTGCTTATATACTTTTGTGTTGATTTTAAGTAAATGTTTGTTCCCTAAGGCCTTTGTCATTTGTAGAAAACGTGATGGCTAGACTGGATTTAGCCATCTTTTAAAAAAATTTTCCCCAGGCCTGATTTTTGATTGCTTTAGTGCAGGGAGCTCCTGAAGTGGAGACTCCCTTTTTGTAACTTACAGTCTCAAAGAATCAGCTGAGGCAGTGGGAGATTAAATGACTTTCCCAGAATCATATATGGCTAATATGTGGCAGGCAGGACTTGAATCCAAGTCTCTGACTCAAAAACAGGATGTCTATCCACTGTGGCATACAGAATCCCTAAAAGGCTTATTTCACCTTCCTCTTCAACTTCTTTTACCTAGCCTCCTTATCCTGAGGAAGGTTACCTATCCTGCTTATCTTAGGTTGTATTACAGTCATGGCTCTTAATCTGAATGTTGGTGATACCTGTGAGGACAAATTTTCCTTCTTGCACTAGAATATTTAGTTCATTTTGCTTTTTACCTATACTTTGTGACATTTGTAAAATGTGATGAGGGATAAGGGGTGAGGGGAGGGATGGTGGTACATACTGGTTGGTTTCTGAAGTCTTACCCAACCCTTTTGGGATCTGTAATCCTAAAGTCCTGGTCATAGATTTAATTACTGGATTTTTCTTTGATGATGTGTCTTAAAGACTTCTGGTTTTTTTCCTACATCCAAGCTACACTGCTTGGTATATAGTTTGATGGGTATACCATAGGCATTGTTTTCCTTCTGCTTTCCTTTTCAGTTAAGAGATTTTTAAGACTCCAGCTAAAGACATTCTTACTAGTCCTTATCACATCCCTGTCAAGAAATCTGTAATTCCTGTGTTTTAAACCATGATCCAGAAGTCCAGGTCCCATTGTCAAAGACCATCTTCTTAACGATTTTTTCCCCTCCCATGATGCTTCCATACCATCATACATTGTAATCCATCCTATTCTTTATAACATCTATAATAATTAACCAACCTACTCTTAAAGACCTCTAGGGATGGAAAATTCAGCACTTCTCAAGGTAGCCCCATTCACTTTGGAAAGCTCTAATTGTTATGAAGTTTTTCCTTAAAGCCTAAATCTTCCTTTCCACTCCTAATTCTCTCTGGAACCAAGCAGAACATGTCAAATCTTTTCACAGAACATCCTTCAGATACTTAAAAACAGCTGTAATATCTTCTCTTAGTCTTGTCTTTTTCAGGCTGAATATCTCTACTTCTTTTGACCAGTCCCTGTTTTGTATGCTCTCCAGCCCATCCATTATCTTTGTCAGTCATTCTTGCTATCTTCCCAGTTCCATCTTATTATTTTGAATGAGGATCTATAGCTTGGAATAGAATTCAGGGCTAGATAGCAGATTTAGGCATTACTTGCACAGAAACATAATTGAAGCTGAAGACTAGATATGATTGCCAAGTGAGAAAGAAGAATGTGGAGAATGGGGGAATACCCACATTAAGTAGTCAAGAAAAGGATAAGAATGCAGTGAAGGAAATATAGAAGAAATAGAAGAACTAGGAGGGTATGATATCTAGAAGTCATAGTAATTATTCAGTAGGAAAATACTGTCATCTGTTAGAAATTCCAGAGGGATCGAGGAAGATGAAGACTGAAACAAGTATTGAAGTCATTGATGATATTTGAGAGAGCAATTTCATTACAGTAGAGGCAAAAGCCAGATGTCAAAGGGTTAGGTTGATGGTAAGTAGTAAGGAAGTAGAGGCACTAGTGAAATGATAATTTTTTCCCCAGATATTTAGTACTCAGTGTGAGGGCAGAAAAATTAGATGAGTAAATAAGATAGCAAAATAAAGGGAATGCTTTTTTTTTTTCTTAAACATTTGGGAGACCTGAGTTTTGATATATAGTAAGAAAGTTTTGATGAAGGAGTGATTAGGATGATTGAAAATATTGGGGATATTACTTTACAGAATCCTGAAGGAGTTGTGAGGAGGTGTGATCAAGGGTATAGGTAGAGAGATTGGTCTTAATGAGAAGCAGCTATGCTTGTTTTGTGATCATCTGGAAGGAGAATAGGTGATGTGTTGGTGAGAGGATTGAGGAATAGAGTAATAGGTTGAGGTAGCTCAATTTGTTCTCAGTTGAATAGAAGCCAAGAACATCTGTTTTAAGAGTGAGGGTTGTGGCTGTATGGGGGAAGTCATTTAACCTCTCCAGGCCTTGGTTTCCTCATTTATAAAATCAAAGGGTTGCCTTAGATGGCCTCTGAAGTCCCTTCTCCCTCTAGTTCCATGATCCCGAGACAAGAAGGTTTGGAGCAGTCCCTGTGGGGAAAGTATAGGGAGTCAAGGATAGGTTAGGATTGTCAAATAGTAATAGAGTCCATGTTAGGCAATGTAGCAACTTGTTTGTGGGGAGCATTAGAGTGAGCTTTAGACATTCTTTTGACTTAGTAATACTAAAGTAGGAATGGCGAAATTGGATGATAGGGATTATGTAGTGATGATTTGTAAGTCAAGAGTGATGAAAGTTAGTGAGTCAAAGGATCCTATGGTACTGTTTAGCAAAATATTTAAGAAAAACATTGTAGACTAGAGGGTAGTGAAGGCAGAGTGAGTGAGATAGATTTGAAAAATAGGCTTGGGTTTGCAAGGGGTGGGGAGCCTGTGACCTCAAGACCTCAACTGCAGCTCTTTGACTGAATTCAAACTTCACAGAACAAATCCCTTTAAAAAAGAAAGGATTTGTTCTGTAAAACTTGGACTCAGTTGAAAGGCTGCACCCAAGGACCTAGAAGACCACATGTGGCCTCGAGGCCACAGGTTCCCCACCCCTGGTTTAGGGGCTTGAGGTTGTGATAACTAGGAAATTATAGTTTAATGTGGTTGAGAGAATTATAGAAAGGAAACATAGTCAGTTTTGGTTATTGAGTGAAGTTTCAAAGTTCTGCCTAGAGAAGTGAGAAGAGATCTTAAAGTATCTTTTGAAAGTGAACAAGAGGGGGAAAGTGATAAATAATTAGATTAATTAGAAAAAACTTTTCTGGTAATTGGCTTTGTGTGAAACTAGCTTCTATTTGCATTAAAGCTTGGTAGATGACTAATTGCCCAGCTAATAAAGAGGACAGACTGAATTTTCTCTAAGGTGGATGGGAAACCCACAGGCAATAAATTATATCTCAGAGTTATCCTAGGGAATTAATTACTAATGCCTGGAACATAGTAGGAATTTTATAAATATTTATTAATTGATAAATAGAAGCATTAGGGAAAGCTATTAGCAAGAATCCCAAAAGATTGCGGATATCATATGAGGGAGGAAAATAATTAGTGATATGCAGAAAGTATACTATATTTCTGCCAATATAAAAGAATAACTATCTATAGTCAAAGTACAGATTGATTTGCCACATAAAGGAAAAGGTAAAAAATCTTGGAAGAACACTTCACTACTTAAGGATTTAGGGAAAATAATGTACTTTAGAAAGAAATGAGAAAGTTCTGAAAGCTGTTCAGAGGAAGAGAATAAATACTGACTTGTATCTAAAGATCAGATGGTAGAAAAATGAGAAATGAGAAACAAAAGGACCGCTACATATTTGCAGCTAAGTAATTGATATGTAGTACTTTCCTTGAAAGGGAGAACTGGATCCTCTCAGGAAGAAGCTTCTTTTTATTCAAAGAATGATGATGTGGATCTACAGTTCCTATCAGGAGAGAGGTCATATGACAATTGTCAGCAGAAAAAGAGGTGAGTATTGGTTATTATTGGCTCCTTACTGAGGTGTTCCAACGTGGCTATTTGTTTGATATGCCTTAAATAATAGTGAGGTATTTTTCTTCAAGGGATGAAACTTGGTCATTTGGAAGAGCCTTCAGAGAATTGTCAGATTGATGAACACTATGTACTACTTACAATTCAGTCCCTGTGGCTCTTTGAAGGTAGGGGCATTAGAATAGAGAGACAGATTTTGGAAAGTGTGAAGCTAGCTGATAACATAGTGCATGAAATGGGATTTGGATTTCTGGACCACAGTTTAAATATAGGTAATGTGGGCTCTTGGCCAGGTTCTTAGGATTATGGATGTAGGGTTGGAAGGAACTTTAGAAATCATCTAATCTCCTGGACCTCCACACCTTCTTCCCTGCCTCCAACACATACCATTTTACAGAAAAATCTGAGGCCCATAAAGGTAAACTGGCTTGCCCAAAGTTACACAGGTATTCATGCCCTGGGACTTCCATGTTAAATACTCTTTTACATTGTTCCATGCTGCTGGGATGAAGTATATCTAACAAGTATTGGCAATTGGATTCTTGCACATTTAATCCAAGTGCTTAAACTGAAAATGGAAGGGAAGAAAGAAAATTATTCAAATATATGTGAACCTAGATGATAGAGTAATAGGTTTAACATGAGAAGGAATTTCAGTACAGATGACCAGTCAATATTCTTAGGTGACTTTTTCCAAGCAAAGAGCCACCAACACAAATGCGGTATGTGTGGGTAACTAAGAGGGTAAACCAAACTTCTAAAGGGTAAGTCAGTCCAAGAAGTATGAAGTAAATATTCTGAAGACACAAACATAACTCCAGTGAGGAAGAAAAGGAGAACTATCTAAAGAGATTGATGTGAATGCATGGGGAACTTATTCATCAACACCATTAAAAAAGACAGTCATAGAAGATGGAATGAAAAAGAACATTATGGTTCTGTAAGAATAATGTAGAGTATTCCATTATTCTGAATGAGTTAGGGTGGATGTTGAGTGCTAAGGATGACAAGGAAGACTTAGAGGCTTTGGTCTCTAAGCTTAGGAGAAGAGACTGACTAGTTGGCAAGTAGGAATAGTGTGAATAGGTTAGCCAGCAACATCTGAGACAATGATTCTCATCTGGAGGACCGAGTAGCTCAGGGAAAGAATGCTGTATATAGAGTTAGAGAACAATTTCGGTTTCAGTCCTGGTACTGCCACTTAACTCATATAAGTAGGTAGGGCAAGTCTCTTTTCTCTCTGGCTCTTTGAGAGAGCAATTTCAGTAGTATGGCAAACTAATTGGAAAGGTCTTCCTCATATATAAAAAAGATAAGGTTGGACTAGATGACCTCTGAGGTTTTCTTCCAGCTCTGAGCTGTGATTCTGACTTTCTTTTTTTAGATATGTTGAGGACAAAAGGAAATTCAAAGGAAGAATAGAACTGGATGGGACAATAATTGATGAAGATAGTATGCAGAACTAGCCAACTCATTGTATCTATTTTCACTGCCAAGGAGATTGATCTTTGGACAGGGAAAGATAGAATAGATTGTTTGGTAGGGAGCTGAAATCCAAGATAAGTAGAGTTGATAGGAGAACATCTATATGTCCTCAGTGACATAATTTCTAAATACAGAAAATTGTATTAGGGATCCTGAAATAGCTGATTTTTTTTGACCAGAAAGCAAGAGCAAAGTTGTGGAATTGGAGAAATGTTTCAGTTTTCCAATAAAGGAAGAAAGTTGATGCTACAAACTTTAGGTTGGTAATCTTCAATTCTTGGCAGATCCCTGAAATATGTTATTAAATGATGGCTTGTGAGTATTGGAAAGGAAGTGGCTTCAGCAGCTATCATTTCTCTTTGGGCATAGTTAATAAATTGTTAGATCATAGGAATGTTGTCTGTGTAGTATAAAGTATAACTAGATTTTAGCAAAGCATTTAGCGTTTGCTAAGTCTTTCATTTAATCCTTAAGGAAGATGACTCAAAGAATAGTCTTTAATAGTTTGCTCTAGACTTGGAATGATGTCTATAATGGAGTCCCTTAAGAATCTGTGTTGACTGGTATACTTCCTAGCATGTTTATTAATGATTTTGATAATGGTGCAGATGGCATGCATATCAAATGTGCCAAAGGCATGAGGCCAGGTGGAATAGTTAACACATGCAATGACAGTTTTGAATCCAAGAAGATCTCAATAAGCTGGAATGTTGAGATGTATCTAATTCAATGAAACTTAATAGGGATAAATATAAAATTCAACATTTGGGTTCAAAAAATCATCTTTTCAAGAGAATTTATGTGGAAAAGAGCTGGGACTAGCAAAGTAGAACTAGCAAAATGAGTTAATAATGTGACATGAGAACAAAAATAACATTCTGTTCTAATTGTATTAAGCTATACATGCTGTACAGAATGAGATTGGCAATAGTCCCACTTGGTCAGATCACATCTAGAGTATTAGTCTTTAGGTTGGAGTGCCACGTTTTAGAAATGGCATTAATAAGCTTGAATGCATATAGAGGGAGTATGACCTTGATAAGGAGACTGGAGGCCATGCCATTCAAAGATTAATTGAAAGAACTGGGAAAGAGAAGAGTTAGGGGGAATGTAACAATTATTTTTGAGTAATTAAAAGAACTGCCATGTGGAATAATGGTTGCCCCCTTCCCGTTCTCCTTGGCTATAGAAAGCCAGAGAATGATGGGTAGAAATTGCAGTCCATAAAATTTAGTCCACATGTAATGAAAAACTTCCTAAGAGACCTGTCCAGAAGTGGAATGGGCTCCTTTGGGGTGGATTGGGTTTATTCTCTTTGGAGGATTTTAAGCAAAGAGTAGATGATTATTTATCTGAGAAGTTCTAGAAAAAAATAGGTACAGGTTGGACTAGATAACTTCAAAGGTTCTTTTTAACTCTGTGATTCATTGTATGTTCTAGTCCAATAGACAGTGAAGTCTAATTTGTTACTGCCCATGTGTGGTTCAGGTGGGGAAGAGCACTTGGTTGTTGTAGTTGAGGTTAAAAAATTGAGTTTGGGTTGTTAGATGAATCATAAGTGTGAATATTGAAATTCCCAAGGATGATAATGGGAGTATGGAGGAATGGAAGGCTATGTGCCAGCTGCTAATTCACTAAGTAATCCAGGAGAGTCATTTGGAGCTCAGTAGGCAACTGTGACAAAGGTAGGGAGAGATTGGTTTACATGGATTATGTGGAACTCAGAACATGAGATGTCATTGTGGGATGATGGCCTGGAAGTGGTGGCAGCGTACAAAAACAATGCTTACCTATCCATCTGGCCCTTTGCATTATTGGAAATAAGAGAAGCAATAACTTCTGTTGGGAATCGTGATAGATTTTGTGTCCCTTCACAAGAGAGCTAAGTTTTGGTTAAAGTATAAAAATGGGAGGAATTTTTATTGAAAATTTAAGACTGTAGGGGATTTTGATAGTAGGATTTCCAAATGGTAAAATGGGTTATAAGGTAAAAGTACTACTTAGAAGTGAGCTTATTAGAATTTGAATGAGGTTTGGGAGAAGGTAGTATGGATATGCCATTTGGACTTATGGTGGAGAGACTGGATAATTGTAATTGAGAAATGATTATACCTGAAACTAAATAAGTAAGGCATGTTCTCTATACAAAACTTACCCAGTCCAACATTTGCAGAATTAACGTACCTCAGAATTCAGAATGTAACTTATGTTGTCGTTGTTGGTATTTTGGTGTATCTGTAAAGTATCATTTCCTTTCCGCTGCCTATTCCTATTTTATGGCTACATCAAGTCTTAAATTTGAAAATAATTGCATACTGTAATTCATTGATGGTAAAATTTTTATAGATCATATAGTCAAATGGTCCTCAACATAGGTCTTCAACATAGATTTCATAGTTTTAAGTTTATTTGTATTACTTTTATCCAATTCTTTTTTTTTTTCTTCTTCACAAATAACTGTTGCCTAGTCAAGTAGATAAATACATTGTTGAGGAAGTGAATATAGAAAGTTCATTGGTCTTGGCCAGGGTGTTTGAAATCTCTGATCTAGTCCAGCTCCCTTATTTTCCAGATTTTCAAAGAGATTATAACATTGTCCAAGTGACAAAACCAGGAGCATGCTCATGACTACTATCTGTGCTATTTGTTTTCCAATATGGTGGAATCATGGAATCATAGAATTAGTTGGAAGAAACTTCACAGATTATCCATCCAGTTCAGCCATACTTGAAGCTTTAACCTTCATCAAAGCATCCCTTACAAGTGGTCATCTAGTCTCTCCTTAAATCTCCAGTGATTATGAAATTCCCATCTACTGAGTAGTGACGGGAAATTCCAGTAATGGAAAATGCTGCCTTTCTACTTTAAAGTAGTTCTAATGGTTATCTTTTTTCCTATATTAATCTGAAGCCCACCTCCCTGTAACTTCCACCCATTGGCCTCTGTGGCTAAGTAGAAATTTTGACCTTCTTCCACAAGACAGCACTTCATATATTTGAAGATGACAGTCTCATTTACCTCTCCAGTAAAAATATCCCCACTTTTCTCCACTGTTTGTTGTGCCGTAGTCTCTAGTCCTCTGACCACTTTGGTTGCCTTCCTTTGGTCAGTTTCTAATTTATAGAATCTTAGAGTTTAGAGTTAGAAGGGACCTTAAAGATCAACATTCCTGGCTCCTTCATTTTAGTGATGTATAAACTGAGGCTTAAGCTAAACAAATTGTGAGTTGTCATATAGATAAGTTGTAGCGTATCTTGAATTGAATCTGAGTCCTTTACACCAAATCCACTTCTCCATTTCACTGCACCATTCTTCTTTTCAGTGTGCTTCCTAAAATGTGGCTGTCAATACTGAACATGATGATCTATCTCTGGGCTGACCAGGTCAGGAGCATAACAGGACCATCACCATCTTCATTCTGGACCATATAGGTATTAATGAGGTCTAAGATTATAATCATATTTTTTTTGGTAGCGAGATGGACTTAATTATATATGTATGGTTTTTTTTTTGGCTAGGCAATGGGGTTAATGACTTGCCCAGGGTCACACAGCTAGTAAGTGTTACATGTCTGAGGCCGGATTTGAACTGAGGTCCTCCTGAATCCAGGGCTGTCTATCTACTGCGCCACCTAGCTGCCCCTGGACTTGATTATATTTAAGCTTCTTCTTTTCCTCTTTCCTTTTCCTTTACCTACTTTCTTTTTCTTTTTTCTTCCTTTCTTCTTCCCAAATTTAAACTTCAGAGGCCCTGATTATCTCAGAATTTGTTTGACAAATGATTGAAAATCTGATTCTGTTAAAGGTATATGTATGTATACTTTTGTATCTAATACATAAAAGTGCATTGTGTATTAGGTTTGTTAGATTGGTGTGTGAGCCTTTTTTTTCCTTTTATTATATCATTGCAGGCTTTTATTTGTAGATATGTTTTAGTGGGATTTTCCTTCATTTGTAAATTGCCTCTTCCTAGATGTTTTAAGGGGATTTCTTTCATATCTAAGTGCTGAACTTAGTAACTACATTTCTAAGTGACTTAAACTTGTATTCCTCTGTAACAGCATCCTGTGAATTGTTAATTTGCCTTTTGTACTCTGTTTTGAGAGGGAGGGAGGAAGAGAGAGAGAGAGAGAGAGAGAGAGAGAGAGAGAGAGAGAGAGTCAGTCAGAGATAGAACCAGTCTAGTCCAGTATTGTAGAATCTAGAACCAGTGATATCAGTGTTGCCAAAAGGTCAAGGAGAATGAAGATTGAGGAAAATCATTAAGTTTGGTATTTAGATCTTTGATTACCCTTTGAGAGAGAAATTTCTGTCTTTATTTATCAACAATTACTTCTATAAGCTTTTGAGTTTTAAATTTTTCCCCACCTCATTCCCCAAGATGGCACACAGTCTGAATTAAGCTATACATATATATTCCTATTAAACATATTTTCACATTTTTTCACATTAGTCATGTAAAGAAGAATTAGAACCAATAGAAGGAACCACGAGAAAGAGGAAACAAAACAAAACAAGGAAAAATAAAAGAGCAAATAGTATGCTTCGATCTGTATTCAAACTCCATAGTTTGTTGTTTGGATGTGGATAGAATTTTCTGTCATGAGACTTTTGGAGATGTCTTAGATCCTTTCATTGCTGAGAAGGGCTAAGTCTATCAAAGTTAATCATCACACAGCATGGATATTACCATTATTACTGTGTACAGTATTCTCCTGGTTCTGCTCACTTCACTCAGCATCAGTCCATACAAGTCTTTCCAGGTTTTTCTGAAGGCCACTTGCTCATTACAGTCATATACCTTAACTTGTTCAGCCATTCCCCAGTTGATGGACGTCCCTTCAATTTCCAATTCTTTGCCACCACAAAAAAGAGCTGTTATAAATATTTTTGTACACGTGGGCCCTTTTCCCATTTTCAAGATCTCTTTGGGATACAGCCCAATAGTGCTATTGCTGGGTCAAAGGATATGCACATTTTTATAGCCCTTTGGGCATAGTTCCAAATTGCTCTCCAAAATGGTTGGATCATTTACAACTCCACCAACAATGCATTAGTGTTCCAGTTTTCCCACATCTTCTCCAGCTTTGTAATTTTCCTGTTTTATCATGTTGACCATGGGACTTCTTTCAAGCTATAATGCTTGTCATTGAACCAGTGTTGTTTTAAGTTTCCTTAGAAATAACCTTGCCTTCTGGCTATGGACCTCACAACATTATGCCTTATGAAAATAATCCAACAAACGTTTAGCAAATCTGTGTGCAGAGCACTGTGCAAGGATCTGGAGAAGAATGAAAGTTTAGATAAACAGTTCTGGCTGTCATGGAGCTCACAGTCCAGTAAAAGTATAAATTACGTTCAAGGACAATAATGATACATGGTAAGCATAATAGACAAGGAAGAAAAGTGTAGTGGAAAGAATCCCCTAGGTCAGACAACCCAGCTTTGCCATTTACTACTAGCTTTGCCACTTAGTAGCTGTGTGACAAGTCACATAACCTTTGTGTTGTCTCTTTTCCCCATATTTAAAATGGTAGTAATACTTTCAGTATCTGTCTCAGAGGGTTGTTATGAGAAAAGTACTCCCTAAAACCTTTAATGCTACAGAAATATGAGTTAATAATTATATTAAAGAAACATAAAATAATAATGTGAAATGGGGGGGGCAGGGAGCCATTATCACCTGGGAGATGGGGAAGGCCATTGGGAAGAGGTTGCTATTGATTAGTTTGAAAAGAAATGGTAGGAATTCAGTCAAACCCTTCCCCTTTAGTTCAGTTTCACAAACTTTCACTAATTAGATTTTTGCCTAGAGCAACTGTCTCAAAGTTTTTCCTTTGTCCTCTTGCTGTTTGACCTCCTTGCATCTTTTGACATTATCCTCTGCCCCTTCTTACTGGATACTTTTTCTTTCCTTAGCTTCCATGACACTGCATTCTTCACTTTTTCCTCCTACGTAACTGTTCCTTTCTAGTCTCCTATGCTGGATCATCATTTGTCTTCTGCTTTCTTAAGTGTGTGGGATATGAATGAGGATACAGGGGGCTAACCTCTCTCCTGGGGCCTCTTCTCTTGCCATTTGATACTCTGTCTTAATGATCTCATCAGCCTCAATGAAGTCAGTTACCTGTGTGCAAATGATTCCAAATTTTATAAATCTGGACCTATAGTTTCTTCTAACATCCTACAGTTTCTTCTAACATTCCATATTACCAGCTGCCTCCTGGACATCTCTGTCTGGGTGTCCTCCTAGCATCTCAAATGGAACATGTCTAAAATGAAACTCATTATTTTTCCTCCTTAAACCTGATCCTCCTTGAAACTTCCTCATTCCTATGAGGGTACTGCCATCCTTATAGTCAGTCACCTAAGTCCATGACTCTTCCTTATTCCTCATTCTCCATAAAAAAAAACAAATCTCCAAGTCTTGCTCATTCTGTGTCTGCAACATCTGCCCCAACCATTCTCCTGATCCATGGCTATTACCACCCTAGTTCACGTTCTTATTACCTGTTGCCTATACTACTATATCTCCTAATTGGTATCTCTGGTTCCTCTCTCTCTCTTCTCCAATCTATGACATCTCTTGCCACTGTAACTTTGAGCACAAGCTATCCCCCATACAAAGAATGTACTTCTTTCCTACCCTGGTCTCTTAGAATCTTTAACTTTCTTGAGAGCCTAGATCAGGTGATATATTCTCTTCTAGGATCTCTTAATTGCCAGATCTCCCCCCACCCACACAGGCCATCTATCAGCTGCATTTCACATTGCTGACCAGTTCTCCACCTGGATACTCTTTTCTCTGGCTTTTGTGATACTACTGGTTTTCATCCTACCTCTTTGACTACTCTTTCTTGCTTGCTCATCTTCTATATTATGCCCCCAATTCTGAGTTGTACCCCAAGGTTCTGTCCTAGGCCTTTTCTTCTCTTTTTGTACTCTTATTTGGTAAGATCTTCAGCTCCATTAGGCTTAATGATCATCTCTCAGAAGATAATTTCACACATTTATATATCCAGACCAAGTCTCTTTGGAGCTCCAGTCCCACATCAGTTACCTGTTGAATATATGTCCATAGAGATTTTAAACTTATATTTTCCTCCAAACTCGGCTCTTTTCTGAACCTTCTTTTTGGCAAGGGCACTGCTATTTTTACAGGTCCCCAGGTTTGCAATCCTGGTCCAACCCTCACCTCCTTACTCTTCCTTACCCTTCCTTACCCACTCTTCCTTACCCATCCTTACCCTTCATATCCAATCATTTGCCAAATTGTGTCTTTATTTCCACATTTCTTGTACCCCACCCCTTTTCATTACTCAAAACAATTACCACGTAAGTTCAGGCTTTTATTACCTCCCACTTGGATTAAACCTACTTTTCTGAGTTCATTAGGTATTAATCTACCTTCCCACGCTTTTGGGTCTAGCCAAAATGGATGAAATAGGGCGATATTGGTGCAAATCGTTATGTATGGAGATATGATTAACATTTTGTCATAGTAAGTCCTTTTCTAAATTTAGTTCTTAGATTTTTTTTTTTACGTTCTGAAAATCAGATGTAATCTTTTACAGAAATTATGCTGGTTTACCTTGACCATTAACCTGAACCAGAAAACTTTTCTTAGAGTCCTTAATGTATTTTAATACTGTGCTACCAGCCTGCATTTTGCATATCAGTTTATATTTTATATGTACTACACATTTACTGTAATTCTAAAGATTTTTGTTTGTTTTTTATGGTAGTAGGAACAGTACCTAATATGTCTTTGATAATTGTATAATTAATTGCATGCAGTAATGGAAAATGTTTTGTTTGACTAATTTGAAAAAGGAAAATAAGATATTTTGTTGTAACATAGCTAGTGTGACTTTGATCTCATTTAATATTGAAGTACTACAATTTGCTGTGTTATCAAATAATAACTTGGGTCAGTTAATTGTTTTTAACTTAAATGCATTTTATATATTGTATCATATAGCTTCACAGGTACCATAGCTGTGTATGTATTTATGTGTATGTATATGTATATATACATACATATATATATGGAGGAAACAGTGTATGCATGTGTGTGTGTGTGTGTGTGTGTGTGTGTGTGTGTAAATACGACAGCATGTACTTTAAATAAAGAACATTGATTTTCCAGAGCCTATTTTAATATAGGCTTTGCCCCTATGAGCAGGTTGCTTAATCTCTCTAGGCAGTTTTCTCATCTGTAAAATGAGTTCTATGTTTATGATTCTTTGAACCATATAGCATTAATATAGTTTATGTGGTCCCATTGATATACTATGTTTATATATAGTACCTATAGGATTAAAATACTGGTTATCAGTGGGAAAAGGTAAAAGCATGCACACAGTAATGCGTTAAAGTAGAGCTTTAGACTGAGAAGCAATAGACCTGGGTTTGAGTTCAGGGTACACAACTATTTAGTTCTGTATCCTTCTGCAAATTGCTTATCTAGTCTGGATTTCTATAAATGGATTGGTGAAAGGCCTTAAATTGTTCCCATAGATGAATTGGTTGAAGGAACTAAGAATGTTTAACTTAAGAGAAGAAAAGATTTAAGGGAAACAATGGTAACTGTCTTCAGCGTTGTCTTCAAGTATTTGAGGAGCTGTTACATGGAAGAGGGAAGCGACATGTTCTGCTTAATCACCCTGGTAATAGGCCCTCCTCTCCTCATACTTAACTGTTGCAATAGCCTGCTTGTTGGTCAGCCTGTCACAAGTCTTTCCCCACTCCAGTCCATTTTCCACTCAGCCACCAAAGTAATTTTTCTAAAGTGCGGATCTGGCCATGTTGCTCTCCTTCTTAATTGCAGTATCTTCCTGTTTCCTCCAGTATTAAATATAAAACTTAAGTTTGGCATTCACAACCCTTCATTACCTATAACCCTCCCTTCCCAGTCTTATAATATGTTAGACATATCCCCCCATCTACTCTTTAAGCTAGTGACACCAACCTCCTTACTATTTCATCTTCTGGCTAGATATTTTTACTGGCTCCTCCCCCATGCATGAAATGATCTTCCTCTTCATCTTTGCCTCTTGAATTCCATGTCTTCCTTCATGACCTATCAAAAATTCTACCTGCCTTTCCTGATCCTTTTTAATTATAATATGTTGATCATTTTCTATTTACGTTATATATAGCTTGTTTGTACATAATTGTTTTCACATTGTCTCCCCTGTTGACTCTTCAGTTTCTTAAGAGCAGGGACTGTCTTTTGTCGTTTTTTTTTTGTGTTCTTAGCACTTAGCCCAGTGCCTGGCACATAGTAGATTTTTAAATGTTTGTTGACTGATGGGCTTTTGATAAAAGCTATGTTGTTTCAAATTTTTAAATGGTAGACAAAGTACAGGTACCAAAAACTCAGCTAATGCAGACTAATTATTGAAGAATGGGGTTTATTCTCAGTAGCTTCTCAGACATGTTTTCTGAATCTGATTCTTTTAACAGGAATTTAAAAGTTTTAGGTAGATTAAGTAGAATCATTTCACGCTTAAAAAGGTAGCTTTCTCTTTAAACTTAACTTTCAAGTTCTTTGAAAACTTTTAAAATCTTAACTTTTTCTTCATATTTGTACAGACAGATTGAAACTTATGAAAAAGGTAATAGTTAATGGCAAGAAGTTGTACTTACCTGGAAAACCCCTACCTGTGGTTTCTGTTTAGGAAATGACCTTTACAAACCTATAGCTCAAGATTATTTTGACCTGAGGAATTATTTTGAGCAACAGTAATTATGATTTGATGAATTGATCTTACTATACTTTTCTCTTACATTGTTTACAACTTTAAAAATTGTCTGATACAAATTATAACTTAGATCTTAAATAAATCAAGGTGTTTTAGGTGCTCATTATAATAGCTTTGATCTACATAACACTTTAATTTTAAAAGTTTTCAGCACACTGAAAACAATTTGCAAAATATACCCATAGTTTTAAAGTTAAGTGAGGTACTTTGGAATACTTCTTCAAGTCTTTTTCGTAAATATTGCTCAAATTTTTAAAAAGTATTTAGCACATTTATAATAACAATTGTTATAGTATTTACAAATGCAAAGAGCTGAAAGGTAGCCTATTCCATTTGTGGATAGCTCTCAGCTTGTTAGGATTGGGGTTGTGTTTGGTTTTTTTGTTTGTTTTTTGTCTTTTAAATCACACTTAAATTTACTTCTGTGTAACTTCCAGCTTTGTCCTTCTATTCCCAATGCCCCAGCACGATGCGTGACACAGAATAGGTAGTTAGTAAATATTTGTTCAGTTGAGTTGAATTTCTAACCATTGCTACTTTCTGCTTTCTGAGGCCAAACAGAATAAATCTGTTCCCTCTTCCAGATGACAGACTTTCAGATACTTCAGTACTACTATCATGGCCCCTGTAAAAGATCTTCTCCAGGCCAAGCATTTTTCTTTCCTTTGATCAGTCTTCATATGGCACAGGCATGAGTCTTTAAAGCACCTTGATTGTCTTTCTCTAGTTGGTCTCCAATTTACAAATTTCCTTCGTCAAATCTGGTTCTGAGAACTGATCATAGTATTTTTTAGTTGTATTCCTAGTTTTTTACACAGTACAATGGGACTTTTACCTCCATAATTCTATACCCTATGGATCTCTTTTGACAGCCAAAAATTGTTTTTTTATGTCATATTATACAATTGAGTTTACAATATATACTAACACCCTGAGATCTTTTTCAGAGAAACTGCTTTCTTGCCAGTCTTCCAGTCTTTTACTTGTGAAGTTGATTCTCTGAACCCAGTTGTAAGATTTTACATTTGTTATTAAATTTCATAATTTATTTATCCCAGTGTTCTAACCTTTCAAGATAATTTCAAATCCTGACACACTGTCATCCAACATGTTACCTATCTGTCATCCAGCTTGGTGTCATCTACCAATCTGGTAAACATGTATAAGTCATTGACAAGAGTAGTTAGCAGTACAGGACCAAATATAGATTATTAGGATATTCTTTTGATAATCTCCTTCCAAGTTGATTTGAGATCATTCATATCATTTTTTTGGGTCTGACAGTCAGCCAATTGTGAATTTGCCTGATTTTACTACAGTCTGGATTACAGTGCTCCAACTTCTTCACAAAAATAGTATAAGAAGTTTTGTTAATTATTTTCCTAAAATCTAGAAAAATCATCTTTACAGCATTAATTCACTTCAAGCATTTACAAAATCCCTACTACGTTCAAGAAACTTTGGTATGTGTTAGAGGCATACTGCTCAGTCCTTATCTGCCAATGTAGTAACTTTGTCAAAAAAGGAAATTTGTAGTCTGCATGTCTGTTGACCCTGTTGAGTCCACTGAAACGCCGAGGTCTTTTTTCAGAAGAACTGCTGTAGTCATGCCTTCCCTTTTGAACTTTTCAGAGAACATTGACAGTGACTTAACAAACTTGTTAGTGCTTAACAAACTTGTTAGTGCCCTGTTATGCAGTTCATTTGGACCAGGTTACCTAAACTTATCAAAGGCAGTTAGGTGCTCTCTTTCTAAGAGAAGACTGGGGGGGGGGGGAAGGAGAAGAAGGTGGATAAATATTTTCAAATAATTGTAGATCAGCACGCAATGTGGAAGAAGATTCAACTTGTACTCTTTACAGAAAAAAAGAGAGGTAGGTTCAGTAGATGGAACTTATAGACATAGGCCTGATGTAAGGAAAAGCTTTCTTTTTTTTACATATTTCATTCTTTCCCAATTGCATGTAAAAGCACTTCCTAAAATTTGTGTTTTAAAATTTTGAGTTCCAAATTCTCTCCCTTCCTCCTTCTCCTCTTCATCATTCAGAATGCAAGCAATTTGATATTACACATGTGCAATCATGCAAAACATTTCCACAACAGTCATGTGAAAGAAAACACAACACATAAGAAACAAATAAGAAAAATAAAGTTTAAAAAAGTATGCTTTGATCTGCATTCAGACTCCATCAATTCTTTCTCTGTAAGTGGATAGCATTTTTTATCATAAGTTCTTTGGAATTGTCTAGGATTGTTGTATTGCTCAGAATAGCTAAGTCATTCACAGTTGATCATCATATGTACAGTATTGCTGTAGAACGCTGTGGTGTTCTGGTTTGGCTCACTTCACTTTGCATCAATTCATGTAAGTCTTTTCAGGTTTTTCTGAGCGCATATTGCCTGTCATTTCTTATAGCAAAATAGTATTCCATCACAATCATATGCCACAACTTGTTCATTGTACAATTCATGGGCATCCCCTCAATTTCCAATTCTTTGCTGTCACCACCAAAAAAATACCCTTAAGTATTTTATACATATATGTCCTTTTCCTTTTATTCATTCATTCGTTTGTTTACTTATTTATTTATTATTTTTTTCTCTTTGGGATACAGACCTAGTAGTGGTATTGCTGGATCATAGGGTATGCAGTTTTATAGTCCTTTGGACATAGTTCCAAATTGCTCTCCAGAATGGTTGAACCACCAGCAGTGCATTACTGTCTCAGTTTTCCCACATCTCCTCCAACACTTGTCATTTTCCTTTCTGTAATATTAGCCAAACTGACAGGGTGAGGTAGTAGCTCAGAGTTGTTTTAATTTGCTTTTTTCTCATCAATAGTGATTTAGAGCATTTTTTCATATAACTATAGATGACTTTGATTACTTCATCTGAAAACTACCTATTCATAGCCTTTCACCATTTATCAATTAGGGAATGACTTGTATTCTTATAAATTTGACTCAGTTCTCCATATATTTGAGAAATGAGGATTATCAGAGAAACTTGATGTAAAAATTTTTTCACAGTTATGATTACTTACTGTGTATTTCTCTTCATCCTATCTCCTCTCCTGTTTATATTGCTTTATCTCTTTTTACCCTGTCCATCCTCAAAAATGGTTTGCTTCTAACTACCACCTCCCTGAGTCTGCTCTTCCTTGTATCAGCCCCGCTCCCCTCTTCTCTTATCCTATTCTTTTCTTACTTTCCTGTAGGGTAAGATGGATTTCTATACCCAACTGAGTGTGTTATTTGCTAGGTTCAAGTGCTCTTTACCTACTTCCCCATCTTCCTCACCATTGTGAAAGCTCTTTCATGCCTCTTTTATGTGAGATAATTTGCCCTGTTCTACCTCTCCCTTCTTCCTTCTCCCAGATCATTCCTCTTTCTCAGCCCTTAATTTTATTTTTTCAGATATCAGCCCATCGTAGTCAACTCATACCTATGCTTCTATGTATATTCCTTCTAACTGCCCTAATAATAATAAAATTCTTAGAACTTACAAGTATCATTTTCTCATATAGGAATGTAAACAGTATAATTTTATTGATTTCTTTATGATTTCTCTTTCCTATTTACCTCGTTATATTTCTCTTGAGTTTTGTATTTGAAAGTCACATTTTCTATTCAGCTCTGGTCTTTTCATCAGGCATACTTGAAGCCCTCTATTTCATTGAATGTCCATTTTTCCCCCTGAAAGATTATACTCAGTTTTTCTGTGTAGGTGGTTCTTGATTGTAATCCTAGCTGCTTTGCCCTCTGAAATATCATTCTAAGTCCTCTGATCCTTTAACAATGAAAGCTGGTAAATATTAGGTTATCTTGACTGGTTTCATGATATTTGAATGGCTTCTTTTTGGCTACTTGCAATATTTTGCCCTTGGCCTGGGAGCTCTGGAATTTGGCTATAATATTCCTGGGAGTTTTCATTTTGGGATCTCAGGAGGTAGATTCTTTCCATTTCTTTTTTACCCTCTGATTGTAGGATAGCAGGCCAGTTTGCCTTGATAATTTCTTGAAATATGATGTCTAGGCCCCCTTTTTTTCTTTCATGCCTTTCAGGTAGTCCGACAATTCTTAAATTATTTCTCCTTTATCTGTTTTCCAGGTCAGTTGTCTTTCCAATGAGATATTTAGCATTTTCAATTTTTTTCATTTAAAAAATTTTATTTGTTTCATGGAGTCATTAGCATCCACTTTCCCAGTTCTGATTTTTAAGGTACAATTTTCTTCCTTGAGTTTTTGTACCTCTTTTCCCATTTGCCCAATTCCACCTTTTAAATTCTTTTCTTTAGTGAATTTTTGTAGATCTTTTTCCATGTGGCCAGTTCTACTTTTAAATGAGCTATTCTCTTTAGTAAATTTTTTTTGTGCCTCATTTACCAAGCTGTTAATTTCTCTTTTTTTGATTTTCTTGTGTCACTCTCATTTCTTTTACCAGTTTTTCCTCTGCTTCTCTTATTTGATTGTTAAAATCCTTTTTGAGCTCTTTCAGGAATTCTTTTTGGGCCTGAGACCAATTCACATTTTTCTTTGAGACTTTAAATGTAGCAGTTTTGACTTTGCTGTCTTCTTCTGAATTTGTGTTTTAATTTTCCCTGTCACCACATTAACTTTTTATGGTCAAGTTGTTTTTCTGTTGTTTCCTCAAATTTCTTAACTTTTAACTTTGTCAGAATTGGGTTTTGCTCCTGAGGTATAGAGGGCATTATCCCAAGCTTCAATTTTTTTTTGTGTATGTGTATCTTTTCAGAGCTACTTTTGGGGGTCTTTAAGTTTTTAGTTCTTCTATTAGGTGATGTGAACGAAGATATGTGCACATATGTGTTTAAGCATGTATAATATAATTATGCATTAAACCAATTTTTCAGCCCAGAATTTCACTTCATAGTGAACCTTCTAGTAATCAAACTCTCCACATTTAGACCAAGTTGGTCTTGAGATGACAGCCTTAATTGTCAGAAAGCTTTTCCTTGGAGCCGAGAAAGGAGAAAAGGCAGAGACCTGCCTGAGCACTCCCAGATTTCCTTCAAATATTTATTGAGCATTTAATGTTTACAGGGCATTGGTCTTGTGAGGTGCTAGGGGAAAGGTAATTTGGATAAGATATGACCCCTACCCTTATGAAGCTTACCTAAGAGTAAATGCCACATGTATCATTTAATTATTGGCACCAATAACTTTTGTGTTTCATCATATTGTACTTTATATTGTTTTCCAATTCTTAAAGTAAGGAATAAGTCAGGTACGTTGGCATGCCTAAACAGAGAGGGTTGTTAGTGGTGTTGTATACATTGGAAATGTAGTCAACTTAAGAATACGGAAGGTGTCTAGAGATTTGACCAAGATGAGATTATGTTGATAGTAATTTTAACAAATGCTGAAATTGCTTATTAACTCATTGATTATTTTATTTGTTTCATTTTTTTGTGAGGCAATTGGGGTTAAGTGAGTTACCCAGGGTCACATAGCTAATAAGTGTTGAATGTCTGAGACTGGATTTAAACTCAGGTCCTCCTGACTCTAGAGCCCAGTGTGCTCTATCTACTGTGCCACCTAGCTGCCCTAAAACTACACATTGATTGATCATTTATTCATTTATTCATCCATCCATCCATCCATCCATCCATCCATCCATCCATCTATTTATTTATTTTTCGGCTAGGCAATGCAATGGGTTAAGTGACTTGCCCAAGTCACACAGCTAGTAAGTGTCAAATGTCTGAAGCTGGATTTGAACTCAGATCCTCCTGACTCTAGGGCTGATGGTCTAGCCACTGTGCCACCTAGTTACCTGATTCATTGATTATTTTATCCAGAAGGGCCTTTAATCCAACTTATTCAATTTTTAAATGGAATATTGAGGCCCAGAGTTTAGATTGACCTGACCTAGTTTCGTTAGTTAATGGCATTGCTGGGACTCAACTCCAGATAGCCTGACTTTGTCTACTGCTTTTTCTGTGTTGCCTCCTTAAGCAGCATGATTCCTGAAGAGCTAAGGAGAGAGTTAATGAATAGAAAATAAAGACAGTGGGTGAATAGAGATTTAATTAAGGAGATTATTACTGTGGGAGAAGAGACTTGAGTTGGAAGCTCAAGGAAATACTAGGAGTCAAATTGATATCTCTAGGCTGTGAAGTTGACTCATCTCCGCAGAACTTTTGTCTCTTATGCCACAGACACCTTTTTAACTCTGTTCCAGGACTACTCACACTGGAAGTACCTTTTATCCCTGAGAGCTCACTGTTTGATTGCCTGGTTCCTCCCAGAACCTGCAATTTAAGGAGCAGGCTTAGGCCAACCATGTTTTTTTTCTCCAGACACACTGCAGACTCATCTACATACGACTTTCTCATCCCCTCTCTCAAATTTTTTAACTCCTTTTTATATGTTGTTTTTCTCCATTGGAATGTAAGTTCCTTACATTCTTTCTTCCTGTCTTTCTGCCTGAATTTACTCCTACCACTTAACATAGTGCTTTTTACATAGTAAGTACTTGTTGACTTGTTGGATGTTTGTTGACTGACTGATCTGCTGTGTTTGAAGCAGAAAGGAAAAGGACCAAAAGAGAACTCTGCATGTGAGAAGAACAAATGATTCATTAGGAAGGTCATAGGAAAAGGAGTTAATATTTTCTAGTAGCAGGAATATCTCAAACTCAAAAGGAAGATAATAAAAATGTAAGGGGAAGAGAACCAGAAAGTTCAATGCATAGTAATTTGATTCTCTCCACGAAGTATGTTGCAGACATACTTTGGGAGTGTGTTTTACTCGGCAACAAACAGGTATTTCCGTCTAAATAGAAGGTTTTATGCTAACACAACTATGCTTTAAGTACTTTATAAATTTGATAACATGCTGTCAAACACTTTCAGGAATAAGCATTGATCATTGAATAGTCATGTTCTCAAAACAACTAAAAATGGTAAATTAGTTTGACTTTTTATGGGGAGAAGCTGTTAATATATCTTTCTCAGGAAGGTACATTAACTGTTTGAGTTAGTGCATTCACTAAATTTGATTGGTATGATAGTACCGTTATGGCTTGAAAAAGAGCCAATTTATGGAATAAGATTAGTTTTTGGTGCTGAAAGAGAAGTCATTTGGTCCAATCTCCTTTTGTTACTTCTGAAGAAATTGAGGTACAGAGATGCTGTCACTAATAAAAAGGTCACACAGCCAATTATGTGGACTTGGCACAGAACCTATGTTTTCTGACGCTTAACTTCAGTGACATAGGTTTTCTAGGTTATCACATCATGGTTTCCTGTTTTATTGTTAATGTTAATAAATTTTATTTGTTTTCTGTCAATGAAAATTCACCTTATTTCACTCCTTTCTCTCCCACATTGATAAAGAAAAAGTCAACCTGTCACTGAAATGTATAACCAAGCAAAACTAATTCCTACATTTTCCATGTACAAAAAATAAACCTCTTTAATCTAAATTTATAACCTTTCTTCCAAAAGATGGGTAACATGTTTCATGATGAATCCTATAGAATCATAGTTGGTGATTGTATTGATCAAAGTTCATAAGACTTGGGGGCAGCTAGGTGATGCAGTGGGTAGAGCTCCGGCCTTGGAATCAGGAGGACCTGAGTTAAAATCCGGCCTCAGACACTTGACACCTACTAGCTGTGTGACTGTGGGCAAGTCACTTAACCCCAATTGCCTCACCAAAAAGCAAAAAAAAAAAAGTTCATAAGACTTGTTTATAAGTTGTTTGTCTTTATGCAATATTACTGTTATTGTATAAATTATTCTCTTGGTTCTGTTTACTTCAGTTCATACAAATCTTCCTAGGTTTCTCTTACACTGTCCTTTCATTATTTCTTTCAGCACACTAGTAATCTTTATCACTTTCATGTACCGTAATTTATCCTTTCAATTTCTAATTCTTTGCCAATACAGAAAGAAAAGCTATAAATGTTTTTGTAATATGGTCCTTGTTCTCATTCTTTTGTTTCTTTGGGATATAAGCCCAGTAGTCACTATTACTAGGTTAAAGGATATCTACAGTTTAATAACTGGTTGGCAAAGTTCCAAATTATTTTATAGACTGGCTAGACCAGTTCACATTTCTACCAACTGTAAATTTAATGTACCTGTTTTCCCATAGTCTCTCCAAATTTGTCATTTCCTTTTTTTGTCAGCTTTGCCAATCACATCATGATTTCTTAAAGCAGCTGACAGTTAATTTGTAAAGATGGAGTAGTACCTTGAAAATAGTTGATATTCAATAATTGTTGATGTTTATAATCAACATTGGGTCATAGCCAGCTTTCTTATGTGGCTGGCTATTTGCTAGTTAAAGAATATTGCTCATCACAGCAAAGGTCACATGGATTTGATTCTACCCTTAGACAAATTAGTTTCCCTCCTGTGGCCACGGACTGCACTCCAAATTGGCATAAAATTTTAACAAATGTGTATCATTCACAAATGGGCAAATTCATCAAATACTACTTGGAAAGTAACTTAGAATATATAACATACTTTTCTGTTGGGTCAGCATCATTTTTGTGTATAATCAGAAGGCTTACCTTGAATTACCTTGAATGTATTCTTTTAAAATAGGTGCTTTTTAAAATTCTCCCACACCCCCAACCAACTTATGTCCTAGTTCAATATTAGTAATTACCTGCCTTTGGATGACTGTGACACTGTCATATCTCAAAGGCTAATAGGCACAAAATGTTCTTTCTTGTGACTATAAGCCTTTAATATTTACCTAGATAATTCCTCTTAAAAGAGATGGTAGCAGCAAATATTCTGTCCTCAGTAGTAGGAACTTTGAGTATGACTTACTTTCATTAATTGTTATTCATTTGTTTTATTTTTATCTTTGTACATTTGCTGGGACGAATACTAGCACATAGGTACTTAATAAGAATTTCCATAGGGTCACTGATATAGACGTAAATGATTAGTTTTGTGTCTGAGGGGAATTTGTATTCATTTGGCTAGACCTCTAGATGGAGTGGTAGGATAAAGTGCTGGGCTTGGAGTTTGTAAAACTTGAGTTCAAATCAGCTGTTATTAGCTATGTGACCCCAGTCAAGTTGTGTAACATCATTTAGCCCTAGTTTACTCATCTGTAAAGTGGGTATATTAATAGCTAGTACCTCACAGGATTGTTATTGGGCTCAAATGAGATGATAAATATAAAGTGCTTTGCAAGCCTTAAAGCATTATGCAAATGTTAGCTATTATTATTGTTAATATTATTGTTTAAAAGCCTGATTTGGGAATATGTAGCCATCTTAATCAAGATATGTGAATTGAACATCCATTATTCACTCGACATTGAGGTGCTGTGCAGGATAAAAAGAAGCATACATTTATCATTCTGAACTTCAAACAGCTTACAGTCTGATTGAAGAGATAGTTATTCCATGTGAAATGTTAAATAATGCAGAAGTTAAGCCAACATAACCAAATAAGTCTCAGTTTTTATTTATGATAATGGTTTTAGTGCTTAGCTAGAAACATTTCATCTTTTTTTTAAAATTTGAAATCTATTGACTTTTTCTTACTATATCATAGTTTACTTAGATGATAGTTCTTTTTCAAAGCAATATTTAAAACACTTTGGATTTGTTGACAGTACCCTTACTGTTCATGAAGAAGTAAAATACCGTAGAATGGAATATTTGAGATATTTGTAGATTAAGAGACTATGGTATAATGAATGGAGGGCTAGCCTCAGAGCTCAGAAGACTGGCCTTACAGATGAGGCTCCTACCCTGCATCTGAATATACTGATCATGTGTGACTGTAACCTCTTAGTGCTTTAAACAAGGAAGATGCTGACTTGTGCTGGTAGAGAAAATTTCCTTATCTAGGAGTTCCCTATACAAGTGAAATCACAAGTACCCGTCTTTATGGGTTGGTATATAGCTTGTGCTTTGGAATCTCCAGAAGATTAAAATTTTTTTTCTTTCATCCCACATGATTAGTAATTTTCTCATGTTAACTAATGTTTAATTTGTATTTTTCTTTTGTCTCTGATCTTTTAAGTAATCTGTCTTCTCCTAAATATAATACATGCTCAGAAACATTGCAATCAGTTTGAAATGATTTTGAAATTTTAAAAGCAGTCCTTGAGAGGAAATGGAAAATTATTCCTCCAGAACTTTGGTTTCAAATGCTATTTTGTCTTTTCATCTATGTTTATGTACTTTTGCAAAAGTTGTTCTATACCTCCCAACATCCCTCAGTGTAATGGCAATGCTGTACAAAAAAAAAGCCTCAAACTTTGAGTCAGGAGTGATCTGGGTTTGAACACTACCTCTAAAGGGTAATGATTGTGTGACCGTGGGCAAGCCACTAAATAAGTATTTTATATACTCTGAATTATACGTCTTCCTACCTCACAGGATTATTATGATGCTTAAACATGATATGTGTGAAACCCTTTGTAAATCCTAAAGTGCAAATCAAATGTCAGTTATTGTCAGCAACATTATTTTTCTTATTGTCCATGGAATTCCACTAGATTTGGAATCAGAGAACCTGAGTTCAAATTTCTCAGCTAATAACCTAGACCTTATTTTTCTATATGCAGAATGAGAGGATTGGGCTAGAAGATTCCTTCTAGCTCAGAATCTAAGGATCTTTTGAATTGTGCTGATAAAACTATATTTGTACTACATACACTTCGTTAACTTTAGCTTTATTCTAGCATAAAAGTTGAAAGTAAACTCAAGGTGTTGGGACCTCATCACTTTCTAGAACTAGCTCTTTTCCCTGTTCTGGAGTTTTTTCAAGGTTAAAAATTATTTATCTAACTGATTAATCAATGAGTTTTATCTTGTGAAACTGGTTGTTACATATTGAGACCAGACCTAAAGGTTTTGGAGTAGAACTCAGCATCTAAACACCTACTTTCTGCCCCCTTACTACCAGAACTAAATAGTATCCGAGGAGTTATTGATAAAATTTAGTGGAAGTTAACCAACAGAAGGAGAGGAATAGAAAAGAATTAACAAAGAGAAGCAAATATAAGGGTGTTGGCATTTTGGTAGCCCAGTATTCTTTTTTAGTGAAGTAGTCATATGATTTAAACATTTAAAAAGAAACATTATAGCTACAATAATGATGGCTAACATTTATATAGTTTTAAGGCTTGCAGAGCACTCTATAAATGTGTTATTTCATTTGATTCTCACAGCAACTAGAGGTTGGAATGCTCTGTTGCTGTTATCTTTAAAGTCTGAACCGGGTCAGAATTGTGGAGTAAAAAGAGTACCAGAGATGGAGTTGGGAGATATAGCTTTGAATCTCAACTCTAATACTTGCTGTGCTACCATAGACAAAGCACTTAACCTTTTTACTATTCATTTTCCTCATCTGAAAAATGACAGTTATATTTTGGCTATCTGTCTCACAGGGTTGTTGTGAGGCAAATTATCCTTAACCTTCAAAGTAGTATATAAATGTGACTTACTGATGCTTTCAAACTTTTTTCTCTTCAACTAGGAAAATCAGTAGATCCTCAGTCATCTCGAAGTGAATCTGAAATTGTGCCAAAAGTTACCAAAATGACTGTATCTGGAAAGAAACAGACTATGGGATTTGAAGTTCCTGGGTAAGAGTTTGAACTCCTGTATATCTTAATCAGACTTATTTGCTATTATAATACATGTTGTACTTTGCTTTTTAAATGAAAACAGAATTATGTTTTATAAATATATTGATTTGTCAGCTGAGACAACTTGTTAATTTAAAGAGCCCTGGATAAGTTCAGGAGATGTGGGCTTTGGCCTTCACTCTCTATCTAGTAGCTGTTTGACTTGGGCAAGTTCTGACATTAGTTTCTTCATGTGTAAAATAATGTTGATGACTTAGATAATCTCTAAAATATCTTCTAATTTTAGGATTAGTTCAATATCATCATCATAATTTATACTAAAATAGTAGTGTACTTTGAGGTTTATAAGTCACTTTTCTCACAGTAGCTTTGTGAAATAGATAGTGTAAATATTATTTTTTCCAATTGTAAAATTTTTATTTCTTTTTAAACAGATGAAGAAACTGAGATTTAGATTGAATAACTCCCCAATATAACATTAATGTTAGACCTTAGATTTGAACCCAGGTTTCTCTTGACTCTTAAGTCCTATATTCTCTATGTCAACATGATGCCTCTTGGAGAGTTAAATGACTTGCCTATGGTCTCTTAAAGCTTATGTTACAGGTGGATTTTAATCCAGTTCTAAGTTCAGCACTCTAGCAGTTATGCCGTGCCAACACTTAATTTGAAATACATAAAATCCTCACTACATTGATGATAATACTAAAAATTTTGAAGAATAATTTAGTTAAAAGTAAAGGAGTTGGACTATATTATCTCTCAAAAAATCTTTCGAGATAATGTAATCCAACTTCTTTACTTGTGCTGATGAAGGAACCCAGAATGTGTTTAATTCTTTAAGGAGACATGAATGTGATGGTAGACTTATCACCTGACACCCTGCCTAGGTAAGTCTGGAGAGAGTCAGCACCAGAAGCTTAGCCACTTAAGAAGGCTCTCTTAAAAAGTGCAGTGAGTTGCTATTTTCATCACTGAAGGGATAGTACTTTGAAGTTTGCAGTCCTCGACATTATCTCATTATCTCATATGAGCCTTTCAACATTGTGAAGTAGATACTTATAGCTATTATTATCAGCACTGGACAGATGAGGAAAGGGAGGCTAAGAGAGATTGTCACTCACCTATGGTCACATAGCTAGACAGTTGGAACCCAAAGTCTTCTTGACTCCAGTTCCAATACTCTATCCATTATGCCACATTGTGTCTGTAATAAAATGAAATCACAGATCATTTGAAGTACTGAAGTGCCAGTATCATCTTAATTATAGTTGCATAAATTTCCAGTGCTTTTAAGCATCTGTTGCTTTATTAAGCATCTATTGCTCAACAGGGTAGGAAGAGGAAAAGGGATAGGGAAGGATAAGACTATAGAAGACTCAATGTGATTGGTCAGTTATCTGACCTGAAAGAATGATGTTTCATTCGCTAGTGATAACCATACAGCTTATTTCCCTCCAGTACCAAAACTAATAAGTATAAAAATGGCAGCAAAAGTGGAGGAAAGATTAGAGAAAGAAGGAAGAAATGGCAAAATGAAGACAACAGAGAGCAGCAAATAGCATGAAGTAATAGTGATGATGGAGATTGATTAGTTTGAAGCATAGTAGTGAATAATAGGAAGAGGATAGCAGAGAACAGACCAAGAAGGAGAAAAAAAAAGAAATACTGACTAAAACAGTACAACAGATATTGGATGTATTTTTTTGAAAGAACGAGTTAAGCTAAGCCATACTTGTCATTGTCCTCTGAGAACACTGCTGCAGTTTAGGAAATCTAAGTATGACTCTTTCATAGGCACTTAAACATTGTTCCATTTCAAGTAGTGAGGAAAAGCTGGCCAGTAGAGTACAGTTGTTTATAGGGGCAGTCACTAAGCCTCAGTACAAGAAAGTATAACAGCCTGGGTAGTTTTGTGGAATCTTATGGTATAGAATCCAAATTTCTTTTGTAAAGATGGGAACCATAAGATGTTTTACTAACCTTAAAAGAGAAAATGAAGGTCAGTGCATGTTTGGAAATGACAAAAATAGGATAATTTTGAGAATCAGTACAATATTTTCTTTCCTTTTAAAAAAATTATTTTATTTTCAAATCATAGAACAAAACAAGCATTTCTGTAACACAATACAATAAAAAAGATAATTGCACATGAAACTGCAAATCTACCATGTACAACTTGCTATTCCTTCCAAATATACAACAAAGTTATCACGTAGCTTTCTTTTTTTTTCTCCTCCTCCACCACTTTAGAGTTGGCTACCACTAGACACAAATAGTTATATGTATGTAAAATTATTCTGTACATAATTCTTTTTATCAGTTCCTTCTCTGGATGCAAATAGCATCTTTCTTCACATGTTCTTTATTTTTAATTTGTGTATTTTAATAAGTCAAAATTACTTAGTCACTCAATTCTTAAAGCAATATTGCTGTTACTGTATACAATGTTCTCTTGGTTTTACTCACTTTGTTTTTTATCATTTCAAGCAAGTTTTTCCATATCCTTCTAAAATCATTGAGCTTATCATTTCTTATAGCACAGTAGTATTCCATCACAACCATATACTACAACTTGTTCAGCCATTCCCCAGTTGTTGGGAATCCTTGCAATTTTCAGTTCTTTGCCACCACAAGGAGAGCTGCTATAAACATTCCATTCACATTCGAAGTTATAATTACTATTTGTGAATTTCTCTCTATCTTATTTTTACTCATTATTTTCATTCTCAGCCCCTCTTTTTACCCTATTCCTGTTACCTCATCTTCTCCCACCCCCTACTTCACTTCTTAAAATCAAGAATCATCTGACAAAAATGTAAAATGGAAGTACCTCTGGTGTATTACCAGAGGCAGAGATAGATGGCTATGATGTTTCTGCTTCCAGACTTTGAGACTGAGAACCTGCGTCAGCATTCTTGAATATATGATAGACTTACTTTTTGCTACCTCTGTAATTAGCCTATAACAACCGTTTCCTTTTTCATTCTGTTGCTAGTACCATTGCAACTGTTACTGTAGTGGGACAGTATAAAATGGAAAAAAACCAGCTTCTCTCTAGGTCAGTCTCTGCTTCTGTGTTGTTTTCCTCTAGGTCTTGTGGTTTGAAAGCTGCTGAGAACTCTACCAACAGAAAGTCTTATGTGATTTTTCAGGATAGGTGTAGCTGTTTTACCAGACAGTAACAGCAAAAAATCAAATCCCTTCAGTGCCACTGCATTTGACATCAGAAAACCTGAGTTTGAACCTCTGTTGTTTGCAACTTGTATGACTTTGGGGAAATCACTTTTAGGACTCAGTTTAAGTTTTGAGTTCCAAATTCTATCCCTCTTTCCTCTCCCCTCCTTGAGACGATAAGCAGTCTAATGGGTTATACATGTGCCATCATGCAAAACATATTTCTAAATTGGTCATTTTGTGAAAGAAAACTCCAACTCCCACCCCCACCCCCAAAAGAGAGAAAAATAGTATGCTTCAATATGTATTCAGATGCTATAAGTTTTTTCTTCAAAGGCAGGTGGAATTTTTCATCATGAGTCCTTTTTTTCTCAACTTTATAATGAGTATATTGGACTACATGATCTTTACAGTCTCTTCTAGCTCTAAATCCCATGAACACTAGTCTTGGTGGCTAGAGAATAGGAATTGGAGTAATGACAGCATTTACATAGTTCTATGGGACCAGATAGTCCTCATGTGTTGCAATGGCCACTGAAAGATACAGAAATAAGTATTTCATTTATATCTTAGGAGAACATGGTAGGCTGAGAGCTAATTAGTGTTAGTGATTATCCTCAATACTGCTTACCATCTGCTATTCATTATTCATTTACTCACTCCTCTTAGTATTCACATATGTTGTTCCCATCATTTAGAATACATTTCTACCATCTCTGCCAAAGCATGTTTCTCCTTTTTTGAAAGCACTGTTGAAATGCATCTTTTTTAAACCTTCCCGAGTAATTGTTTTCAAATCTGATCCCTTGACCAAATTCTCAGCATTTATACTTTTATATCTATATAATTATGATTAACTTTATATGTGAATGATGCTTCTGAATGTTGTTCATTATGCATATATCCTTTCTTCTTGAATAGTAACGACTCATTTATGTGGAACTTTATGGTTTCCTTACAACTCTGAGTTAGGAAGTGCAAATATTATTTCTTCTCTTTTTGGAATGAGGGGATTGAAGCTCAGAGAGAATGAATTATCCAGGTCACGTAGCTAGTAAATGTGTCAGTGCTAAGGTACAAACCAGAAGTTACAGAACTGTGTTCTTTCTGCTGTATGACACTGCACCTACTTTTGATATGATGATGATGATTGTATCACTTTACATCTAATTGTAGCAGATGAAAGACCTTGCCCAAAATTTAATGAGTGGCGAATTGTGGGCTCAAACTCAAGTCTTCTGACTCTTTGACAAGTGCTCTTTGCCTTACAAAAAAGCAAGATTGAGGCAGTTTTCTGTTTTATTTAATTTCAGCGCTTCATACCTCACGCTGTCTCTTATAATGAAAAGGACACATTGCATTTCCATAATACTTTTGGTATATTGAGTTATTTTCCTGTTGGCTTATTTTAGCATCTTAGTATTGTGTTAAGTAATAATTATGAATGTAACAAATATTTCTGCTCCACCGTTGTTTAGGAAAATTTTTAGATAAAAATGCTAATACTACTACTTTACTTTGTCATCAAACAAGAGTATCACTTTATTTTGCATTTGAACATTATAGAAAAGGTAGATCGAAGCAACTTGAAGACATGCTAGAAAATGTTTTTCCTTGGAGAGGAGGAGAGAGGAGAGTGTTGAGGAAGAGAGAGAGAGTGTGTGTGTGTGTGTGTGTGCGTGCGTGCGTGTGTGTGTGCACGCATGCATGTATGTACATGTGTGCATGCATGTGCTCACACACGCTTTTGAAAGTGGGTTTGAGGTGAGTGCATATTTTTAGGTTGCTAGGGTGTTCTCATCATCCCCAAAATTCCTGATAAATATATTGCATTTTTTCTTTCAATTCACCATCAGAGCACACAGGATTTATAGTCAGAAAGCCTGAGTTCACATTTTTGCTGCTGCTTACTATTTCTGTGGTCATTGGGCAAATCATTTAACTGCTCTAGTGTTCACTTTTCTTATCTGTAAGAATAGGCAGTTGAACTAGATGATTGGTGACAAGGAATGTTAAGTAGGATACATTAAAAACTCCCTCTTATTGACTTTTTATTGCCAGTTAACAAATATTTACTGATTGTTAGCTTTCTGCCCAAAGTTTGCAAGAGAAGTTTAAGAACAAGAGAAGTTTAAGACAGATTTGTTCACAAAGCATTTTTTTTTAATATAAAGAATCCCTACTTATCACCATAATATGTATTCATTGAAACAGGCATATTCATTTTAGAGAGCAATCTGGAATTATGCCCAAAGAGTTATTAAACTGATTATACCCTGTGATCCAGTAACACCACTACTAAGTCTGTTTCCAAAGATGATTAGGGAAAAAGGAAAAGAATCTATATCTTCTAAAATATTTATAGCAGCTCTCTTTGTGGTGACAAAGAACTGGAGATGCCTGTCAATTGGAGAATGGCTGGACAAATTGTAGTATAAGATGGTGATGGAATACTGTTGTGCAATAAGAAATGATGAGCTTGATCATCTTAGGAAAACATAGATAGACTTTTACAAAATAAGGAAGAACGAAATGAGTAGAACTAAGAGAATGTTGTATACAGTACACAGTAGTGAGACTGTACAGTATACTGTAATAGCAATATTGTTTTAAGAACAACTTTGAGTGACTAAATCATTTTGACTATTATAAATACCTGAATTTTATCTATGAAAGAAGACACTATCTGCATCCAGAGAAAGAACTGATAATAGAAGTATGTATAAAAGTATGCATTTGTGTTTAATGGTATCCATCTCTAGAATGGGGGGAAGACGGAAGAAAAAGAAAAATAATTACATGATGACTTTATTATAGACTTGTAGTTTCATGTGCAATCATCTTTTTTTCTATTCTGTGTTATGGAAATGCTTGTTTTATTTCATAAGTTCAGAATAAGAGAAATAAATTAAAAAAAAGAAACGGCTTATACTTTTGATTGTTGTACAGGTGATCATATTTTTCATTAGGGACAGATGGTTTAGTTTAATGTTATTCCTAACCAGGAATGTGTCATTAGATTAGTTATTGATAGGATTACTATGAATTTAAAACAATAAAATTGTCTTATTTGTACCAACTCCTGTTAATTCCTGAAATGTGCACACATTAATTCTACAGGGAGTACTAAGTACTTCTAAATTATATGTATAGAACATAAAAATACATCCATATTGTATTATTATGAGGGCAGTGTGTTATAGTGGATAGAGAAATGGCCTTAGAATAAGGAAGCTAGTTTTAAGTTTTGCCTCTCACATATGCCAACTTTGTGATCCTTGACAAGTTTCGTAAACTCTCAGGAACCCAAGCAAGTCTCTGAAACTGTAAGTTGTGGGGAAGGTGCTGATCTGTACTGGTAGATCAAATATCTAACCCCCTAACTCCTTGCACTGATAAAATCATACATCTGGTAAAAATAGCAATAGCTTTGGGGCAGCTAGATGGTGCAGTGGATGGAGCACTGGCCCTGGAGTCAGGAGGCTCTGACTTCAAATCAGGCCTCAGACACATAATACTTCCTAGCTGTGTGACTCTGGGCAAGTCACGTAACCCCAATTGTCTCACTAAAAAGAAAAAAAACATAGCTATAGCCACAGTAAAAATGTCAGAACAAAGTAACAACTTGTTATGTGTTTGTGCTAATAATCACAACTATCAAACATTTCATTAACAATTTCCTTTGTGTTATTAGAATTCATAAGAGTTCTTTTAAAATTATTTGTATGCCCCAGTATCTCAGAGAAATGGGGCTGTTTTTTTTTTTAGCAGCACTTAGCACAGTACCTCGCATCTAGTAAATGCTTAAGAAATGCTTATTAACTAGCTGTCCAGGAGATTTTAACCAGTACCATCTTATCATTTTGCTAAATTTTCCTGTAGTAAACATAGAATTCCTACACTAAAGTCTTGCTTGGATGCTTTGTCGTGGCATGGGGCGATCCTAGGTTCTCGAATGGAGTACAAGGTCTAGCTGTTTCTTCCAAGCTAGAAAGGCTTTGTGTATAATAGGTCTACCAGTTGACTGTCATCCAAGCATTAGTTTAGCTAAATTCAGAAAGGATCATTACCAGAAGGTTAACTACCAGGTGACCAGGTGACAAATTGTCTTGGTCACAACTCACTGAGCCATCTGTAAGGCGTGATGAGATTGTGTTGTGATCTGCATCAGTGGAAAGAGTATTCAGCCTTTGTGTATTCAGATGTTGAAAGTATAGAAATAAACTGAAGCATTCAGAAGCATGCCGTCATTGACATTAGACCTACATTTTTCCACAGTGGCCTGTAATTCTTTTCCTTTGCCCCTGGAAGTCATCCTTTGTGCGTTGCTTTCTGGTGGATAATAGGATCATAGTTTTAGAGATAGAAGATATCTGTACCTTTGAGAACATTAAGTCCAATCCCTTCAGTTTATAGATGAGGAAACAAATCCAGAGAGGTTAAGTCACTTACCCAAGATCATAGGAGTAGTAAGTAGTATAGCCAGAATTCAAGCCCTCTGAATCCAGTCTCTTTCCAGTAGAGCTACAGCCTCTTGTATTAAGTGAATAAAGATGGAGAAAACAGAAGTACAGTGAAAGCAGTGAGCTAATCAGAGACAATCAAAAAGGGGAAATAATTAGTGAAGGAATCGCTCTGTTCTAATATAGAGGCAGCTAAGTGGCTCTGTGGATAGAGCCCTGCGGCTGGAATCAGGAAGATCTGAGTTTAAATCTGGCCTCAGACATTTAGCCGCTGTGTGACCCTGGACAAGTCACTTATTTCCTGCATTAATCCTCTGAAGAAGGAAGGAGCAAACTACTCCCAAGTATCTATGCCAAGAAAATGCCATGGACACTTTTGGCAGGGTTTGTGTGGTCACAGAGTTGGACACCACCGAATGACTAAATAACAGTAAACACTATTTTATATATATATATATTTAAATACTCTATCCAGATAAAATGTCATTTTGTGGAACAGATGATTATTAATAGGTTATACGGTGTTCATTGTATGGTATAGAAAATTATTGTGAAAGGAATTAGGAAAGAAAGGTTTCTGTGCTGTAATGTTGGCCTATTTTACGTAATTGGAGTACTTTGATAGATAAGCTATTCTGTTCTTGTGACACTGCTGTTACTAGTGTGTCATAAAAACAGCTAGGATTATCTCAGCAAAATATCTTGCCATTTCGTAATTTCTTTAAGAATTGTGAACTGAAGAGAGTTAAGCAAAAAAGGAACTAGGAAAATAGATTGAGGAGAGAAAATTTAAGAACTATTCGATTGCCTAAAAGCCATGATCAAAAAAAAGAGTATGGACATCATATTTCAAGAAATTATCAAGGCAGACTGCCCTGATATTCTAGAACCAGGGGGTAAGTAAGACATTAAAAGAATCTACGGATCACCTTCTGAAAGAAATACCTAAATGAAAATTCCCAGAAATATTATGGCCAAATTCCAGAGCTCCCAGGTCAAGGAGAAAATATTGCAAGCAGCCAGAAAAGAAGCAATTTAAATATTGTGGAGCCACAGTCAGGATAACCCAAGATTTCGCAGCTCCTATATTAAAGGATCAGAGGGCTTGGAATATGATATTCTAACGGGCAAAGGATCTAGGATTACAACCAAGAACTACCTACTCAGAAAAACTAAATATAATCCTTCAAGGGAAAAAATGGTTATTCAGTGAAATAGATGACTTTCAAGCATTCCTGATGAAAAGATCAGAGCTGAATAGAAAATGTGACTTTCAAGTACAAGATTCAAGCATAAAAAGGTAAATAGGAAAGCGAAATCATAAGGTTAAAATATTTATATTTATATTAAATTTATATAATTATAATAAATTTGTATAAAATAAATTATATTGAAATTTTTATGTTCCTGTATGGAATTCCTATATGGAAAGATGATCATTGGAACTCCTAAGAATTTTATCATTATTAGGGCAGTTAAATAGAATATACCTAGACAGCACTAGTGTGAGTTGACTATGATGGGATGATTTCAAAAAAATAGAATTAAGAATTTAGAAAGAGGGATGTATTATGAGAAGGGAGTAGGGAGAAGAACAATGGGGAAAATTATCCCACGTAAAAAAGACATGAAAGGAACAGTGTTTACAGTGGAGGGGAAGATTCAGGGTGATGGGCAGTGTTTGAAGTTTATTCTCATCAGAATTGTCTCAAAGAGGGAGTAATATAAACACTGGGTTATAAAAAATCTATCATCTTCTTAGCTACAAATACTATGATCCTATAAGTACTTAGGAAAATTAAAATAGACTTTTCTTCTTTCTGGTTAATTAGAGCTCTGCATTAGTTTTAGTGCTAGATGTGCTCAGTCGCATGCAATTTTGGGGAAAAAAAAAAGATCTTGATTAAAATTTACTTTTTCCTTTTAAGTCAACCAGTTGGAATGCCCCAGAGCAAAGGAATTTAATATACTTTTTTCCCATTCCAGTATTTTGAGATAAACTTCATATTCAGCAATCCAGTTCAACATATATTTGAGTGATTACTCTGTTTAAGGCACTGTACTAAGAGATTCAAAGAAAAAGATGAAGTATTTTCTTCCTTCAATGAGCCTGTGTTCCTTAGTCAATTTTCATGATTAATTCCAAAATTTATTTTTTTCTTATTAATAGAGTATCAGTACAAAGCCAAACTTTCCAGTTCTTTTATTTTTTTAATTTTTAAATTTTTTTTTAAAAACTGGGAATACTTTTATTAACTAATGCAGAGTAAAGTGAGCAGAATCAGGCGAACAGTTTATATAATCGTCATAGCAATGCAAAGTCAAGTCATTATACATTTATCAAGTGTTTACTACATGTCAGGAACTGTGCTAAACACTTTGAATAAAATATAAGCAGAAAGACAGTCTCTGACCTCAAGGAGCTTATATTTCTTGTGGGGAGGGGGAGGAGGGGATTTCCTGCTTAACAGTGTTTTATTTTTTTTCCAATTACATATAAAGATGGTTTTCAGCATTCACTTTTATAAGATTTTGAATTCCAGATTTTTTCTCACTCCTCTCCATCACTAAGACGGTAAGCAACCTAATAGAGGTTATACATATACAATAATATTAAACAGATTTCCGCATTAGTCATGTTGTGGAGGAAGAATCAGAACAAAAGGGAAAAGCCATGAGAAAGAAAAAACAAAGCAAAAAAAGTGAGAATAGTATGCTTTGATCTGCATTCAGACTCCATATTTCCTTCTGTGGATGTGGTTTGCATTTTCCAACACAAGTCTTTTGGAATTGTCTTAGATCATTTTATTGCTGAGAAGAGCTAAATCTATCATAGTTAATCATTGCACAGTGCTGCTGCTACTGTGTACAATGTTCTCCTGGTTCTGCTCACTTTCATTCAGCATCAGTTCATGTAAGTCTTTCCAGGTTTTTCTGGAAACATCCTTCTTATCATTTTTTATAGCATGAAAATATTCCATTACATTCATATACCACAACTTGTTCAGCCATTCCTCAATTGATGGGCATCCCCACAATTTCCAGTTCTTTGCCACCACAAAAAGAACTGCTATGTAAATATTTTTGTACATGTGGGTCCTTTTCCCATTTTTATGATCTCTTTGGGCTATAGACTTAGTAGTGGTAATGCTGGATCAAAGGATATTCATAGTTTTATAGCCCTGTGGGCATAGTTCTAGATTGCTCTCTGGAATAGTTAGATCGGTTCACAGCTCCACCAACAATGTATTAGTGTTCTAATTTTTCCATATCTTCTCTAACATCATTTTCCTTTTTTGTCATATTAGCCAATCTGATAGGTGTGGGATGGTACCTCAGAGTCGTTTTAATTTGCATTTCTCTAATCAGTGGTGATTTAGAGAATTTTTCCATATGCCTATGGATAGCTTTAATTTCTTCATCTGAAAACTGCCTGTTCATATCCTTTGACTATCAATTGGGGAATGATTTGTATTCTTATAAATTTGACCCAGTTCTCAATATGTTTTAGAAATGAGGCCTTGCAAGAAACACTGGCTGTAAAAAATTGTTTCCCAGTTTTCTGCTTTCCTTCTGATCTTGGTTGCATTGCCTTTGTTTGTGAAAGACCTTTTTAAGTTAATGTAATCAAAATTATCCATTTTATATTTGATAATATTCTCTGTCTCTTGTTTGGTCATAAATTCTTCCCTTCTCCACAGATCTGACAGGTAAACTATTCCTTGCTCTTCTAATTTGCTTATGGTATCACCCTTTATGTCTAAATTGTGTACCCCTTTTGACCTTTATCTTGGTATATGATGTAAGATGTTGGTTTGTGCCATACTGTTTTCCAGTTTTCCCAGCAGTTTTTGTGAAATAGTAAGTTCTTTTCCCAAAAGCTGGAGTCTTCGGGTTCAGCTCTTTACTTTTAAGAATGGAGGTTATACTTTTTAAAAACTCATACTCAAAGGCTTTCTAGCTTGGTAGGATCTGGGATAAGTTATGTTAAAATTTAGTGACCTTGCAGTCATCAATAGTTTGTGTCTTTCCTGAAGAACAGAACAAAGGTTAGTCTGGGAGCATAAGAGGATACTCTGGTATTTTCTTTGTTAAACTTTGTGGAAGAAGAAATGGAGTTCATTTTACTTATGCTGCCATCCCCCAGTGGATGCTACTAAACTTCCATCTTGGTAGCAGTTTTGTGACCCCAACTGCTCCATTGCTTCCACACAGAAGATTAGCTATACCTAGGTCAGCTATACCTTTGCCATTTGCAACTGGCAAACTATTCTTTTCCTGAACCAGGTTTGTCTTTAACTGGATAGGCAAATATAGATTGTGTATTAGAGTGGCTTATAAGTTCTTTATGAAGCTCCCACAATACTAGGTGCTCTAGAGAGATACTGAAGAATTAGAATCATTGTTTATTTTAGAACTTTCTATAAAATGTTATTTCCTTAGCTTATAAGAAATAAATTTGGGAAACTAACATTATTTTTGAGGCAAAAATAAGACAGATATCATAAGATTCTGTCCTTTCAGTTGAACTTACTGGGAGACAAGGTTAGAGGGAGAAAATTTTTTTTTAATATTGTGTTAATTATCTCATATATTTAATACTTATTTTTTCAAAATATCTTTTTTATGCCTCCCTTCTTGTGATAGGATGACAGTGTGATGTGTTTGGATTCTGGATATCAGTTGTTATGCAGGATATTTGCTTCTTATCTTTCAGACAGACTGTTTTTCTTGAGGGATATTGCAAACGCGCATTTGTGTGGTTGAGGACCTCACTTTTTATCATGTCTACTTTAACAGACTCTAGCTATTTATCAGAGATTACTCTTGGTTTGGAGGGCAAAGGAATGAAGAGAGAGCACTTCTGTCTTTTGCTGACATCGAAGTTACTTTCTCAGTTTCCTGTAATGATGTTTTTCTGTCCCTACTTTTCACAGAGTGACTGCTGAAGAAAATGGTGATAGTGTCCACACACCTCATAAAGGACCTCCTAGTGAAGATGCCAACATTGCTGCTTCTGGTATTCTTGAGCCAGTTTCTAAAGCAGCTCTTCTGTCCCACACCATTCAGGCATTAGAAGAACAAAGCACAACACCAACACCAGTGAAAAAGACCAACAAGCTAAAGCAGCAAATAGATGTGAAGGCCGAACTGGAGAAGAGGCAAGGGGGAAAACAGCTGCTCAACTTGGTGGTAATTGGTAATGCCCTTTTCCTTTCAGCTTCGACTAAATGCATTTTAGGCTCGACCTGTTAGCAGTTGACAGAGTGGAAGTTAAGGTGACAACCTAAATGTTTAGATGAGTCAAATGTAGAATGTGAAATAAAGATGTTGTCTTATGTTGCTTTTTTTTTTTTGCTTCCAAATGACCCAGGATTTATGCTGCCATTTTTGAGCAAGGGAGTCATGTAAAATTCTTCTTAGCTAGAAAATTCATTAGACACAGCAGTACGTGTTCCCCTTGCTAAACATATTTTAAAATCGATGATCTTGTTAGCTTTTTTGATTTCAAAACACTCTGAGGGGCCTTTCCTCTTTGTCTTCTCTAAAAAGATTTGTTCTTTTTCTTCATATTGACTAGTCACACTAGCAGGGACTTTTGATCATCTAAACCAGTGGTGTCTCTCAGATAGAGACGGAGGCCACTAAACCATACAGTAGGATCCCTGTGGGCCACATACCGTCTTAGAAAACCACATATCAACATCATCTATGTCCTATTATATTTTAGTTTCAGTGTTCCAGGCTTTACTGGGCTATATGTTTGACACTTGACCTAAACCAATTGCTTGATATTATAAATAAGGACACTGAGGACCACAAAAGTGAAGTGATTTCTTCTCAGTTATGTCTAGTTAGTGGCAGAATTGTGGCTGGAACTCAAGTCTCCTGACTCACAGCGTAGTGTTTTCTTCATTATATCATGCTTCCTCTTAGATGTTTAAATATCTTAAAAATAATTTGAGGTGTTTGTATTCTTAAGCTGCAGTGTTTTGAAGGTCTCTTTACTGTACATTTTACTCCACTGGTTCAGATTATAACTTATCCTTTCTTTTGCATCCTGTATAACTCCTGGCTGTGTCTTCATATCAGTCTTCCATGTAGAGTTCTACTTGATACTTTAGAAACTTTCCTCCAGGTCGTTTTATATTTCATGTTTACCAGTACAGAATTTGGGCTATACATCTGCTTTCTCTTCCCTTGCTACATAACCAGCCCACTTACTTTTTTCCATCATATATTTTTTTGGTGATGTCTTTTACACCACTTATTCTACACAAGTCATTGTTGGAATTGCTGCAGCTAGACCAGTCTCTGTTGAGTAGCGGCCTTCATTGAGGAGAGCTTGTAATATTCTGGGCCTTAATGTACTTAGTTTCATATCATCTACAAAAGGAGCATCTTGAAAACATTACCATCTATAGAGAATTTCTCTTCCCTTTGGACTCTGTGCTCAGCATTCTTTGGATTTATCAAATAGTAGATTAGCATATTCATTGACTGTTGTGTCTTCCATACCTAACCTATTCCACTGATCCACCACTCTGTTTCTTAACCAACACTAAGTTGTTTTGATGATTGCTGCTTTATAATACAATTTGAGATCTGGTACAGTTAGGCCACCTTCCCTTGCGTTTCTTTTCATTAGTTCCCTTGATATTCTGGACCTTTTGTCCTTCCAGATGAATTTTTTGTCTAGCTCTATCAATTTTAATTTTTTAGTAGTTTGGTATGGCACTAAATAAGTAAATTAATTTAGGTAGAATTGTCATTTTTATTATATTAGCTCAGCCTACCCATGAGCAACTGATATTTTTCCAATTATTTAGATCTGACTTTATTTATGTGAAAAGTGTTTGTAATTGTGTTCATATAGTTCCTGGATTTGTTTTGGCAGGTAGAGTCCCAAATATTTTATAATGTCTACAGTAACTTTACATGAAATTTCTCTTTCTGTCTCTTGCTGCTGGTCTTTGTTAGTAATATAAATGCCAATGATTTGTGTGGGTTTATTTTATTTCCTGCAACTTTGCTAAATTTGTTTTTCAAGTAATTTTTTACTTGATTCTCTAGGATTCTCTAAATATACCATCATATCATCTGCAAAGAGTGATACCTTTGTTTCTTCTTTGCCTTTTCTAATTCCTTCAATTTCTTTTCTTCTCTAATTGTTACAGTTAACATTTCTAGCACAATATTGAATAACAGTGGTGATAATAGACATCACAGGAAAAGGCACAACAACCAAATAAAACAGAGGGAAAGAAGGGAAGTGAGCATTGTTTGAACCTTACTCTCATCTTCCTTTCTTCTTCTCCCAGTACAATCCCTTTTCACCACTTAATTAGATTTTTTTACCGTCATATCAAAGTCAACTTAAACCCATGCTCTCTAAGTACACCCCCTTTTAAATGTCATAATGACATTACAGTTCTTAAGAGTTATAATTGTCATCTTTGCTTGTAGGGATGTAAACAGTTTGCCCTTATTAATAATATGTTGTTTTTCTTTCCTGCTTACTTTTTTATGCCTCCCTTGAATCTTATATTTGAAGATCAATTTTCAGCTAAGCTCTGGTGTTTTCATCAGGAAGGTTTGGAAGTTCCCTATTTCGTTGAATATCCATATCTTCCCCTGAAAGATTATGCTCAGTTTCACTGGGTAGTTGATCCTTGGTTGTAATCCAAGCTCCTTTGCCTTATGGAATATCATATTCCATGCCATCCAGTCTTTGAATGTAGAAGCTGCAAGGTCCTATGTAATCCTGACTGTGGTTCCATGATATTTAAATTGTTTCTTTCTGGCTGCTTGTAATATTTTCTCTTTGATCTAGTAATTTTGGAATTTGGCTACAGTATTCCTTGGCATTTTCAGTTTGGGATCTCTTTCAGGAGGTGATCAGTGGAATCTTTTGATGACTAATTCACCCTCTGGTTCTAGGACGTCAGGACAGTTTTCTTTGATGATTTCCTGTAGGATGTTGTCCAGGCTCTTTTTTTCATCGTGATTTTCAGTTAGATCAATAATTTTTAAATTGTCTCTCCTGGATCTATTTTCCAGGTCAGTTGTTTTATTAATGAAGTGTTTTACATTTTCATCTGTTTTTCATTCTTTTGTTTCTGTTTGACTGATTCATGTTCTCTCATAGAGTCATTAGCTTCCACTTGCCCCATTCTAATTTTTAAGGAGTTGTTTTCTTCTGTTAGATTTTGTACTTCCTTTTCCATTTGGCCCATTTTCCTTTTTAAGGAGTTATTCTCTTCAGTGAGTTTTTGTGCCTCCTTTTCCATTTGTCCAATTCTTCTTTTTAAGGACTTGGTTTCTACAGTTAATTTTTGTCCTTCCTTTTCCAGGCTATTGACACTCTCTTGTATACGTCTCATTTCTTTTCCCAATTTTTCTTCTGCCTTTATTATTTGACTTTTAAAATCCTTCTTGAGCTCTTCCAAGAAGGCTTTTTGGGCTTGAGACCAGTTCATGTTCCCCTTTGAGGTTTTGTATGTGGGTGTATTAACAATGTTCTCCTTTTCTGAATTTGTGCCTTGATCTTCCCTTTCCTCAAAATAAGAATCTATGGTCATTTTCCGTTTCTGCTTTTTGTTCATGGTGTTTGCCTATTTCCTGACTTTAAAAGTGAAGGGGGCACTTACCCAAGCTTCTTTTCCTGTTCACCGGAGCCTTGCTCTTGAATGTTTGGCTCCTGCTGGCCTGGGCCTTGCTCAGGGATGTTGCCCTGCTGGTGTATTTCTGTCAGCCTAGAGCTTTGCCTTCTGGAGTTGTGTTTCCCAGAGTTGTGTTGAAGCACCATGTGGTTTTGCTGCTGGAGAACGCTGTTGCCTGTGGTGGTTTTCCAAGCCGGTGTCTACCAATTCTCCTTCCTGTGTTAAGGCTCTTGGGGGGTCCTGGTGTTGGCACTTGCCTGCTTCACCAACCTGGGTCTCAGGATCTCCCCATGGTATGTTGAGATGGGGCTTGCTGCTGGCTTGCTGAGATGCCTCTGGTCCTGTACTGCTCCTTCTGCCATAGAGTGAGAGAGGCCTTTCCCATTAATCCCTCAAGCTTCCTGGGGAACAAGACTACTGTGCCCTGTCTTTTTGCTGGCTCAGGGTTTTTTCTGTGTTGATATTTTCTGGGCTTTCAGAGGTCAGTGAGGGAGGGTGAGAGCGACTTACTTCTTATTCTGCCATCTTGGCTCCTGTAACTCAATAACTGTGCTCAACATTCTTAATGACTGTTGTGAACACCTTTGTCAATCTCTAGCCTCCATGTTTTACCCCTCACTTGGTATTGATGATCAGAGAATTGTTGAACAAAATTAAAATTCTCTCTGCAGTTACATCTCTCAAGGAATTTTGAATGATAGGAACAAATACACGAGAGACACATTTTTAGAGGAGAACCTGTAGGACTGCATTTTCCTCTACGAGTAAGCCAAATAATTTTTCATAGTGAATGAACAAATAAAGCAGGATCTTATATTCTCTACACCTTTCAATTAATTTTGTCATTGTGTAGATAAGCTCTACTGTAGAAAGTCATCTGTGAACACCTGCATAGTCCCTTCTCTGATAGTCAAAAGGATCCAGCATAAGCTGTAAAGACGTATGCACCCTATTTGTTTTTTTTCCCCTTTTTTACAACCATTTCTCTCCACTCCCCTATCTCCTGCCCCCCCAAAACAAAACCCACAAACCCTAGCCCTTTGCAACAAATGAGCATAGTCAGGTAAAACAACTTCTCACATTCGCTACATCCAAAAATGTGTTTCTTGTTCTGCATATTAGATTATCACCTCTTTCAGGAATTAAATCACATTCTTAGTCATTGACCTTCTGGAAATCATGATTGATCACTATGTTGATCAGACTTGCAAAATCATTCATTCTTACAGTGTTGAGATTATAGTATAAATTTTTTTCTGGGACTCTCTGCCACTCCTAGGAACGGTCTTCCAGATCCTCTCTGGTCCCATCTCCTAACTTAGAGTGACAGCACCAATATAGCAGCCACCTTCACTCTTGGGATTGGCTTCCAAATCCCCTCTCCTGGATTAGAGCCATAGTGCCACAGACTTCTGCTCCCAAGGGATTGCCTCCAGGATTCTCCCTCAACCCTGGGTTCCTGTAGTTCCTGTGCTGGTTACTTGACCTTAGGTCAAATTTGTGATCTTGTGGTGGAAAGATAACTTATATGATTCTCTTTTGATTTCTGATTACTGTCTGCGTGATCTGAGGCTTGTCTTTATCTTCTTAGAAGAGTTGTCAGGGGAGCTAGGAAGCATTACTTCTTCCTACTCCACCACCTTGACTGGTCTCTCTAAGGGTGTTATTTGTAGCAGACTGTCTTATTGTCTTTTTTTTTTTTTGCATTATTTTGTTACCTGCCCTCCACTTTATGTCCCTGAGATAGTTGCTCTTGATGTTTACACAACTGAGGTGTTATAATAGTCAATTCATTTACTTATTCTGTAGTTCTTGATCTCTTTGGGACTATTCCTGTGTGTTGTGAGCTGATGAATACATCTCTGCTGATTAATGATATTTATTATAGAAAAAGTTCATACCCATCTTTCCCCTTGAGTCACCTCATCTAAAAAAGACCTTTGATCCCAACAGCACTTAGTCATCTCCCTGCTGATTAAAGCTCTGCCAAGATAAAGCTTCCACATAGGACTCCTGATATATCCAGGAGTGACTTTTTAAAGAAAGTACCCTGTATTCCTTTGTGCATCTTTCCCTCACTTACCGGCTGATTTGATCTGCTAACAAGTAAATATAGTAGTTTATTCCTTGGCTCATCTCCAATCTCTAATCTCCAATCTGTATCTACTTGACTGACAGAGTTGGTATAAGTTGTCTGAAATTAAACACAGGAATTCTGTAGGAAGAATGTATTAAATGACTAAAGAATAGAATCGGAAGCATAGTGAGGACAAGAAATTCCCCACTCTGATGTGGCGTGTCACAGGACCCTGGTGCACTTTTTTGGGCGAGGCAGTTGGGGTTAAATGACTTGCCAAGAGTCACGTAACTAGTGTTATGTATCTGAAACCGGATTTGAACTCAGGTCATCCTGACTCCAGGGCCGATGCTATATCCACTGCACCACCTAGCTGCCCCACGCTGGTAGACTTTTACCAGACAACTGCGATTTCCTTTTTGATCCCATGAGATGATGAAGACTGCATTATTGATGGGGAAAGATTTAACCAAAGTGTTATTACAGAATACTTTGAAGGGCAAAAAAAGTAAATTTATTTATTTGGCTATTTTTCATTGAACTAGCCTAGTTGAGAAAAGAAAAGAATATGTTGAGTCTAAAAATTCCAGTAGAGGGAAAAAAATTGTTTACATAGCACTCTATTTTGAAACTTTGGTCACTTTTGCAGTGATAGGACCTGGGGTGAGGGGTGGGGGGTGTCAGGGTACAAAGAACATGTGCAGTAGTTGCTGACCAAAATAGCCCAATTTAATTACCTACTGAATTCAAAGTCCTGCCAGGTTTTGAAGTTTAAGGTGTGTGCTGTGATGGTAAAGGAGTGAGACCCTGATGTATGGAATATGGCTATTTGGGGCAGGGAACATGATATGGGAGTGAATATACTGTTATCCTTTTCCACATGTGCCTCTCACTGATGGTTACAGTGATACCTCCTATTTAGGTTTGTCCTATAGTTAGGTATAGAGTAGTGATGACCACTGAAGGAGATGAAATAAAGCCTAAAGATGAACAGAACTATACCCAGAATTAATTATGGTATCTGTTTAAGCAATAAAAAATATAACTGGTTATTTGGAGTGGTCTTGGATGTTATGTTGAATTGTTGACAGCTATTTTTTTTTTAAGTGTCAGGTCCTTTTTTTTTTTTGATTTATCAACAATCACTTCCATATGCTTTTAAATTTAAAATTTTTCTCCCCCTTCCTCCCCGCCACCCTCCCCAAGACGGCACACAATCTGATATAGGCTATACATATACATTTCTATTAAACATATTTTCACATTAGTGATGTTATAAGTAAAAATTAGAACTGATAGGAGGAACCACCAGAAAGAGGAAGCAAAACTCAACAGAAGAGGAAAAAAACCACCAAATAGTATGCTTCACTCTGCATTCAAATTCCATAGTTCTTTCTTTGGTTATGGATAGCATTTTCCATCACGAGGCCTTTGGAGATGTCTTAGATCCTTGTATTGCTGGGAAGGCTTAAGTTTATCAATATTAGTCATCATACAACGTGGCTGTAATTATGTACAATGTTCTCTTGGTTCTGCTCACTTTATTCAGCATTGGACCATACAAGTCTTTCCAGGTTTTTCTGAAGTCAGCCTGTTCATCATTTCTTATAGCACAATAGTTCCATTACATTCATATACCAGATGGAAAATAGGTGAAGGAGTCTTACCAGATTCTTTTTATGATACAGATATGGCACTGATACCTAAGCCAGGAAGAGTCAAAACAGAGAAAGAAAATTATAGACCAATTTCTTTAAAGAATATAGATGCAAAAATTTTGAACAAAATATTAGCAAATAGATTAGAGCAACTTATCACAAGAATAATACACTATGACGAGGTAGGATTTATACCAGGAATACAGGGCTGGTTCAATATTAGGAAAACTATCAGCATAACTGAGCATATCAACACCTAAACTAATAGAAATCACATGATCATCTCAATAGATGCAGAAAAGGCTTTTGACAAAATACAACACCCATTCCTATTAAAAACACTAAAGAGCATAGGTATAAATGGAGTCTTCCTTAAAATAATAAACAGTATCTACCTAAAACCTTCAGCAAGCATTATATGTAATGGGGACAAGCTAGAAGCATTTCCAATAAAGTCGAGAGTGAAACAAGGGTGTCCATTATCACCACTGTTGTTCAATATCGTACTGGAAATATTAGCTTTAGCAGTAAGAGAAGAAAAAGAAATTGAAGGTATTAGAATAGATGAAGAAGAAAAAACTACTTGAAATAGTAAACAACTTTAGCAAAGTTGCAGGCTATAAAATAAACCCATATAAATCATTGGCATTTCTATATATTACCAACAAAGCCTAACAACAAGGGATAGAAAGAGAAATTCCATTTAAATTTACTGTAAACATTATAAAATATTTAGGAGTCTACCTCTCGAAACAAACCCAGGAACTATATAAACACAATTACAAAACACTTTTCACACAAATAAAATCAGATCTAAATAATTAAAATAATATCAGTTGCTTATGGGTAGGTCGAGCTAATATAATAAAAATGATAGTTCTACCTAAGCTAATTTACTTATTCAGTGCCATACCAAACTACCAAACAATTATTTTTAGAGTTAGAAAAAGTAATAAAAAGATTCATTTGGAATAACAAGTTCCAGAATATCAAGGGAACTAATGAAAAGAAATGCAGGAGAAGGTGGCCATTCTAGATCTTAAATTGTATTATAAAGCAGCAATCATCAAAACTGGTTGGTACTGTCTAAGAAATAGAGTGGTAGATCAGTGGAATAGGTTAAATATGCAAGACCACAGTAGTCAATGACTATAGTAATCTATTATTTGATAAACCCAAAAACCCCAGCTTCTGGGATAAGAACCTACTCTTTGAAAAGAACTGCTGGGAAAACTGGAAAAAAGTATGACAGAAACTAGACATAGGCCAAAATCTCATACCATATACCAAAATAAAGTCAAAATGGATTTATGATTTAGCTATAAAGGCTGATACTATAAGCAGACTGGGAGAGCAAGGAATAGTTTATTTATAAGATCTATGGAGAATAGAAGAATTCGTGACCAAACAGGAGATAGAGAACATTAGGAAAAGAAAAATGGGTACTTCGATTACATAAAATTGAAAAGTTTTTTCACAAACAAAGCCAATGCAACTAAGATTAGAAGGAAGGTAGAAAATTGGGAAAGAATTTTTACAACCCATCTCTCTGATAAGGGCCTTATTTCTAAAATATATAGAGAAGTAAGTCAGATCTGTAAGAATACAAGTCATTCCCTAGTTGATAAATGATCAAAGGATATGAACAAGTAGTTCTCAGATGAAGAAATTAAAGACAGCTATTATGTTTTGTTTGTTTGTTTGTTTTTAGGCAGTTGGGGTTAAGTGACTTGCCCAGGGTCACACAGCTAGTAAGTGTCAAGTGTTTGGTCTGAGGCCGGATTTGAGCTCAGGTACTACTGACTTCAGGGCCGGTGCTCTATCCACTGCGCCATCTAGCTGCCCCCAACAGCTATTAGTTTTAAGTGATTTTATTTATGTCTTTACTACCACTTGTGTAGGTGTATTTTAGGTTGCGTCATAAGCCATGATATTCAGGATGAAGATGGTGATAGTTCCCTTGTGCTCTGCCCTGGTCAGACTGTATTTGGAAAATTTTGCTTAGTTGTATATGTTATGTTTTCAATCTGACCTATGTAATCAGTTTCCTATTGGACATTTCAGATGTCCTTGATGTCAGAGAGATCTCTCAAATTCACTATGTTCAATCAGAACTCATTATCTTTCTCTGCAGACTTCTTCCAGACTTCCTTATTTCTGTCAAAACCACTACTTTTCCCCAGTCCTCCCAAGTTTATAACCTTGGCATTCCTTGATTCCCATTTGTTCTTATCCCACATATCCACTTACCAAATTCTACCTCCCCAACATATTTTCCATTGGACTTCTTTCCTCTACTCCTCACCTTGAGGCAACTACCGCCTTATTTAAAGGCCTTTTTCACTTCTCACCTAAATCATCCCAGTGGTTTCCTAATTAGTCTCCCTCCTTCAGGTGTCTTCCCACATCAGTCCATCTTCCACACTGCTGCTAAAGTGATTTTTCTCACTTGCAGATCTGACTACATCACTTCTCTACTCAATAAACTCCAGTGATTCCCTGTTATTTGTAATGTTAGGTATAAACTGTTGTTTAACTTTTTAAAGCCTTGTCCCAGTCCGTCTTTCTGGTCTTGTATGTTACTTGCCATTGTGTGCTTGACAGTCTTGCTAAACTGTTTTTTGTGTCTCACACATGACACTTTATCTCCTTTCTATCTGTGTGTTTGTACTAGCCTCATTCTTGTACCTCAGAGAATCCCTGTGTTCCTTCAAGATGTGGCTTAAGCCTCACCTTCTATGTGAAGACTTCCCTGATCCATTCAACTGCTAATGTCCTGCCTCTCAAACTACTTTGTTTTTATGTATATTATTCTCTTTATATGTCCTTGTTGTCTCCTTGTTGAATGTAAGCTCCCTGCAAAAAGATTTAGTTGCATTAATTATATTTGTATTCTTAGTACCTAGCTCAGGGCCTAGAACGTGGTAATGTTTAATAAGTACTTTTTGATTGATGAAATGGACGACATGAATGGAGGGGAACAAGGATGATGAAAACCCTGTGATCTTGCCATACAAAGGCTAGTTCACAGAACTGGGGATATCTTGCCAAGAGAAGAGAAGATTTGTCCATGGCTGCATGTGCGTGAAGAGCTGTTACGTGGAAGAAGAATTAGAATTGTTCTGTTTAGTCTAGAGAGTCCTAGGTAGAAACTGTAGCAAAGGGGAAGCTTCTAAACAATTAGATTTATCTAAAAGTGGAATGGAGAGATACTGGATTCTTCCTCATTGGAGGCTAGCAAGGAGAGTCTAAAGTACCACTTGTTGGCTAATCTTGGAGGGAATTCTTTTTCAGATATTAGTGGTCAGGTGAGATTTTGTGATCCTCTTGTCTCCTTATGGGCAAAAGTGCTGATGAAATCAGTGCCATTATTTGCATATCTCAGAGTTCGGAAGTCAATCACATCTAGGGATGAGTTATACAAGTAATATATGTTACCCAATTAAAAACACAATCTGACCTGTTAACAAGTGAATGGTAATGTATTCCTTGGTTAAACTCTTGATTCCTGAGAGATTATTGGCATAGTGCCTGAGGACATAGTGTACAGTGCCTGGAATGTAGTAAGCATTAATAAATGCTTGTTCACTGACCGACTGACTACTAATATGGTTTATGTTTTCATTAATGTACTCTTGAGATACTTTTGTAGACCACTCTCATAAAGATTGAATAAATGTGAGAAAGTAGTTATAGAAGTCAGTAGTTTGTATTTTCTCTGTCACCTTTTGTTAGTAATTTTTAAATCTATATTATAGATAAATTTAAAAATACGTAATACATGTGATATATTAAATACTTCTTAATGTGATTATTGCCTAAAGAAAACCACAAATATTAATAATCCTTCAACAATTTTCCTTAGGTCATGTGGATGCTGGGAAAAGTACTCTGATGGGTCATCTGCTTTACCTCCTGGGCAATGTAAATAAAAGAACTATGCACAAATATGAACAAGAATCTAAAAAGGCTGGTAAAGCCTCATTTGCTTATGCTTGGGTCTTGGATGAGACTGGAGAAGAAAGGGAAAGGTAGTCTTGTATTAGCATGTTTTAAATAAGTGATTTGAATTTCTATATAATCTTTTTTTAAAAAACGTGTAGTTTATTACATTTTTCATGAAACATGCCATGGAAAAATTTTATTTGCAACATTCTTGGATAACAGTTTTCAGTATTAAAAAATTTTGGAATTCTATGTACTTTTTCTTTGAACTTCAGTATTTTATGTGGGTAGTTTTAGAACAAAATTTAAACAAACAAAAATAGTTGAAACAGTAGGAGAAATCTCAAATGGCCTGTCCTATCTGTATACAAAATTGTGATACGTACTTTGAATTTAAAAGGAAACATTAATAAAGCACTTTCATTTGAAGTTTAAAAAAAAAAGATGGGATCATTTCTATAAAGTTCTCATTTATCCAGAATCCAAACAACTATCAAAGCAGTATAAATGGATTGTATTAGCAAAAAGAGAAATTGAAAAAGAATCATGCACCTAGAAACATTTATTTTAAAAAACTTCCTATATACGTAGTGTACAGATTTAGCTTAGTCTCTTATATCTTCTTTCTTAGACATTTGAGACTTGAATATTTCCTGTCATGTTAGTACTTAATATATCTACATTTTATTTTTTCATCTTTGTGACTCAGCCATAGAAATTAAGACTAGTAACTTAGGTCAAAAACAGCTTTTCTTAGGTCACAAAATATATCTTTCAGTAAGAATACTAGGAAGAAAAATTAATATTTCTTAATTATTATCTGGTGATTTTATCAATGTAATTTTCCTTTTAGTGATGTTTTGTCCAAATGATTATATTTTCAGTGATACTGCTATGTTATTCCTTAGCTTATATAATTTTTAGTGTATTCATTTCATCTTATTATTATTTTTTTAGCCCACCACGAAATGGTTCTCACCAATGCTTTGAAAATATGATTAGTATTCCTCATAGCAAACACTGACATTTTGGCTAAATTTGTGGTTTCCTGCTGTATACAATTTCAACCATACTTTTCTATACTACAAAGATGATCTCTGAAATTTTAAGCTTTCTTTCTTTTTTTTTTTTTTTGTATGGGGGATTAAAAGTAGAGTCAAATGAGAGGACAAGGAGGTTTTTTTTTTTTGTCCTTACCTTGAATGTGAAATCTTAATTTACTAATAGATCAGAAGAATTTATCTTCTTTATCAATTCAGGGGGGATCTGGATATGCCTTGGTTTATTTCTAGTTTGAAAAATGTGCAGACTGGATCATTTGTTATTATCACAAAGAGATGTGATACTTTTCTCTTTAGATCCATTGAACTAAGCGCTTGGACTTACCTAAGGAAAAAGCCAATTTTTCTAGGTGGTCTAGTAGATAGTCTACTCTTCAATTTAAGATTAGTAATGAACCAGGATTCTTCTAGACTTCTTATCCACTATTACCTGTGGACTCCCTTGCCCTCCCATAGGTATCTCGGATAGCACTGAATTGGTCTCCAAACATTCTTGTCATCTTGTTTAAGCTCAAAATTATTTTAAAAATAAACAGATCAGATTCTTGCTTTTTAAAAAAAATATTTACATAGGCCTCAGCTAATGGCCAGTTTTCCATGGAAGGGTTTTATGAATAAAAGTTGGTTATAGCAAGATAATACAGACAAACCTTTGGAGTTTATTGTTAAGAAATTTTGAATATTGAATGTGTGTCACTTTTATTTTTAATAGAGCATTCCAATATATGAGGTGAGTTTTTGTTTGTTTGGCTCTTTTTTTAGGGGAGTTACAATGGATGTAGGTATGACAAAGTTTGAGACCAAGACCAAAGTTATTACATTAATGGATGCTCCAGGCCATAAGGACTTCATTCCAAATATGATTACAGGAGCTGCCCAGGTAACAAAAAATGTATTAACTTTATTTTGTTGATGACATATGTAATATTGTGATTATGAATTTAAAATTATAGATCATTTAGCTTTAAAATTTATTTCAAGAAGAAAGAGATTAGATTAGAATAGCCCTTCCCATTAACATGTTTTATATATACTTAGCAAACACTTTTATATTTGTTGTGGTGTAGTTTTTATATAGATAAAAGCAATGAAAAAATAACATCCGTATATACTTCTGTTTTTATTTTGATGGTAGATTTGGGAGTTGTCTTCAAGTCAGCATTTAACTTCCCCACTCTTGACACTCTCTCTCCCCAAAAACGTAACCATTTTCAAATAATTAAGTCACAGTGTCAATAATTAACTCACAAAATGTCATAGCCAAACCCAGAGCTTGCAGGTTGAAGAAAAAAATACTGCTAAAGTATCATAGAACCACTATTAGGATCACATAAGAGCTATATTATTAAAGGACCAAAAATCTTGGAATATAATATGCCCCCCAAAAAAGAGAGAGATGAAGAATCAAGCAAAACCGAGTTTATCTTCCTAGGAGGGAACTATTAAGGGGGTATCAAAAGGAAAGAAATTGTAAGAATGAGCTCAGAATAACAAAACATGTAATTTTTTAAAAGCTTAAATGAAATTTTCTCACAGGAAACAGGAAAGCGTTGTACGATTTCCAGTTAATATGAAAACTATCTCAAGAACTGAGATAATGAAGATGTAAATAATTCCATGATGTTGTTACTTTTTTGGTGAAGTCATATTGAACAAATATACATATGTATATTTACATTGCATTAGAATATTTAGGCAAAATCTAACCTTTGACAATCTGAGAAATTGATGATAATCATAGAGATTGTGGTTTGCCCACGGCTATATTATTGGTTTGTGGATATTCAGGGGCAGGACTAGAACCAAGACTCATAATCTGTACTTCTTTCTACTATATCATACTACCTTAAGAGATGTATTTTCAGTTTTCCAGCAGAGACCAAGAGGCTCTGGATTCAGACAGAACAATGGTTCAAAAGTAAAGAGAAATGTTTGGATAGGATGCCAAAGATAATTTTAAAGGAGAAAAGATAGTTCAAGAAAAAGTAATACTACAGTATCAGAGAATCAGAGAAAAGAGGTACCTCAGAGGTCCATCTAGTCTAACCTATACTTCAGCCAGAATCTCCCCTATTATTATCTCCAACAAGTGGTCATTCAGCCTTTGCTTGGAGCTCACTCTACTTTTTAACAACTCTAGTTGCCCAATATCTTACTCAATATAATATTATTATAATTTATAACATATATAATTATAATTCAGGAAGGGATAATAACTGAACATGTAATTTAATTGATATAGGGGGCTCCCAGGTTAGGAGAATCCTTCTATTAATGCACATTGGCACTTTGCCTAAATTTAGTCTCAGGAGACTTTTCTAGAACACTGAGAAGTTAAGTGACTTGCCTAGGGTCACACAGCCAGTTTGTGTCAGAAGCAAGACTTGAACCCAGATCTTGTTAGCTATAATGCCAAGTCTGTTATGATATATAACTTATCTCTTTGCATCTTTCAGCTGTTGCTTCTAGGTGTGCCCTTTGGGACCAAACAAAATAAATCTAAGCCCTCTTGTACGTAATGACTCTCTGAATTTTTTGATAGCATGGCTTCCAAAAGTTTTCTTCAGGCTGAATAGTTTCATTCTCTTCAAAATTGACAGAATTTTGTAGTAGAAAGGACCCCAGAGGCTTTCTTATCCATTTTGTTCTTGAACAAAAGTTACTTTGGAACTTTATATGACGATTCTTGACATATAGAATGCCCTTAACGAATGCTTTTTTATTCATTCATTCCAGACAAGCATTTAATGCAAATATTTTTTCCTAATCAATGCTTTCTCTTATCGTAACTGCATTGATTTTATTCATGCCTAAGGTTTTTACTTTTATCTTTGTAATTTCATCTATCCCTTGTTTGGTTAAGAATTTTTGTCTTCAATATCACTGTGGAAATATAGTTGTTCTAACTCTTCTCTTACTGTTGATGGCACTACCATCCTCCCAGTCACCTAGGTTTAAAACCTAGTTGTTATCCTCAGCTCCTCACTCTCACCCTTCCCACCCCCACCCCCTTCCCAATAGCCAAGCTGTTACTGAGTCCTGTTGATTCAGCCTTCTCTCATATAACACCTGTTTCCTCCCATGACATCACCACCTCCGTGCACGATTTTATCACCTCGTAAGTACTTGGCCTACTGTAGTAGCCTTCTGGTTGGTCTCCATGCTTCAAGTCTGTCCCCCACTTCAGTCCATCTTCCTCCCTGCTGTCAGATTGATCTTCCTAAGGTTTATGTCTGACCATGTGTCCCCCCCCACCCCATTCATTAAATTCCAGTGGGCTCCTCTCTCCTCCAGAAACAAATAAAAAATCCTCTGTCATCCAAAGTCCTTCATAACCTGGGCCGCTTCTATCTTACCAGTCTCTTCCCCCTGTCTCCCCCCCTACTCTCCTCCAATATACTCTGCAATCTAGTAACGCTGCTTTTTGTTCCTTGTACAATATTCTCTATCTCCAGACCACTTGCATTTTCATTGGCTGTCTCCTCTGCCTGGAATTTTCTCCCTCCTTGCTTCCCTGGTTTCCTTCAAATCCTAGCTAAAATTCAACTTTCTATAAAAAGTGTTTCCTTATTCTCCTTAATGCTATTGCCTTCTCCCATTGATTATCTCCATATCTTGTTTGTATATAGTTGTTCACTTCTTATCTCCCTGATTTTGTGTTATTAATTTTCTTATTACATATTGTCTCCCTCAGTTGGAGCTCCTTAAAAGCAGGGACTGTTTTTGTTTTTCTTTGTATCCCCACCACTTAAGCCCAGTGAATGAATGACTGATCTCATTCCTTCCTAATTATTTTGTGATGTTATCATTTATATTCAGGTTGCATATCCATGTTTATTATTTTATTATATGGTATGTGGTATTTATTTAAAACTAATTTTCTGCCAAACTACTTTCCAGTTATACCGCAGTTCTTGTCGATATGGAGTTCTTCCCAAGTAATTCTATGTTTTTGAGTTTATTGATGTGGCTTTTCAAAAAAACTTGCCTTTCCTTCCTCCTCTTCAGGCTGATGTTGCTGTTTTAGTTGTGGATGCTAGTAGGGGAGAATTTGAAGCTGGGTTTGAGACTGGAGGACAGACACGAGAACATGGACTCTTGGTTCGCTCTCTTGGAGTAACACAGCTGGCAGTTGCAGTTAATAAAATGGATCAGGTAGTCGATAGCTTTTTTTCATGTGAGTTCTTTTAATCCTTGCTATTAATTCTAAAAGAAAAAAACCCCAGTCAACTATTCCTTCTTAATTTGTCATTGCTCGTTATGTCAGTTGAAAATGTATAAAAATGTTTCCTAATGTCTGACTCCTCACTGTATATGTCAGTGAAGCTGTCATTTAACTCACATATAACTTCAGCTTGAATTGAGGGACTTTTTTTTTTTATTTACGGCTCACCCTCTCCTCGTCCCCATTCATTGATACTCTCTGGTACTTTAACCAACATTTGATATTTTCTCACGAATGCTTAGCATGGTGTTAAAAACTTCCATGAAAATATGGAGGAAATGATTTTTTAAATTCCTCACTGGAGTAATATTCCCGATTATATTTTATTATTTTATGAAAGTATTCTTAAAATATATTTTCTCATGACATTACATCAGGTTAATTGGCAACAAGAAAGATTTCAAGAGATTGTTGGCAAACTTGGACACTTCCTTAAGCAGGCTGGTTTTAAGGTAAGGTATGTTTTAATCTTTGGAGGTTATTTTTCTTTATAGCATAGTAAGTTTATATTAGCTACTGTTATAATAGAGAAGTTTTTATAATAATCATCATTAAACAGTCGCTAAAATGTGCTTATTTGTTTATAGAAATTGAGGGGGGTTTGATGGCAATTCAGGATCATGTCATTGCCACTCTAAAATAGATGGGTTATCCTTAACAATCCTGGACTTTCAGATCAATATAGATTAAACAAGGAAGCAATATAAATTGTACAGTACATCACTGCAGACTGCAGACATTTAGTATCTACTAGTATCTGGACCCAGTAGCAAGAATTATGCATCAGAAGCTCTCTGTCTTTCATGAACTAACAGCATGAAACCTCATACTAAAAGTACAGACCTTGAAATATCCCTGAGAATTCAACAAATTAAACTTCAGTAAATCTGGACCATTATCACAGACAACTGTTGCCCACAATTGCCCAGACATGACATTGATCCACTGTAATTTTAAGAACAATGTTTTCAATAGATGTCGCCACACCAAACACTTAAGTTCTAAGCCAGGTGGAGTAAAAAGCTTTAAAAATATAGGGAGCCAGCAGAACAAATCGAAGCCTTATGGGAATAAAATGAGATATATGTTATCCCTGTTGTCCTTTCTATCTGCCTTGGGAGTTCTCCTAAAGATTCTTTCACTGAGGCTGTAGCAGAAGAACTTTTATCCAACTATAAAAAACAGTTATTTGATTTACTTACACAATATTCTGAAAAACATTGAATATTTTTTTAAAGCATGCTAGTTGACTAATTGATAATTGCAGTATATCAACTTGTCTCAGGACTATTTTGATTTGAATTCCAGCAAAACAGATGAGAAGAATGAAATGAATAATAATAATAATGATGACAATAATATGGTTTCATACAGTGTTTTACAGCTTTCTCTTTTTAGAATTTAATTTTCTCATATACTTCATTTAATAACATTTTCTTTCCTTCCTCTTCCCCATCCCATTGCACCCAAAGGGAAAAAGGCAAAAGAAAACCCTCAAAATAAATATGTATAGTCAAGGAAAGCAGATTGCCTCATTAGACATGTCCGGAAATATATGTCTCATTATCCATTTTTATCATTGTCACTGGATGTATTGTTCTTCTAGTTCTGCTCACTTCACTCTGCATTGATTCATGTGGGTCTTCCTACTTTCTTCTGAAACTGTCTATTTTGTCATTTCTTATGGCTCAGTAATATTTCATTGCATTCCTGTACCATAATTTGTTCAGTTATTGACCAATAGGTGGACACCCCTTTAATGTCCAGTATTTTTACTGCTCCAAAAAGAGCTACACTAAATATTGTTGTAGATATGGATTTTTTTCTGTTTTCTTTGATCTCTTTAGAGAATGTGCCTGGTAGTCATATTGCAGGGTCCAGGGTATACATAGCTTAGTGACTTGGATGATTATTCTAAATATCTTTCCAGAATGACTCAACAAATTTATAACTCCACCAGTAGTGCTTTAGTGTTTTCCCACAGTCTCTGCAGTGTTTGCATTATATTCAAAACAAGTTCATGTGTTTTATATAATTTGACCTCTGAATAGTCTTATAAGTTTTACAGAGCAGGTGGTGGTGGTATTATCCTCAGTTTACAGATGAGGAAGCTGAGGTTTGAAGAGATTATGACTTTTCCCTGGTTATATGACATAAGCTTTTAAGTGGCAGATTTAGGATAAAAACCCAGGTCTTCAGTCCTCTTAAGTGCTGTTCCACATTGCCTTTCTTTAAAAGAGGAAGCAATAAGTACAAGGTAAAGAAAACTAACATTTCAAGATTAATAAAAGTATATCCTGTTTAATGTGTAACAGAAAAGAATTTGTTTCTCTAATGGCCTTCCCTAATCCTCTCTACTGTAAGTACCTACCTCTTCCCACTCACTCCAAAGTACCTGATTATTTTGTACCTCCCTTACTACATTTTCATACCATAACTTACATTATGGTTTTTTTTGTGCGTTGTTTTCTCTACTAGGCTGTAAAAGCCCTGAAAGGATATGGGATATGGCTTATTCTAATTGAAGTGTCTAGGGCAGTGATTTGTACATAACAGGTGCTTGATAAATATGGAAAGAATGAATGAAACTTGGGCTGATCCTTTTATTTTAAAATATTGAATTGTCCCTTGTAACAAAGCAAACAGACAAGCAAATCTCATTCATACAGTTATTACATGCAACAATGGGCACAACATTCTACCCTTATAGCCCCTGCCTCTGTTAAGAGGAGAGCGATATGTTTTGTTATGACCAAAACTGGATATTGCATTTACTCAGAGTTTAAATTCCTTTAGTGTTCTTTTGAGTTAAATCAGTGTAGTTATGTGTATTTTTCTTCTGGTTCTGCTTATTTCACTGTGCATCATTAGGTGTATAATCCATGCACTTCTTCCTACTATGTTTCTCTTTATTCCTTATTCATTTTATACTGCACAAAAATATTTAATTATATTTATAAACCATAGTTTGTTCAGTCATTAACTTATGAGTACTCCCTTTGTTTCTAGTTCTTTGCTATTTAAAATAAAGTGTAGCTATGAATATTTTTATATTTTCAACTTCTGTTTCTGTCTCTGACCTCCTCAGGTTACATGCCCAATACTGGGGTTATTTGGGCAAAAGTTAGAAGTGGCTTAGTTACTTTTATTGAATAATTCCAAAATGTTTTCCAGAATTGTTGGGCTAATCCATAACACCAGCAGTATCATTTCAATATGCCTGTGTTCCACAATTCCTCCAGAACTGATTATCCCCTCAACTCCCCCCCCACCCCTTTTTTCTCATCTTCCCTATTTGCTGGGTGTGAGATGACATCTCAGAGGGTTTTTTTTCCCTAAATTTGCAATTAAGGATTCACCTCTTAACTCTAGTTGTTAATACTTTGTCTCCCTCCTTTTGTTTCTCCTCAAAAAAAATTTTTTTTTTAATTATTTGACCTTTTTATATTCAGGTTCCTTATTTGCAGCTCACTTTGGTAAATGGTATAATATGCTACTCTAAACATTTTTTTTTGCCAAACTGCTTTCTGGTTCTGTCTGTAGTTCTTAACAAACAGGGAATCCGTTTCTCAATGATTTGTTTTGGTTTATCAAAGACTAGGCTACTGTTTATCTGTTTCACTTAACTACTTTTCTATTTTTTACTTCATATTGAATAGTTTTATAATAACTAAGTTATACTGTATTTTTGTTTCTGGTGTGCTGTGGTCCTTTCTTTCCTGATTTTTTCGTTGTTTCCCTTGAGATTCTAGACCGTTTGTTTCCTCTAAGTGAATTTTGTTTATTTTGTCTAATAAAAGTGTCTTCTTGGTAGTGTGGTATAATGATCTGATCATTTTAAATATTTTACATTTTGTGTTTTAATCTGTATCTATCACTGGTCTTTTCCAGTGTTTCTTACATTTTATGTTTTCAGTTTCATTTAAAATAATTGCTGCTGGAATTTGCTTCTGGCATTCTTTTGTAACTGTTTTTTTAGTCTTCCAGACTTTGATATCCTTATGTTCTCTTCACTCTACCCCTAAATAAAATTCTTTTTCTTGGAAGGATATAATAGATATACTCTATTAAACTGATGAGGCTTCGAGTGTTAGCTCCTCCAGGCCAGTTTACATTTTGATTGATGGGACAAAAAGCCTGAGAAATAAAGTTGTAATTATAGAATTTCAGGTTCCAATAAGTGGAGAGAGAGAGTAGCAATAGCTCTCTGATTGATCTCTGGGCCTTAAGTCTCTTCCCACTTTAGTCTGTCCTCCACTGAGCTGTCATATTGATCTTCTTAAAGCACAGTCTTGGATCATGTCAAACCTCTCCCTCCACCACTCAGCAAACTTCAGGGACTTTGGTCTTCTCCCAGGATCAAATATAAAATTATGTTTGGCATTCAAAACCCTTCATAATCTAGCCTTTTTCTACCTTCCTAGTCTTCTTACATCTTACTCCCCTTTACATAGTCTTCATTAAGTATTATTATTAAGCATCTATGTGCCAGACACTATGCTAAGCTCTGGGGACACACACACACACACACACACACACACACACACACACACAACTTACAGGCCCTTCTCTCAAGGAGTGTACTGGGAGAAAGAACATACTAACAACTATGTACAAACATACACATGTGTATGTGTGTGTACATATACATATACATACATATATTCAGTCGTGTCGTCTTCATGACCCCATTTGGGGTCATAAGAGCATATGTTTGTATATATACATATATGTTGTATATATGTACATATGTGTGTGTGTGTGTATGTATGTATGTATGTATGTATGGCTGTAATCCAAAGAGAGAAGACACTAGTACTAAGAGGAATCAGGAGGGACTTTTTGCAGAAGATGAGATTTAGTAGGAAATTGAAAGAAACCAGAATAAGGAGAGGGAGAGAATTCCAGGTATGAGAGACACTCAGTGAAAATGCCCAGTTGAGAAATGTAGTATCCCATATGAGAAGTAGCAAGGAGGCCAGCCTCACTGGATTGAAGAATATATTGAGGGAATTAAGGTGTAAGAAAAATGGAGAGAGTTAGGATGGGGCCAGGTTTTGAAGGGCTTTGAATGCCAAATAAGATTTTATATTTGATCTTGGAAACAATAGCACCATGTTCTCTTTTATAATCTATGTGGTGGGGATTAAATAATAATTTATCCCTCTACTCATGCCAGACTCTCTCCCCACATCCCACCCCAAAGAAAATTTTGAGTAAACAAAAATTACTTTATTTTTTTTTCTCCCCTGGTAGGCTACCTCTTAAATTGGTTAGATGGTACAGAGCATTTGTACAAGGTTCAGAGGAAGTAAGAAAGATGATTAAAGGATGAAAAGAGAATCGTTTTTGAGGAGTGGTTAAGTGATTCAGCTTATTTACCCTGGATCAGAGGAGTGTGGCATGGAAGACCACAAAAGCTTTCAAATACTTTCATTTACTATCTGCTGGTTATACATAGTATGTTTTATTTCCTATTTTTGGTTAATGTGTATTCCACTTATATTCTTTGCTGATGCTCTCACATCTGTTTATTACTAAAACACAATTATTCTGTCAGTCTTCAGTTATTAATTACCTATTGTATGCTTATGAACTTGCAAGATATCATCCAACTCTGCTTAGACTGATTTTTGTAATTCCTCTGATGAGAGGAATTACAACTTTGGCATGGATTGAAAGTGAGCAGACAGGTATGATCAGGAAGTTAGTGAATCAATAGGCCCTTATTAAGAAACTATCATGTTCTAGCAACTGTGCTAGTTTCTTCTGGATACCAATATAAAAGTAAAGTAGTCCTTTCCATGGGCAAGTAGATGGGTCAGTGGATACAACATCAGGCCTGGAGTCAAGGAAGACCTGAATTCAAATGTGCCTTTAAGCACTTATTAACTATGTGACCCTGGGCAAGTCACTTAATCCTGTTTGCTTCAGTTTCTTCCTCAGTAAAATGAGCTGGAGAACGAAATGGCAAACCACTCCAGTATCTTTGCCAAGAAAACCCTAAATGGGATCATGAAGAGTCAGACACGACTGAACCACAGTAAAGTCCTGCCCTTAAGGATCTTATATTCCATTGGAGGAGACAAGAAGTCCCCAGATAAGTAAAGTCAGGAGATAGAAACAGGAAAGATCTCTTGAAGGAAGTGGAACTTGAATGAATTCAGCCAATCTGTATTATTACGACAACTTTGTGAAAACATTACTTCATTTTTTTTTTACAAAAATACATTCTTGTGAATTTTCCAAATAAATATTTTCACTTAAAAAAATGTTTTTTTGTTATTCTTAACTGTATTAACAAGCACTAACATTTCCATATACAAAGAACAGAAAAAGAGGATTGTATGAGAAACTATGAATCTGTTACATACAGCTTGATTTTTATTTCTAAATATATAAGTTCCAGGACAGCTAGGTGACACAGTGGATAGAGCACTGGGCCTAGAGTCAGGAAGACTCATCTTCACGAATTCAGGTCTGCCTCACTTACCAGCTATGTGACCTTTGACAAGTCACTTAATCCTGTCTGCCTCAGTTTCCCCATCTGTAAGGAAATGCCAAACCACTGTAGTGTCTTTGCCAAGAAAACCCCAAATGGGATCACAGAGATTCAGACATGACTAAAAACAACTGAACTACAACAACATAAATTCAATATAGTTCTAAAGATCTCCAGCTCATCTGTTTCCCTCAGCTTCCTCCTGTTTTCATTATATATTTTTAAAAATTCTTCATTGATACCCTTTTCTTCCCTTTTTTCTTCTTTGGAATCATTATCACTAACCTCTCTTGTTCAGTCCTCTATCCAGTTCACCAAGCTGTGTCTCTGTGTAGCTTATAGGATACTATAATATGTCACCAAGTAAGAAACTAAAATCAATTTATGGACATTTTTCAGCATATAGTTTTGAATGATTATTTGAAATAGTTTTTAGTTGATAGTCCCTGTCAGTAGGGGGTAAAATAAATCATTGCTTTCTGACATACTTTGAAACAGCTTGATTCTGTCAGGTAATGGAAATACAATGGATAGGAAGTTTTCCTAACAGAGGGAAAAAGATCTTAGGCAATGTCTCACTGTTTACCAGTGTTCCACAGACTGGGAAAAATTAAAAAACCTTTAATTCCCATTAATTTTGTCCCACTCACCTCTGCTTTCCTCCCCCCCCAAAAAAAAAAATTAATGTTTTATTATAATTTGTCTTCTTTGCGAATAGGAGGGTGATGTGGCCTTCATCCCTACAAGTGGTCTTAGTGGAGAAAACTTAATTACAAAATCTCAATCAAGTGAACTAACAAAATGGTATCAAGGAAAATGTTTGTTAGAACAAATTGGTAAGTAAAATTGCCTGATGATATTTTCTATATTGTTAATTGTTCAGAGTTCTTTAATTAAAAGGTATGGAGTAGAAATTTGATGTGATTAGTAAGCAGGAAAGACATATTTAAATAGAACTTTGGTATCTTTAAGGCCTTATCTTTTTTTCCCTCAGATTCTTTCAAGCCTCCACAAAGATCTATTGAAAAACCTTTTAGATTATGTGTATCTGATGTTTTTAAAGGTAAGTAACATGATATTTTTTAAGAAGTATGATTATTTTCTCACAATGTAAGCATATTTCCTAAAATGTTTGTAATTTTATCAAAATTTTACTGTAGATGTGAAAACACTAAAAAACATAAAATAAAATAAGCAATGTGATACATTAGAGCTATACCAAATTGAGAATGAAAGGTTAAACTCTGCTTTTGAAATAATTGATTCATATTTTAGGGAGTCAGCTTTCCCCAGAATGTAAGGTAGTCAGATAGCACTTAGTGGTACCTTGCTGTCCTGAAAGAAAAAAATTTCCCAAATTCAGAGCTGTGTTTTTTTTTTCTTGCTATTGCATATATTGCATACATATATTTCTTATACACTAGGGCCCAGATTGAATCATAGTTTGCATTATTATTATACTGGTATTGTGGAAATTAGATTATCTTAGAAATATTTAGTTGGTCGTTATAGAAATGTTAATTTGAGTATAGTCTCTTGGTAGCAAAAAGTAAGAACTATAGATAATCAGTTACTTCATGGGCACACAGTAATTCACTGCATCAGGCTATGGCATAAATTGAAACACAGGCCTTCTGGCTCTCAGTATATTTCTTTAGCTATTAGAAAATCCTGTTGTTTTGAATTTCAAAATATTCATTGAGTATTTGTTGTGCACAGGCTGTGCTGAATGCAGTGTACACAAGAACACTTAAGTATATGATACTGCCCCTGCCTTGAACCTCAGAAACTTACACTTGCATATGTGTTCTAATACTTGTCATCTTATTAAAACTTGAAAGCCCATTGTTGATCCCTAGCAATATTCTACACCAGAAAATTAAACAGATGGTTTGTAAGTACTTAAAAAAGAAGATTATGGGGACAAGGAGCCAATATAGCATCGACTAAGTAAAAATCATGCTATACCAAAAATAATTTCCTTTATTGATTCAAAGTAATGTCAACAGACCACTCTGCTGGATTGAAGTAAACAAGGGAGATTTAACAGCAATAAATAGAAAGTTCTGTATAGAATTTGAAAAACTCAGTTTTATGGATTACAGGGTTTAGAGTTCTGGCTTGTTAGAAGTTTATGTGAAAAGTACTGGGAGTTTTGGCTGACCACAAGCCCCAAATGGGGCAGTATGCTATATCTCCTAAAAGAGAGTTAATCCAGCCTTGCATTCAGAGAAGTATAGTATTTCAGTCTTGGACTGAAATCTCAGACTTCATCTGAGTTATTATTTTGCTTTCTTAGCACTAAGTTTGGCAGAGTGCATCTACAGAATTATCAATTGGAAGACAGTTCTGAGGCCAAACCTCAACAAGAATTACCTCTATAACATATTAACGAGTTGTGATTTGAGTCTTTGCAAAGATCTCAAATGAGGGAAACTTGGAATATCCCAAGCCAATCCATTCCACTTTGTAAAGCTCAAATTGTTAGGAAGTTTTCTTTTAAATTAGGCCTAAATTTATATCTTTGTGACTTCTACTTATGCTCAAAATAGATCAAACAAGAAAATGAGGGGATTGGAAACCATGAACAATTGAAGGAGCTTAAAATATTTAATTTTGAATGAAAAGGCTAAGGGTTTTTTTTTTCTTTTGAATATTTGAAGGGCTAGTAGGTGAAGAAGGAAATTTGTTTTATGATGTTCCCTAGGCTAGAGCTTGAAGCATTAAACCAAAATTAAAGGGAAGTAGACTTCTGCACAATGCAAAGAATGATTTAGTAACAAGTAGATAGACCTGGTCAGTAGTGGAGTGAAGCACCCTATAAATTAGTGGCTCTCTTTTTTATTATTAATAATAATAGTCATGATAAGAGCTAGCTTTATATAGTGCCTTAAGGTTTGCAAAGGACTTGACGTTTGTTTTCTCATTTGATCCTCACAACAACTCTCTGAGGTAGGTACTGTTATCCATATTTTACAGATGAGGAAACTGGGGATGAGAGAGGTTAAGTGACTTGCCCAGTGTCACACAATGAGTGTCTGAGGTAGAATTTGAACTCAGGTCTTCCTTACTCCAGGTACATCACTCTATCCATCATGCTACCTTCCTGTTTTTAGAAGTTAATCAGAAACTGAACAGCTAGCTAATGTGGAAGTGTAGAAAAGGATTTCCTCCATTAAGAGACAAACTAGACTAGGAAACTTTCAAGGTCCCTTCCAACTTTAAGAGTCCATGTTTCTGTATCCATAGTTAGAAAAATAATGGAACTAATTAGCTTTTGTCCTTTGCTGCCTGTTTTTATTGTCATCCACAGTAGAATATGATCATCCTCTAGTAATGCTTTTATCTTCTCTCTAGTTCTGTGTAGGCTTAGGTAATTGTAGTTAATGTCTCCAGGAGCCCTTGTTTGTTATTGGAAGAAATAGATGAGGGCATGATTCCTATTTCAACAGTAATCTGAAAGAATAAATTCACACTTTTACAGTCTAGATTATCCTTTGTTTGTATCTCACAACAAATGGTTTACACTAAAGACTGAAATTGCCTTTCTGCCACAGCTGGGGTGTCTTCCTGTTCAGGTAACTGTGGAGTTGCATCTGTTATTTTATAACCACTATTTGAAACTACATGTAAATGGAAGGCTAACTATATAAAGAAGGAAATCTATGTCAAATAAATGAGATAACAGAAATATGAAAGTGTAATTTGAGCTTTTTTTAACTAATTTTTTTTTTAAATGCTAAAATTTAAGAAGAAAACCTAATGTATCTACTACATTCCCTGTGAATTGTTTTAAGGGATTATTAAATGACAAAAGTTTAAATAATGGGTGATAAGATTAGGAGCAACCTAAGGGCTAGAGAGGTTGTGACTTGCACAGAGGTTCAGTGATTCAGTGGCAGAACACCTAGAACCTAGGTCTCCTGGTTTCCAATGTAATGTTCTTTTCTCTACATCAGACAGCCCTGAAGTTCAGTGTATATTAGTTTGCAATGACCTGTCACTTGTTTTCTAATCAGTAATTTTACTTGTCATTAGTAGGGATTAAATGTTATGTTCAGTTGAATGTTTATGTGGAAGATGGAGATTTGGGTATTTTACATACACACACACACACACACACACACACACACACACGTATGTATAGAGTTTTCTGTTGTTGAATGTTGAGAAGACAAATTTCAGTACAGCAAATTATTGACCAAAGAGTATATATATATCCAGTTAAAATAACATAAAGACAATCAGAAGGAAAGAAGTTCTAAGAAATGTGAACTAATTTGAATTACAGAATTTTATAACCTTCATAGAGTAACATAGTTGGTCCTTATTTAAGAACTTATTTAAGACTGTATTTAAAATTAAGTTTCTACTTGAAGTTTAACTATTATTTTGCTACTACTGAGAAAATCCTAAAAATTGAGTAGAATACATATAACATAGACAGACTTCAAATAAAATTTGAATACTTTAAAGATTACTTTGAAATACGAACAATTCTTTTGAGCTCTATAAATTCATAGGTAATGGTAACATAGGCTTACAAATTTAGAATTATAAAGGAACCTTAAAAGATCATCTAGTTCAACCTCATCATTTTGCTGATTAGGTAATAGAATGTTAGCAATACGATAGTATTTGATATAAACCATTTTAAAGTGTTGACATTTTACAGATCAAGGATCTGGATTCTGTGTGACTGGTAAAATTGAAGCTGGTTATATCCAGACTGGTGACCGACTGCTAGCAATGCCTCCTAATGAAACTTGCACTGCAAAAGGTAAGCATCTCTGAGCAGAGTTTTCTATTGCTAAATGTTGAGAAGACAGATTCAGTATAGCAAATTATTGACCAAAGAGTAAGCAACCAGTTACTGAAATTGTAACTGATTGTCAAAATGATACTAACTGTTGAAGTTAAATTGAGAAAACATTAAACGAATTTCTTCTGATGTGACTGTATGTGTAAATGTCTGTGTGGCTTAATATGTGTCAGAATTTCTGTGACATTGATTTCAACAGCCTGTGTAAGAGTTAATTTTCAGAAATATGAAGTTCTCTGAAGTCATTTTAAACTTATTTTGGGTAGGACAGAAGATAATACTAGTTGTATTCGTAGTATTTGTAGAGGTTTGAACTGTACTCATCCCTGACTCCTGACACCCACTGGCAAGACAGATTATTACACTTCATTGTTTTAGTTACTGTGAAGTAACAGCTTTGAAAAATGTACAATAGAATTTGTTTAGAGGGTTGGGAATTTAAGTTATAAAACTTTTTGATAGATGATAGATATGCTATAAATGTGTGTCAACTTCTCCCTCTCCCTTTAGGGTTAGCATTAACTCTAAAAGAGAGTCAAATAATTTAAAGTATATTGCTATGTTGGGAACCTTTAAGTTAAAGTAACAACAGCAGTAATAATAATGATAGCTAGCATTTATTCACCACTTTAAGGTTCAAAAAGTACTTTCCTTTTGTTATCTCTTTTGATCCTCACAACAGTTCCAAAGCCTTTGACTTTAGTACAGAAGTAAGATGTTGAATTAGAATTCTTCGTAACAGCTATTCAGGGGCAGCTGGGTGGTGCAGTGGATAGAGCACCGGCTCTGGATGCAGGAGGAACCTGAGTTCAAATGTGGACTCAGACATGTAACACTTACTAGTTGCCTGACCTTGGGCAAGTCACTTAACTCTATTGCCTAGCAAAAACAAACAAACAAACAAACATAACAGCTATTAAGCTGTCACAGATGCTGACTTTGAAAGATATAGTTTTTTTTAATCAGCATTTTTTTTCCTTTTTATTCTTAAGCCATGTATTGTGCACACTAAACTAGATTTGATTACATGTTGAATTGGTTTTGTAGTATGTCATGCATTTTGTTTTTATTAATTCATTCTATTGATTATATATTCCTGGAAGATTATATACAGTTACTAAGTGAAATTGATAGAATAGAAAAATCAAAACCAAAATTACAGCTTTTGTCCCATGCTTCTCTTGCTTAAGTATTTTGTTGTCATTCAGAATATTAAATGCCAGAAGTAGGAACAAAACTGAAAAAATTCTAAGATTTAGAACTTTAAGTTAGTATCTTAGAAGCCCTTAGAGTTATAGTTTAAAACTCTTCCCGTTATCATTATCTATAGTTTTGTTAAATACCAAGTGCCTACAGATATGCTGTGATTCGTTAAGGTGATACAAGAGTTGCCTTTATAGAAATCTGAATTTCCAGGAAAACTGCATATCTGAAACTAAAAATCATTTAAAGATCAGTAGATTGATTTGAGTATGCTCTTACTCTTTTTAACTTTTCTTGCCTCTTTCCTTGCATTATGATACCACCTTTAGATTGAATGATTCTTAGGTAAATCTCTTTTTCATATTTGAATCATGGATTTGTACTGAATGATGAATCCAGAACTGTAGGGACCCTCACTAACTAACTGGACCCTGTCAGAACTCATTTTTTTAAAAGTGGACTTAGAATTTAAAACAGTTTTTCTCCAAAAGGCAGAGTAAACAAGTGATCCAATTCAAACTAGAATTAAGCCTACTTTCTAAAACTTTTGACTTGTAACTTTATATATTTTTTCACATGTTCAACTTAATAGACACTCTTTAGCTAATACATTAGAAACACTTAAATTAATCTGTGATTTTTTTTTTAATTAAATTTTTAAAATGGAGGTCATGAAGAGAGAGTGTTGTATAGTAAAAAGAGTACTGGATCCATAGTTAGAAGACCAGTGTTCAAATCCTGGTTCTATTTCCAACTACCCTTTGAGGTAAGTATTATTATTATTCCTATTTTACAGATGAGGAAATTAAGACAGACAGTGGTTAAGACTTGCTTGGGATTGCATAGCAAGTGTCTGAGACAGAATTTGAACTAATATTTTGCTGACTCTAAGTCCAACACTGTTGGCAACCCTTCAGGAGAAAGGAAGGTCAAATAGGGAAGGTTTAGGCCGCGGCAGCACTCTAGTTATGTGCCAGTTGGGTCTGATATGCTACACTGGGGGCTGCCTATTTTTTGAATAGCTCCTGAATTAAGAATAGTTTTGTAAATAAAGTTTTGTTGTACATTTTAAAATACAATACAATTTTATTTACAAATATAAAAACCATCAGGAGCAGGGAAGGATGTGGTTCAAAAATAGGAGGAGGATATTAGACTGCAGGCTATTGTTTGCCAACCACTGGGCTGACTAAGAAAAACTGAAAATGCATTGATTTCAATCTCATATTTCCAGTCCTCAGTGAACCATGAATATAGAGTTTCAGGACTATCAGCATGTCAAGGGAACAGATGTCAGGACAGTAAAGTCATGATATACGTTTCTGGGAGAGCGGAAAGCATGAATAAGAATAGCGTTGAAGGTTTATGAAAAATGTCTTGCCATAGAGAAATACATCCTCTTCGTATCAAGACATAAAGGTGGCGATTAGTATGAGAGAAATGTAAAAGATGTCATTTATCTCAGTTTTCTGAAAGCCCTTAACAATTTTTTTTTGTTTTTGGTGAAGCAATCAGGGTTAAGTGACTTGCCCAGGGTCACACAGCTAGTGAGTGTTAAGAGTCTGAAGCCAGATTTCAACTCAGGTACTCCTGACTCCAGAGCCAGTGCTGTATCCACTGTGCCACCTAGCTGCCCCTAACAAAGTCTAACTTGCAAAAATGAACTCATATTACCTTGAAAATTGTCTGTTGGGTTCAAAATAAAGGGAGATGATAAATGGCAAAAGCATTTCATTCTAGGAGGGTACATGAAAAATACCAAAGGAATTACTATACTCATTAGGCTCATTTTTTTTATGTCTTCAAAAATGATCTAGGAAAAAAAAATATGCTTTAAACTATCAGTGCTCATTTGTAAGATCTTATGATTTAGAATGTAGTCAAAAAAAATTCTCAGTGTTCTACAGGAAAGAAGAAAGTCAGACTTGAAAAACCAGTGATAGATGATGGACTATTTGAGATATGGTGACCCTAAATACGTCTTTCAATATTTGATCTTCTGACACTTTTTGTGTCCAAGATCACATCGATGTGGGCACTCCCATTAACAGTACAAGCCTTAGTCTGTCCACATCTTCTCAATCATTGGTTCAACAAATATTTATTGACTAGCTTCTTTGTACATTACACTGTGCTTTATGTTTGGGAGTTGGGAGATGAAGAAAATATGGACATATTCCTAGGCAGTAGGGAAGCAACCGTTAGGGAGACACAGAGAAGTGACAAATAAGTGGAAAAAATGAGGATGAGAAGACATGGAAGAATGGGATCAATTATGCATATAGAGGGGTTTGCCTTGGCAAGGGGAAGGGCCATTTTTCTTGTGAAACAGGGGTGAAGGAGATAGTAGCGATAGGCTCTGAGTAATGTGAGGTGAAGAAGAGAGGACAAGAGGCTCTGAGTAATGTGAGATGAAGAAGAGAGGACAAGAGGAGACATATACAATAATGAAGGAAAATGACCTCTTTTTCAGTGAAAAGTGAGGCAAAATTTTCAGCTGTGAGGGTTGGGGAAGGGAGAGCCATAGGAGGTTGAGGAGAGATGAAAAGGTTTGGAAGAGTTGCTGTGGTAAGTGGGATAGTGAATCGATTAGTGAAGGATTGCTTTGCCGGAGTGAAGGGTTAGTTAATAATATATAATATAAATTTGTGGTAGACTCTGTGAGCATGATTTCATGATCTTCTCTACTTTGTTCGGCAGCATTTGAATACAAATGAAGACAGCAGATTGTATGAGTAACTCAAGGCTGAGGGGGACATGATCTTTGATAGGATAAGTGAACCAGGAACTTGCTAAAAGAAGACAGTGTAGAGATCAACAGGATGTGGAAGGGAGAAGAGCACACTTTGGCAGGGGCGATAATATAGGAAAGAACTGAAAGGTGGAGAAAGTGGAGGTCACAGTGAGGGTGAAGAACAGGGTTAGGGAATTCAAGGCAGAGAGAGAGAGAATGAGAACATTTTATGATCAGAGAAAGGTGTTTCCTTTATCTTGCTTTGGGCAATCACTTCACATCTCTTGGTGTCACTTTCTTAAAACCCTGTGAAGAAAGAGGTTAAACTAACTCTCTAAGGCCTTTGATAGCACTAGACGCTATGAACTTTTCTAAATTTTCATACCTATACCTAATTTAACTCTAAAGTTCTGCTTGTGAAAGATTTTGATACATAAGTGATGTCCCTCTGCATAAAGGCCAACTGCTGACCTCTCTGTGGTCAGTCAAAAAGGTCTCTAAATAATTAAATGGTATTGTAACATAATCATATCTGGATAATTAAAATATATTATTTTTCTCTAAAACTTTTCATATTGTTAATTATACTTTGTAGTGTGTAATCCTACAACCAAACTTGTCTAAGCCACTATGCCAGGTTGCTAGCCTCTGTATGAAATATAATTTAACCCCCCCTCTCCCCATTCCTGAGAATGCTACATAACAAAGACATAAATATTGTTGTTTAGAAATTAAGTTAATAAAGATTTATAGTAAAGTGACTATGAATGATTAGAAATCATTCTATTGAAAAATATAGTTTCAGTTGGAATAATAACTGCCTTTAGAAAGAGAATGGTGAATGAAAAGTTTGACCAAAGTCAAGTAGATAAAGAATTGTTCAATTTGTAAATGCTTTTCTTTTAACAGATTTACACTTTATATGTTTAAAGTTGCTTTCAATCACATAAAAATGAAACTGGAAAAAATACTTAAAAAAAATTTTGTTGTCTGTGTCTCCTCTGAACAAGAGGATATTCCCAACTTATGAAATTTCAACTCTCATTTCCTTAAATTATAATATTAGTGGATATTGTTGTGCCTGGTTTACCAGTGATTCCACCAAGCTTTTAGGTGGCCCTCATCAACAAACTTGCCTTTTCCTTGGCTTAATATATTCTTGCCTCTACTGTATGCCATACAGCAGAGGAGTTTGTGAGAAAGGTACAGAAAAAAAACTTGCAGGCAATATTAATCACAAAATTTGATTTTAAAAGTCTTCAAGATGTTATTTGTATACAAATAAACTTGTGTACATGCACTTTTCTGATTCTTTTTGCTTGTTTCCTACCTCTGAATATGGGTCTGAGGGAAAATTTCAAGGCAGGCTACTTATTTACTCTGTTTTCAAAAACTTCTGGAAAATGACCTGCTGTGAATTTGTATGACGAACTAAATATAACTCTACCTTATGTTGCAATGTAAGTTTCTTTCTGTCTTTAGAAAAGATGGTGAAAATTGTTGACCATTCCCCAGAAACTTGAACTTAAAATCTTTATGAAATAAGGAGAAAGCAACTTGTTATAGGCAACTAAAAGTCAGTTATATCTAAGGTGATACTTTAGCAAAGTAAAGTCTAGAGGAAGTGTTTGACTTTCGTTCAAGCTTTTTACTATTTAGCCATTCATATTGAAAATGATGAGTAATGACTGAGGCCTAAACGGCCCAAAATTCCTTGGTTGTTTATAGCTCAGTGTCTAGGTATTTCACTTATACTTTGGTTCTTACTCATTTCCAGGAATCATGCTGCATGATGAACCTGTTGATTGGGCAGCGGCGGGGGATCACGTTAGTCTCACCTTGGTTGGTATGGATATCATCAAAATCAAGTGAGTGCAAAAATTCGTTTAAGCTGTTTTGAATATGAACCCTAAAGACCTATGTATGCTTTGCAACTCAGTGATTCATTGAGGAAAAAAAAAAGTTAGGCTGCCTTCATATTTACTGTGAACTTCTACTTTGGTTCTAGTGATCTTTTAAGGCTAATTAGCTAAACCTTGACTAGTTAAAACAGTAGTAATAAGTATCAGTGAACATATTTATCACATTCTTTGAATGGGTTTTGCAAGGTAAGAAAATGATTGAAGATTACTGATGTGGAAACCACATTAACCCTAAACTAGAAGGGCGTATTCTCAAAAAGTCCCTAATTAACTGCTGTACCTTTATTTGTAAACCAAACTGAACTGATTGAAAGGTATTTCCACTACCTGCAAATATGTCTCTTACCCCCTTCTTTTGCAGTGTTGGTTGTGTGTTCTGCGGCCCCAAAGAACCCATTAAAGCCTGTACTCGTTTCAGAGCTCGGATCCTCATCTTTAATATTGAAATTCCCGTCACTAAAGGATTCCCTGTAAGTTTTTTTAATATATTCATTTTGTTCTTTTAAACTTAAAATATATTATTATTATTTTTAGAAACTTTGTGTTCTAAAGTAACTTTCAGCCAAAATAAAAGCAAAAACCTAAACTACTAACCTGTCTTCTTGACACCGTGATTCTGCAATAGTCATGAAATAAGTTAAATGGAAAATTTGATCCAGATTTTAAACTGAAATGCTGCTGGAAGTGATTACAGAGGGATTCATCTACCATTAAGGAAACTCCATTTTAGAATGTATTACCTTAAGTGTTAGAACAGAAAAAAAAAAGTTTCAAGAGTTTTAAAATCTTAAAGAATCATCTAAGTAAAGGGATATTGTATATATTGATGGTATATGTATGTTAATGGTCATGCATAGTTACTGCGGGTTACACCAAATAACCAACATTACCGTGATTGAACCTTTTAGAGAATAGCTTCTTTAATGCTTTATAGTAGGGAATAAAATTTAAAACTTGGAATAGTAACTTTTTTTTAAAAAAAATAAGGTATCACTCAGAAAATATTTTGCAGTGGGTGACGCCAACCATTATGCACAGAAAAATTCACAATAGAAAAATTAAGAAGATTACCTCTTCCACTAGCTATAGAAGACAGCCAACTTCTCAAACAGAGCAGAACTAAGACAGGACTTGCTGGCAACTGTGTTGTGGCAGAGCGGTCAGTTATGGAGCAAATTGTTGATCATAGTAGTTCATCACACATAGTGAAGTGAGTTAAGGTAGTATCTTAAATGCTTAAGGCCAATTCACAACTTTATTTCCGACAAATCCTTGAGAGTTTTGCAAAATGGAAAATGTGAAAAGCACTAGACTAAGTGAATAGAACAGGGTAGAAGTATCTTTTCATATATACACACATACATATGTGTATGTGTATATATACACATATATGTATGAGGATACATATATATATATGAATAGTAATAGCTGACATTTACATAGCTCTTAAGTTTTGCACAATGACATATACATAATCTTCTAATGGTATATAGTAGGCATTTAATAAATGTTTATTGATTGACTGAGACCCTGTGTAGTGAAGTAAAAGGTAGTATCTAGAAATATATCCTGAATAAAATTTCCTTAGGTATGAATTAAAAATCTTTAAATCAGACTTTTCTTATAACAAAGAAATGACAAATTCTATAGAAACTGTATTTTGTGGTTATCATATTTCTTTGGATGTTAATATTCTCTCAGGGGTGACACCAACACTGATAGCATAGAACTTCGATCTGGGTACTTTTCTAGAAGATTTCTTCTACTTTCTCTTCTGCATTATTCAAAATTTTTTCTCCCTTAGTCAAACTGTCTTTTAGTGGGGTTGAATTATTTGTTATTTAGAAAACATAAGTGAATCTGTCACCAATTAATACATGTATGACGTACTTGTGTGCATATATTTATTTTTGTGTATATATATTTATATGTAGACATAGATTTTTGAGATTAAAGAAAAATTTGGTTTTTAGGACTTTAATTACTTCATACACCGTTATAGTAATAAGTGAAAAAATGTTTATGAATGTAGAACTTGACTCAGGAATGATACTTTGTAATTCTATCCCATATCATGAACTTCCTCCAAGAAAAAACAGGGTGAAAACATTTTTGTTTCATTGAAAATTATATGTGGCGTGGGAAATTTCAGTAAATGTGGCTTTTATTATAAGAAACTTTGAAAAATTCACTGTTGAGAAATTGAATGACGGAGCAAGTGCAAGTTACTTATTTCTGGTGCTGAACTCATTCTTAGAAAGCGGTATATCCTGCAAGTGAAAAGGGCGGAGAAATTACTAAATGATTTTACTCATGCAGTTCTCTGGATTGCAATTCACAGCATTATTTGCCAATAAAGGCCATAGAGAGGTCAGTTGTTGCTCTAAATAGTAACACTGTCTTCCTGTCTGCTGTAGATTCTTAAGTATGAAACGAAAGTTTTAAAGTATGGCTTAATCAAATTCCACTTTAATATAGTGGTAAGATCCCTAATCTTGGAATTATACAACCCCTAGGCTAAGTTCTGGCATTGGCACTTAACCAGATGCATGGTCCTGGGCAAGTCATCTAATATCTGACATTTCCACTACAGGGTGGTTTTGTGCAAAGCCTTTTAAACTTTAAAAATGTTATATACATGTGAGTTATTACATCATATGTAAATACCAAATTTATATTTAGTGATAAATTCAACAGGCATTTAACAAAAGTTTTGTGTCTTAAGGATAGAACAGTTACAAAATATAGCTAAAACTTGATTCCTGCTGTCATATAGTTGATCTGGGAGGAAGAATAATATGGATGCACAAATACCATGATGACATATGTTTCAAAAAATGGGCTCTACAGTCAGACCAGTTCATTCTCTGTTGATTTTAGAGTAACTCGTGAGTTTGGGGGGTGGGAGGAATGGAAATATAATTGTCTTCTCTAAGTGTTTGGATTAGATTTTTCTGCTGCTTGGCCCCAGAGGGTAGAACGCAGGCACTGTGGGTTGAAGTAGCTGAGAGGCAGTTTCTGATTCATTGTAAGGAAAATCTTAATAGAGCTGCTGAAGAGCGGAATGGACTGCTTAAGTAGTTGTTGGTTCCCTGAAGGTTTCCATACAGTTTTAATGAGTACTTGTTGGGGATGTTGTAGATGGATTCCTGTTAAGATAATGGATGGAACTAGATAATCTCTGAGGTCTCTTTCATTTGGAGGATCCTGTAATTGGAAAAGGGTGAGTGAAAAAAAATGTATTTCATATTGATTGAGTGGAGATAAAATGATATTTTTATTAAAAGGCAATAGGTTATCTAGTACAGGGGTGGGGAACCTGTGACCTTGAGGCCACATGTGGCCCTCTAGGTCCTCAAGTGTAGTCCTTTAATAATTATTAAGGAGATTTGTTCTGTAAAGTTTGGATTCAGTCAAAGGGCCACACTTGAGGACCTAGAGGGCCATATGTGGCCTCGGGGGCCACAGGTTCCCTACTCCTCATCTAGTGTGTTTTAGTGTTTCACAGGTAAACCACAGGTCACACTATTTGTTGGGCAGGATAACACAGAAAGGCTCCTAACACTAATAGGTATTCTAGCACAGGTTCACTTTCGATTTGGTCAGACAGGAAGACAGCTTTGGAGGGGTTAAATAATCTTACTTTATTCTAGTCCAGTCTTCTCAAAAGGGTTGCTGGTAATGGGAGCACCAACTCCTACAGCATTGCCTAATAACACATCTCACAGGGGCGGGCAAGAATAGGAGTACAACTCCTTCAAGATCCCTTAAGCCTCAATGGGTGCTTGAGGCTTACACAGATACCCCCTCCCAAGCCTTGATGGGAGCTGATCAAGGTAGGTACATGCATTCCTCTGTGCATTGCCCAAATCCCAAAATGGGCTTCCCCAGTCACTGACCAGTGCCCACTCGCTTTATACGGCAGCAGACGAAGAAGGTATCTTGCCCACATTTAGCTTACAGGTTAATTTTATCAATACCATCATGACCTAGCACAGCACTGGTGTACATTATATCATCCCTGTATCGCACTGTGCAAATGTGGTGGAGATGTTTTCAGCCATAATTTGTGGGAAATATTATCTAGAATCCTGGAGCTATTGTCTAAAAAGGAATAAAAAAATCCTCCTTACGCACACTAAAATTCACCTTACTTACTTACATTTAGTCAACAGTATATTCCCGTCTGTCAACATAGAAATCATCCATTCTTGACTAGAAAACCACTCCTGCCATTCACCTGGATTAGGGCTCGTGTTTCTTTTAAGCTACGTGATAAACCTTGAAATGTCATGTTCTAAATTCTTACAACTGTATATCTGAGAAAAAACCAGGAAGTGGCTATGTTTGTCACTTGGTCTGTGCCTTGATACCGCCACTTCTTGGTTCTAGCTGTCTCTCAGGTAAGTCAGTCTTTTTTTTTTTTTTTGAAGATCTATCTGCTTTATTTTTTTAATTAATTTATTTTGAATTATCAACAGTCACTTCCATAAGCTTTTGAGTTTTAAATTTTTCTCCACCTTCTTCCCCAAGACGGCACACAATCTGATACAGACTATACGTATAGGTTCCTATTAAACATATTTTCATATTAGTGATGTTGTAAGTAAGAATTAAAACCAATAGGAGGAACCACCAGAAAGAGGAAACAAAACACAACAGAATTAAAAAATAGCGAATAGTATGCTTCGATCTGTATCCAAACTCTATAGTTCTTTCTTTGGATGTGGATAGCATTTTCCATCAAGAGGCCTTTGGAGATGTCTTAGATCTTTGTGTTGATGAGAAGGGTTAAGTCTATCAATATTAGTCATCGCACAAAGTGGCTGTTACTGTGTACAACATTCTCCTGGTTCTACTCATTTCATTCAGCATCAGACCATACAAATCTTTCCAGGTTTTTCTGAAGTCAGCCTGTTGATAAGTCAGTTTTAACCCTGTGAGTAGTTCTTCCTTTCTAGTCTGCCATCCAGACTTGATTCGAATGAAGAAATCAAGGTCTAGGGATGCAAAATGATTTGCCTTAAGTTTACATAGAAAATCAGTGGCAGACTAAACCAGTCCATAGACTGTTGATTTAAAATTCAATTAAATAAACATTTACTAAATGCCTGCTACATGAATGATGCTGTGGTAGTGCTAGGTATGTAAAAATAAATACGAAAGGCTCTGCTCTAAGGAACTGATAGTCTACTGAAGGATCCCACATATACACAGATAAATAAATGCAAGTTAGTTGGAAGGAGAGAATGTTAACAACTGGGCATGGGTGTTAGATGAGGGTAGAGAGTGGAAAATTCACATAGTTGATGCCAGCGGAGTTGAACCTAAAGAATGCTAAGGATCCTGAGGCGTACAAGTTGAAAGGGAGTAATCCTGGACATGAGGGACAGCCTTGGGTAAAGACAGGGAGGGACAAGAACTGGGATGTCACATCTGGGAAGCTATAAACCAGCGTGGCTGAGTGTGAGATAGGGGTTAATATGAAATAATTTGAAAGAAATATGGAAACCCAATTGTAGTTGGCTTTAAATTACAAGCTGAGGAGTTTGTATTTGATCCTAGAGACAGAAGGGAGCTAATGAAGATTTTTGAGCAACAGAATTATAGGTCAGACCTTTGCTTTAGGAAAATTGTTTCAGCAACTGCATAGAGGATGGATGGGATAGGGGAGAGAATTGTATGTAAAATTAATTTTGCTAAGTTAAAGAAGGTAGCTTGGTTATCTACTTTGTTGTAGCAAACTACAGTGAGTAAGGCAGGGGTTCTTGATATAGAAACTGATATTTTTAGAAGTTAACAGTGGCCAGAGTCAGAGTTAACGATCTGGGTCTGCTTACCTTGAGAGCAAACCCCCAGCACAACTCAGTGGCTTGTGATCTCATAGTGTAGCATATTGCACTAACTGGTGTGAATGAGAGTCTGAGTCATCAAAAAATGTATCCTGCAAATCAATACTTAATAAGTCTTAATAGAAGTAATTAAATTTATACTCAGTGTTCTGTCTAATAAAGATGAGATGATACATCTGATACATTTTAGAGAGTTGTTTTGTTTTTTAAGGGGAAATAACTTTTCTATGTTAAAGGGTAAAACTTTAGTTATCTGGAAATTTACTTATATATAACATTTTACATGACTTTGGTATCTTTTGGTACCATTCAGGAAATCAGGGATTTATACCCCTGAGTCTGTGGTCATTCCTCTCTACTTCTACAGTACCCCTTCTGGCACCCTGCCTAGTCCAGAAAAGCATACCATTTAAAGGACACTATTTTGCTACAGGTCAGAAGAATCTCTATTTATAATAAGTCTTATTGTCTTCTTAGGGACACAATATATCTACAACTCATTTATACTTTTGATTATTTTCATGAGGATGGATTAGGCAAGGAAGTGTGAGGCTTTTCATGTATTATACAATGCCATCTGCATAGTAAATATTTGTCAAATAAGAAGGAACAAAAAACATAGCAAAATGAAAAGAGCATTGGCCAGGGAGTTAGGGCATCTAAGAACAGTTGTAATTTCTCATTTGGTAAAATAAAGGCTTGATCTCTAAGATGGTTCTAAATTTCCTAAGTTGCACTATTCTGGGGTTTTCATTTTCCAACAATGCTGACTAAAGTATATGTTACTATATGTACACTGAACACAGTAGTCAGATGAATGAATGAGTGTGTGTGTGTGTGTGTGTGTGTGTGTGTGTGTGTGTGTGTGTGTTATAACGTAGTCTGATACCTTCAAGGAGTTTCCATTCTTGTTAGGGAGGTCAAAACTGTGAGACCTCAAATTAGAGAACAATATAGGATTATACATATAAATGCTAAATTAAAAATAACCAAGTGCTAAAGTATATTGTATAGGATGACATAAGATGAGCTGCTATGTAGCATATTTTTAATTGTTCAGTTTTTATCTTAGGTGCTGTTACACTATCAAACTGTAAGTGAACCTGCTACCATCAGAAGATTGATTAGTGTCCTACACAAAAGCACTGGCGAAGTCACAAAGAAAAGACCCAAGTGAGTCTTTCACAATGTAGAAATACCAGCAAGTAATGTAAATAGTGCTTTGGGCTTATTTTATAAAATATTGTTCTTTATAGTAAGTAGAATATATTTATGGTAGTTCTGGAAACCATATTCTCATTAATTTAAAAAAAATGGATAGTTCCTATTAATTTATATAGTTGAGAATGCTAATAAAATAGGTTTCATATATTGATTATTTCTGAGAATAAACTGTAGAAGTGTATAATGTTAGATGGTATCAAATCCTGTATGTTAAATGTTAAAGTTTAAATTATCACTAATTTTTCAGATAGAATAGTATTGTTCTCGCTAGCAGAATTTACACACACACACACACACACACACACACACACACACACACACACACACACACACACACACACACACACCCCTACCTTCCCTTCTAAGCTGTATGACCACTTCACTGAAGTTTATAAACCTTGCCAGCCTAAGATCTTGCAGTCTTTTAACTACTGTTCTTGGCTTGACCTTGTTCTCTAGTAGTCTGGTTGCATGTTAGTACCTACAGTGTCTGCTATCAAGATAATATTCCACTTTGGAGAAATTGTAGTTATTTAGTAGTAAAACTTGTACTCTGAAGACATACTGTTGCTGATAGAAGGTACAGATTATTTCCTCCTCATAATCAAGTACTAGGTGTTGGATCCTTTCTAAAAATGTCCAGTTTCTGCAGAAGTTTGATCTTCAAGTATGATCAGAAACTCAAGAATTGGTCTTCCTAATCACTCCATGTCATGGGAGCATATCCTTCTCCTGTTTTAGATCATATTATATGGAAACCTACTGGACCAAAACCCTTTTCTAGAATGATTTGAGAAAGATAACCTGTTGTACTTTCTGTTGGGGAAAATATCACTTTAAAGAAAGAAGCTAACTAGTAAGTATAGAAACTGGCATTTATAGTTGGTTTTGCATGATAGACTATTGGAGTTAAAAAACACTTTACAGATCATTTAACTTTTCCTTGATACATCCAGTAATAAGGAGCTCACTCTCATTTACTTTGGGTCAGCTCTGACTATTAGAAAATTTTTCTTTACATTGAGTGAAATTTGCTTCCTTAATCATGGCCTCTAATTTTGCCTTCTGGCATGACCTTCTTCCACACAACAGCCTTTGGAGACAATTGTGTAATCCTTACGGCTGAGCATCCCTAATTCCCTGTATGACCTACATAATGTCATAAGATCTTAGTTTTTGCTCTGGAAGAAGCCTTAGAGATCCTATAGTCCAACCTTTTCATTTTATAATTGAGAAAACTGAAACCAAGAGAGGTTGATTCATTTGCCAAGTTCTCATAGAGCTGGGATTGAAACCCCAGTGGTTGTTCTGATGACAGATCCGTTGTGCTTGACCTTGCTGCCTCCTGTTCATACTTCTCTTGAGAATTTTCAGTCAGCATCTTTCTGAAAATGTGGTACCAGAAACTTAAACATAATGCCCCAGTTGATGTCAGATCTATGTAAGCTATAGTGGGTCTCACTTAAACTGAGATGCATTGTAAGACTGCATTAGCTTTTTTGGTAACTGTGTCATGTTGTTGGCTCATATTAACCTTAAAATTAACTAAAAACCCTGTCTTTTTCATATAAGCCATTATTCAGCCAAATCTCCTATTCTTTACATATACAATCGGCCTTTTGGTCCAAAGTTCAAAAAGACAGTTATTCTAATTATAGGACTTGAAATATAATAAGGATAGTGTAATTTTGTTAGTTTTAACCTACTTTTAAATTCTGTAGTTATTTTTAAATACTGCTTCTGACATACAACATATTAAATGACTTTTTAAGGTTTATGTCGTCTGATGATTTTTATCTCTAAGCCTTATCCAAATTAATGATCATGTTGAATAGAACAAAAAGCAGAGTCCTGTGGAAATGCACTAGATTTGCCTGCAGGTTAACATGATTCCATTAATCAGTCATTTTATTTGATTGCGAATCCTTCTGTTATCATCAAGTCTACCTTTCTTCTTCTTCTTGTCCATAATGATGTCATGATAAATTTTGTTAGATACCTTGTTGAAATCAATGTAAACTATCTCTGATTTTCTCCTGATCTACTAGTCTTTGAATCATATTTTTAAATAATGAAAATGGCTTATTTGGTAATGACTTGTTAGACAGCCCAATATGGTTTGTAATGATCACTTTTTTTCTGAGTGCTCATAAATCATAATTTAGATAAAGGCACTTTGTAAATGTGTAAATGCACTACAAAATGGCAATTATTATTTTTTAAAGATTTTTGAGGTTGCTTCAATTAAATAAACATGTATAGCTTCTCCATTTTCAAAAATCAGTTCATTATTTGTCTTCTTCAGCTGTCTGGAGCTACTTTTGTAATCCACAGTTCCTCAGAGATTACCAACAGCAATCTAGTGATCATATCTGCAAGTTATTTCAGTTCTCTGTAATAGAATTTGTGTAGACACTTAAACTTATTTAAAGTAGCTAAGGTGTCCTTTTACTTTTGTTGGACTTCTTCATTGTTCATAGATTTGCAATATTTCTTAGCCATATTTGAAGATCATCCTATTTAGTAAAGAAGACGGTAGCAAAGTGGGAACAAAATAATTCTACTTTCTTCTGTTACCTAGTGTCATATACATTGTTCCAAGCAATATTCTTTCTATTCATTGTTTAGCTCCTTACTATGAATGTGATTAAAATCTACCTTTTCTTCAGCTTTACTTCATTTAGCACTCTTGCTTTCTTGACACTGTACAGATTTCTCCCATTGTTAGTTATGTATAGGCTTAGCGCATATCTTTTTTTTTTTGAGGGGTAGGAGGAAGAGGGTAACAAATATGTATAGTCAAACCCAAAAAATTCTAACATTGACTGTATTTAAAAAGGAAAAACAGACAACACATATCTTAATCTCTGTCATCTCTGTCAGGAAATGAGCCCTCCAAATTTGTGGATGGTTATTATGTTGATCAGAGTTCCTAAGTCCTTTAAAATTATTGTTGTTTACAGTATTGTTGTTGTTGTATAGAGTGGTCTGTTTTTTGTTTTTATTTTTAATTTTATACCAATACTAAAACTTAAATACATAATAAGAAAAGAAAAAGAAACATAATGAACTTTAATATAAAATAAGGAAAAAAAAGTCGTGTGCATAGCACGACATAGGAGAGATTCAAAATATATAGCAATAACTTTTCATTTCAAGAAAGCCTATATATTAAATACTGTGCGTTATGTTGAAAGCTGTCCATCTTTTCTTTGCTGCATTGTAGTTTTCTTTTGTTCTTTGCTATATACTTTGCTTTGGTTTTTTTCCTCCCTCCCTCCCCCCTACCCACTACTGCAAGGGTATTGATATATACATATACTTATACATATATGCACATACATATATGCATACATACATAAATACATAAATAAACATATACTTTCCCTAAGAGATTCTAGTCCTAATCTTTGTATTTATGTTTGTGCATATCTCTTTTTTCCTATCTCTCCTAACTCCTCTACTTTACTTCTCCCTGCTACTTTACCCTTCTCTTACTTAACCTACTCCCACTCCATCATTCCCTCCCTTATCTGCCCATTCCCCTGAATCTAAACCCCCTTCTACATCTCCCTTTTAACCTATTCCCATACTCAGTGTTCTGTTTTACCAAAGTCTGGGGCACATGGCTGACTGGGCCCAGTGTTTCCTTCTCTTCCATGATACATTTGAACATAAGTTGATGGTCACTTTTTTCACATTATCCCTATTCAGGTCTACTTCACCAACTACTTCTTCCTGACTGGTCATAGTAAGCCCAGAGTTATAGTTCTTATCTCTTTCTTTGCTAAAAGCTGAAGTAGTCTGCAAAGTGAGTTAAGAAATTAAGTCAGGTACTCACTTTCAGCAGACTTAATCTTTGAGGATCCATGTTGTCTCAAATACATATTTTCAATATTCATTCAGCTTGCTACAGTGTACAAAGTTCACCAGTCCTCAATAATAGCCTACATTTAAGTATAATGCTATAAGGTTTACAAATGGATGTAGTGACTTAGGTTTATAAATCTTTTAAAAGTGATGCTAGCTCCCAAGGCCAAATCCTGCTTCCCTCATTTACTAACCATGTAATGTTGGACAAGCACTTAACATCCATGAATTTCAGTTTCCATATCTATAAAATGAAAATATTTGAATGATCTCTAAGATCTCCAAATTCTCTGAATTCTTGTGCTCATTTGTTGTTCCAGGAATGTAATTTGGGCATGAGAACAGTGGGAGGGAATGACATCATGGAATGCTTGAGGGAAACTGGGAATTTCCTCTGCTTAAACATTCTTACATATAAGAATATACAAATTCCTTCTTCACACATTCTTACCTTACTCATTTGGCCTAATAAACTCCTTCTTTTAAAAGTCATTGTCCAAGAAAATTTAAGCCTATAAAGTAGTTCACACATTGGTACCATTTCTATTAGTCTGATAATTAGCTTGCTTTCTTTTTAATCTCCGATTGGTATCTATTAAACTATGGGAGTTTAATTTGTTTATTCAATGGGAGCCTTGATTTGAGGTGGAAAGATACTTCTGAGAAGAGCTGGTTTGGATAAGCTGCAGAAAGGTCAAGGGGAGCTTTAGGTAGCCAGAGGGCAACATCCTATGAGAGATTACAGAAACTGGGGTGATGGTACCAAAGACAAACTTATTTAGTTTTTAATTTTGTCTGGAGACCTGGTGGTGGGTAGCATGCCTCTTTGCCACTGACCAGGGTGGAATTCTGTTTAACTTAAGGTTGATTTTTAGAATACTCAAGGTTGCTGTTACCTGATTCTTACTGTAATAATCCCTGAAGAAAAGGCATTATAATGATACTGAAAGTATTTATGTAAATCAGTGGGAAAATATATACAAATTGGTGTTTCTGGGTTTGATAGCTTTCTCATAATTGATCCAAAATTACATGTCTGTGTATATTTGTTTTTCAAAAGATTCCTTTATCTTTTCATAGTTTATGAAACCCTGGTTTTGCTTATCTGTTTCTTTTTTTTTAAGCTTCTTTGTTAGGTTATTTCAGTTGTAACTATCTATATTATGTGTCCAAATGGTTGTGTTTTTTGACAGGTTGTTGACTAAAGGCCAGAATGCTTTAGTAGAACTACAGACACAAAGACCTGTTGCTCTTGAATTATACAAAGACTTTAAAGAACTGGGGAGATTCATGCTGCGTTATGGTGGTTCTACTATAGCTGCAGGTGTTGTCACTGAGGTACAGTAATAAGGTTATGGCACTAATTTTAAAATGTCCATATTGAGATTGAAAGAAAATGTGGAATATGGCAGTAGTACAGAATTTCTGAATTCATTTTTCCCTCACTTTTTTAGTTTATTGTTTTTATTTTAAAATAACAAATATTTTAAAAATCACCCATCCCTCCCACTGTTTCACCTCCCTCATTGAGCAAGTTCAAACATATAAAACCAAACAAAAGAAAGGGAAAACAAACCTCCAAACTAAACTTGATAATCTCAAAATACCCTCCTTAAATTGTCTATTCAGATTGAGCACATGAAAAGTCTTAAAAAGCATTCTATTTTCTTAATTTAAGGAAAATGTTTTGAAAAATAGGACACGTTAGACATGTAATTCAACACAAAATCTAAATCTATAAGTCTGATATGTTGAGGAATGACTTATTTATTTTATAGGATTACTTTTCATTCGCAAAAGTGAAGAAATAAATAGCTTTATCCTCCATTTTTGAAATATGATTCCATTTTTTTCTTTTTCTTCCTGGCTTTTTGGGGTTTTTTTCCATTTATTGATAGAGCAAAAATGTAAGACTAAAAATGAAATATTTCAAATGAGATATGATACCATTTTTTACAATTTACTTTTACATGCCCTTCCAGAGCTTGCATGGTATACCAGAAAGATTACTGGCCTATGAAGCAGGAGACCTGACTCTAGTCTCAAGTCTTCTACAAACCAGCTATGCAATCTTGATCATCATTTCATCTCTAGACTTTCATTTCTTTAACTGTGTACTCATGTCATATACATATTCTCTGAGATCCCTGCTAGAATTAACATTGTGTGATTCTAGGCTTGTGTAACTTTTCAGGAAAAATCGAATTATGAAAAGCAAGGCCTATCTGCTTGAAAAAAAGAAGCACAGCACACACAGAGAAATAAAATTCCCCGTATTATGATAGTAAATATGAATTTTAAGAGCATTGTGACTTTTTAAAAATCAAATTTAATTTTAAAAACAGATTTCAGATTTCAGATCTCTAAAATTATGATATTTAAAATAATCGTAATAACTGCTTTTACTGGGCTTTTAAGTAACATCAAAATTAAATTCAATATATTTATAGCCTTTTCTAAGACTCCAAAAGCTTCCATGAATTTTTTACATACATTTCAGTAATTCAGGAATCTGTTATTTTGTCATTTTTTCCTTCATCAATGCTGAGAACCTAGTAGTTAGTCTTTGATAGTTACAGGAGTCAAAATAATTCTTCACACTGCAGCCAACTTGGTGATGAGCCACTTTGAATTTAGCAAGGCTAGTCCTAAGATGACAAAGAGATAGCCATATTAAATGGCCTAACAACTCTAAATCTGTGATCCCATTATCTTTTCTACCTCCATAGCCTTTGAGAACACCCAGAAGCATAGCACATAACACAATACAATATCTGGATAGGACTTCAGTACCTAAGGTTATAAATATATTAAATAAGACATTTTTTTGTTTTGTTTTGTTTTTGTTTTTGTTTGGCTAGGCAGTGGGGTTAAATGACTTGCCCAGGGTCACACAGCTAGTAAGTGTTATGTGTCTGAGGCCGGATTTGAACTTAGGTAGTCCTGACTTCAGGGCCAGTGCTGTATCCACTGCACCACCTAACTGCCCCTAAAACATTTTTTAAAACATTCAATTGCCATAAAATAATCAGAATTTGAAAATGCAAAGGAATTTTAGAGATTGTCTGGTCCAAAGCCTTCATTTTACAAATGTGGAAGGAAACAGAATTCAGAGAAGGGGAGTGCCTTAGCCCAAGGTCATGCATCTGTGTATGATTGAGCTAACTCTTAGCGGCCTAGTCTTCTGATCTGATGTCTAGTCTTGTATTTTTCCTCCAACATATTATTGCCTTAGATCATCCTTTTTAGCCAAACTAAATAGTTGTTTTATTTATGGAATCACAGGTTTTTCATGCTCATGTTCCATTGGATCTACAATCTTACCAGTGTATCCCATTCATCTTTTATAATATCCCATCCCATTTCATAACCCATCCATGGCTGTCATCTTGCTAATTAGAAAAACAGATTGGGTTTGCAAGACTATTTGAGGGTTCCCTGGGTAAGCAATTAAAAACCAGTAATACTTGTGTGAGATGTGAAGACCAACAATGGCATGGTGGATGGACATTTGGCCTTGAGGTTAGGAGCGCCTCTGACACAAATGTAGCTCTGGGACCCTGCACAGAGCCTTTAACCCCTTAGTGCCTCAGGCAGTTCTTAAAGACTATAAGCTACAAAATGGGTGCTGATCAACACTGGTAGAGTTCCCAAATGGATAAAATCCTAGATCTGATTAAAAAAAAATATTAAGATTCAAGTCCAAAATGGTTTCACTTATTTAGTATTAATCTAACATTTTAAGTAATTGCTTTCTGTTTTCTCAAGTCACTGCATTCTGAGCTTATCTTTTTAAAAAACAAAACAAGAAATACCTTCTCAAAATTTTATGCTAGCTAGTGTTCTTGATATGAATCTAAAATTACAGTTCTGTGAATGAAAATTTATAAATATTCTTCATTCACAAATGGTTGACAAGGTTGGCAGTGATTGGTTCTTTTTGCCAGCAAAAATGTGGTACAAAGCTAATTAGCTTCTTGTTGCTTGAAGACTTGGGCTCTGGATCCATTTCAGCCAAACATAAGCTCTGTGATCTTGGGCATATGTAAAGGTCCTAAGTGAATGGAGTTAGAATAATATCCACAAACCATTTATCTATTTTTTAAATTTTGAGGTAGTCCAATGTAATCTGGTAGTTTTTAGGCTCTGCTCTGCCTAGAAAAATAGGAAGAGTTGTATTCCACGTTTTTAAAGATAACAGTCTCTCCCTAGCCCCTACACCAATTCATTAATTGCTTGGCAAGAATTTCAGATTTTTTAAAATTTATGGTCAAAGTAGGCAGATTGAGTTTTATATTCTTTCTAAGTTTCTTTGTGTTCTAGGGTTTGGGGACTAATTTAATATGTTTGCTATTATATATCATACTATTCTTTAAGAGATAGTTATCTAGAACTTAGCTAAAGAATTTCAAGGAATAATGAAATCAACTGAGAAATGTAAAAGTAGAAAAGTTGTCAGAGATAGAAATTATAATCTCATTGGGGAGGATGAAAAAGTTTTTCTCCTCGTTATGTCAGTTTCATTCATTGTACTTCTAAATTTTGTCTGTTATGAGATTAATTAAAACTTAATAAGTGGACTTTTTTCTTTCCAGATAAAAGAATGACAGTGGGATCAAGACCTTATCCTCTAACCAAAGGCCGTGACTCAACTAGACCTCTGTTTTTAAAGAATTCTGTTGCTCCAGTTAAATAAATAACATGCATTTAAGTGTTTTAAATGAGGGAGAGAAATTTAAGCTGCAGTAGACTGCTAGGAAGTATTAACATTTTATCCTGCAAAAAAAAGGCCAACTGACAAGGGAATGCCACCGTTGCACCTTCATTTCAAAAATATTTTCTGTATGAAATTTTAGCTAAAAGTTATGGAAATTATCAGAAAGATGTATTAGAAGATATTAAATCATCATGAAATGGAGTCTTTCCAGCCAAATACCAGAATGTTTACAGTTTTTTCTTTTGACTTGTGAATTTACTGCACGTTCTTTTAGGAAGATTGACTAAATTAGGCTGTTAATGTAGTTAAAAGTTGACTGGGATCTTTTTTTGAGTTGACTGAGAAAGAATTTCCCGCCTTTTCAGAGAAGGGCATATTGTGTTGAGCACAAGAATGCCTCTACCCCCAAAATAAATTTGAAAATGTTTAATTTGAAATTAATGGAAGCTGCTCCTGTAGTGACCATATTATTTAAGAAATGTAAAACAAGTAAATAATAAAGTACCCTGGTTTGAGCATAACAGCACAGTGTGTTTTGTTTCTTAGAAGTTATTGGAAGTTTGTACAACCTTTACTTAATAGTAATTCTACATTATATTTCTGTAGGGAACTTTTAAATAGATTCTTAATCATTCTCAGAATAGTAGAGCAAGGCTAACTTGTTTCAGAAAACCTTCTTAGATTAATGGCCAGGTCCACTTTTCTAACTCACCAATTTCTGTCAGTTTCTTGAGAGTAAGAAATATGTCTGTTCTTTAAAGAGAGTCAAATCCTATTTAAAAAAAGAAACTGAAACAAAACAGAAACAAAGCCACACAATTATATAGTTCAGTATTTAACGTGTTTCTTGGAGAATCAACGTTATAATGAACAAATGTTACTTTTGTGAGTGCTTATTGTTGATGAAAAAATATTAGTGATGAAATATCAGGCCTCCTCAATGCTGTATAAGCTAAAGACTGGAATCAGTTTCTATCTGTGATTGTTTCATAGTAACCTAACCATACTTGCTAATTTTGCAGATACTGTATAAGTAGAATTAGGTGTTGTGAATGTAAAAATTTAAGCTCCAGATCCCAATATGCATAAATTAGTGAAGATCGTTATGAATGTATAATTTGCATGTGGTTTTGGACTATTTAATTTATAATATTTTTTTAAAAAGCCCATAGATCCAGTTTTTTAACTTTAGTAAAGATGCTTTTAAAAGTATCTTGTTTGAAAACATTCAGAATTTAAGATATATAGCAATATCTCAGGGCAAATCATTCCTTTTTATTCCAGGGCAAATCAGTATTTGTCTCCTATAGCCAATACAAATGAATCTATTAACTTTTTATGTGAAAAAGATCTGGTGGGTTTTGTGGACTAGAAATTCAGTTACCAGGTGTGGTGTGCCAGAAATATCTAACGCAGTCTTAGGTTTCAGGAAAGAAGTGTACTGACCCAAACAAGGGAAGGGAAGGTCGCTCTGCACTTCTACCTAATAAAACCACATGTAGAATACCATCCTCAATTCAGAGCACCACATTTCAGCAGGAAGGGCATTAGCAATCCAGAATATGTCCGGCGGAGGGTGGCCAGAAAGATTCAGAGCCTGGAGGTTGTGCTGTACGAGATTCATTTGAAGAAATTGAAGATGTTCATCCTGGAGAAGAGATCACTTTGGGATGTAGGGTACCTGTTTAGGGTAGTTTAAAGATGGTCACATAGAAAAGGTATTGGACTGGTTCTGCCTGGGACCCCCAGAATGAAATAAAAAGCAACAAGTAGAAGTGGCGAGATAGATTCAGATTAGATATGAGGAAGAATTTCCTAAGCAGCCTTCTCAGGTTCCTAACAAAAGCTCCAAATGGCCTTCCTCGCTGGCAAATAGTGTATACCTTAGATTTAGAAACATCTGTTAAATGCCAAGTCTGTGGAACTCAGTCCACTGTCCTTTCAATGACATCATTTTTACTTACACACTTACCCAGAGGTGTGACCTTTCGCTTACTGAGAATTACAGAATCAGTCAAAAAAATCCTCAGGAGCCATCTGATCCAACCTGAATCCTCACCACAAAAGCCCTAGCTGTTGGTTTTCCCACTTTGGCATGAAGAGGTTTCCTTTTGAAGAAGCCATACCTGCTTTCAGGTAGCTCTAATCATTAGGATTTTTTTCCCCCATTTATGCCATATATGAATGTCTTTCTTTTCAAAATTTGCATCCATTGCTCATTTTTTTAATGTTAAAAAATTAATTTTCAGCAAACGTACATTTCCACAAAGAGCAGAAAAATAGACTTCATTCCACATGAAACTGTTCACCTTAAAACAGTTTGGCTTTTTTTTAAAATTCCTTCACAATACTCTCCAATAATCTCTATCCTGCTAGATTTTAATTCAAACCCTGCAACTAACTAGCCATGTCACTTTACAAAAGCCATTTAACTTCTCTAGGTCTGAAGTTCCTTAAATTGTACGATGAAGGAAAGCGACTAGATGATCTTTGAGGTCCCTTCCTTTTAACAGTCAAGGGAACTGACTATCTCTCACATCCAGCTAATTCTCTCCACTTATACATCTACCACTTTAGTTCAGGTCTTAATCACTTTTCAACTAGATAATTTCAGCAGCCTCCTAATTTAATTGGTCTACCTGCCTCAAGTCCATCCTATAAATTTCGGCCAAAGTAATTTTCCTTAGGCATAAATGACTAGGTCACTCAAACTCTAGTGGCTTCCCGTTGCCTCTAAGGATAAAATGTAAATTCCCTGACCTAGCTCCAACCCATCTTTCCAACCTCACTGGGTATCACTCTTCCTTCCATGCTCTGCAGTCTTGCCAAAGTGGCCTTTTCTGTATACACGTGACACTATCTCTTGTCTCCATGCTTTTGTATTGGCCGTGGCACAGGTCCAGAATGCCCTCTCTCTCACCTCTACCTTACAGAACCCTTCTCTTCCTTTAAAAGAAAGCAGAAGCACCCTTTTCTGCCTGAAGCTTTTCCTGATCCTCCTAACCACTAGTGGCCTCCCTCCAAAACTACTTTTTAACTACCTTACATATATATTTATTATATTTATGCTGTATACGTCTACATATGCACTTCTTGTTTCCCCCTTTGGGTTGCAAGTTTCATGGGAGAAGGAACTGGTTCATTTTTATTACTTTCATAGATAGAACACGTATTAAGTACATATTATGTTCCAGGCACTGTGCTAAGTGCTGGGAATACAAATAAAAAATAAATAGGCAGTCTCTACCTTGAAGGATGTTACATTTTTTTTAAACATTTAACTTTTTATTTCATTTTTCTCAATCACACATAGAAATTTTTTTAATACTCTTTTTAAAAATTTTAGAGTTTCAAATTCTCTCCACCCCTCTCCTATCCCTCCTCCTTGAGAAGGCAAGCAATTTCATACATATACACACACACTCGTATGTAATTTATATTTACATATAATATATAATTTATATTTATATATTTTTTTTCTGAAAGCATCCTGCCTGTCATTTCTTATAGCACAGTAGTATTCCATCACAATCATGTACAACTTGTTCAGCCATTCCCCAATTGATGAGCATCCCTTCAATTTCTAATTCTTTTTGCTACCACAAGAAGAATGGCTATAAATATTTTTGTATGTATAAGGCCTTACATTCTAATATGAGCAGACAGTTCATACAAGGGAGATGAAAAGAGAAAGGGGACAAGTTGGAAAAGTAGTCTGGGGAGGGGTAGGCTGATCTGGGTCTATAAATCAGTGTGGGTGGATGGCCTTGGTGCTTCCTCAAATTGAGGTTCCTGGAAGGAACTCTCCAATCCAAGAAGGAGTCATTAGGAGATAGAGATGTTGCCAGAAAGAGAAGGCTGCTAGAGTGGAGATGGAGAGGTTGACTTGTTAATGGGATGGTTTGGGTTAGAAGTTATATCCACAATGCCTAGTATAGTGCCTGGTGTATAGCACTTGCTATAAGGCAAATAGGTGGCACAGTGGATAGAGTGTTGGGAGTTAGGAAGACTTGAGTTCAAATCCTGCCTAAGATGCTTACTGGCTGTGTAATTGGTTAAATTACTTAACCTTTCTATTATCATCTATGAAGTGAAGATACTAACAACACCTACATCACAGGGTTATTGTAAGGATCAAATGAGAAAACACGTAAAGCATTTTGCATTTAAGCTCTTATTCTTCGTTTTCAACGAAGATCAATAATATCATGGGGCGATGTCTTGACTTATGCATGAATTGGATTTAAGTAAGACAGAGTTGCACAAAGTCATCAGTTCCAGAGTCATCAAAGTCCAATAGCAAGATTAAAAGTCAAGACGACTGGATGCAGTGTGGCCTTGGCATCTTCGTGTCTAACCAAGCTCTAAGTGCTCTACAGCCCCTGCTTCAGCTATTTTCGTGGCTGTTGGAACAAATTGTTCTCATCCACCCATTCCACTGGGAGAAGTCTTCACATGCTTGGGCTAGATACCCCTACCCCACTAAATAACCAACAGGTTTGAAGCCTGTTGGATAGCCTCAACCTGGTTTAGACCATCTGCTGAGACAGTTTACTGAGGTATGACCACTGCACATGCTACAGCTTCTTGGAGCCACAGGTGAGAGTTGCTAGGTAGACACCAAAGGTAGATGAGCAGCCCTGAAAAAGGCTTGGCAAGCCATAACTCTTCCGTCTCCACGATCTAGTACTCTGAAATTCCCCTTTCTGACCAGAACCTCCCTTATTCTTACACCTCTACTATTGTTCTTCCTTGTTCTCCATTTTTCTTGCTCTGGCCTGACGTCCTTGTAGTCTTGACATTATAGTTGACTAGTTCAGGTATATGCTGTCAGTTGCCCATGGTGCACTTGCTTGTCTTATTGCTAGTCACCTCTTATAAAATCCTCACTATCCACCTTCTCTATTCCTGTTCGTGTGTTCCTGAATATACCTGGTGAGAGTCATACAGCTGCACCAACTGGGTTCTTTACAATTTTCTTATGTTTTTCTTTTTAAAAAAAAAATTTAGTTTTCAACATTCACTTTTATAAGATTTTGAGTTTTAAATTTTCTCCCCCTCCCCAAGACAGCGTGCAGTCTGATAAAGGCTATACGTGTACGATCATATTAAACATATTTCCACATTAGGTGTGTTGTAAAGAAGAACCAAAGGGGAAAAAAGAGAGAGAAAATAATATGCTTCAATCTGCATTTAGACTCCATGGTTCTTTCTCTGGGTGTGGATAGCATGTTCCATCATGAGTCTTTTGGAATTGTCTTAATTCATCGCATTACTGAGAAGAGCTAAGTCTGTCAACGTTGGTCATCACACAATATTACTGTTACTATGTACAATGTTTTCCTGGTTCTGCTCACTTCACTCAGTACCAGTTCATGAAGTCTTCCCAGGTTTTTCTGAAGCCCACCTGCTCATCATTTCTTATAGCACAATAGTATTCCATTATGTTTATATGCCACAACTTGTTTAGCCATTCCCAATTGATGGGCATCCTCTCAATTTCCAATTCTTGGCCACCACAAAAAAAGCTGCTATACATATTTTTGTACGTGTGGGTCCTTTTCCCCTTTTTATGATCTCTTTGGGATACAGACCTAGAATTGGTATTGCTGGATCAAAGGGTATGCACAGTTTTATATCCCTTTGGGCATAGTTCCAAATTGCTCTACAGAATAGTTGGATCAATTCACCACTCCACCAACAATGCATTGGTGTTCCAATTTTCCCATATCTTCTCCAACATTTATCATTTTCCTTTTTTGTCACATTAGCTGATCTGATAGGTGTAATGTGGTACCTCAGAGTCGTTCTAATTTGCATTTCTCTAATCTAGTGATTTAGAGCATTTTTACATGGCTATAGATAGCTTTAATTTCTTACTCTGAAAACTGCCTGTTCTTATCCTTTGACCATTTATCAACTGGGGAATGACTTGTATTTTTATAAATTTGAGTCAATCTCTATATATTTTGGAAATGAGGCCTTTATCAGAGACACTGGCTGTAAAAATTGTTTCCCAGCTTTCTGCTTCCCTTTTAATCTTGGTTGCATTGGCTTTGTGCAAAACCTTTTAAATTCAATGTAATTAAAATTATCTGTTTTGCATTTCATAATGTTCTCTATCTCCTGTTGGTCATGAATTCTTCTTTTCTCCATAGATCTGACAGGTAAACTATTCCTTGCTCTCTTAATTTGTTTATACTATCATCCTTTATGTCTAAATCGTGTACCCATTTTGACTTTATCTTGGCATACAGTGTAAGATGTTGGTCTATGCCTGGTTTCTGCCATACTCTTTTCCAGTTTTCCCAGCAGTTTTTGTCAAATAGTGAGTTCTTATCCCAGAAGCTGGAGTCTTTGGGTTTCTCAAAAAGTAGGTTACTGTAATCATTAACTAATGTGTCTTGTGTATCTAACCTATTCCACTGATCTACCATTCTATTTCTTAGCCAGTATCAAGTAGTTTTGATGATTGCTGCTTTATAATACAATTTTAGATCTGGAACAGCTAGGCCACCTTCCTTTGCATTTCTTTTCATTAATTCCCTTGATATTCTGGACCTTTTGTTCTTCCAGATGAATTTTGTTACTAGTTTTTTCTAGTTCTTTAAATTTTTTTGGTAGTTTGATTGGTATGGCACTAAATAAGTAAATTAATTTAGGTAGAATTGTCATTTTTATTATATTAGCTGAACCTACCCATGAGCAACTGATGTTTTTCCAATTCTTTAGACCTGACTTATTTGTGTGAAAAGTGTTTTGTAATTGTGTTCATATGGTTCCTGGGTTTGTCTTGGCATAGACTCGCAAATATTCTCTACTGTCTACAGTTACTTAACATGTAATTTTGCTTTCTGTCTCTTGCTGCTGGGCTATGTTAGTAATATATAGAAATGCTGATGATTTATATGGGTTTATTTTATATCCTGCAACTTTGCTAAAGTTGTTTATTATTTCAAATAGTTTTTTACTTGATTCTCTAAGTATGCCATCATATCATCTGCAGAGTGACAGCTTTGTTTCTTCATTGCTTATTCTAATTCCTTCCATTTCTTTTTCTTCTCTTACAATTATCTTATTTAATCTTTCTTTACAGTATTGTCAACAAAGTCCTCATTGTTACACAGCAATTCTTTTAACTTTAATCACACACTCCACTCAGATACCCTATACCATCTCCTCCTTGACATTCCCACCACAAATCCCCATGTCTCACTTTAATAAATTTTTTTTAAAAAGCCATCCACTGAAATTTACCTCTTTTCTCCCACCCCATACCTCAGAACCTCTCTTCACTCCTCCCCACTCTTCCCTTCTTTGCTCAAGTCTGTTGAAAAGGAAGATCTCTTTGCCAATGCTGCTACTCTCGCTCCCCACTTGTGGTCTTGATCCTTTCCCACCGTGTCATCAAGGTTATATACAAAACCAAATCTCTTATGTATGGCTTATTATTAAAACGAACACGTTACCAATGCCAACCTGTTTTCTTTTTGTTGTTGTTGTTGTTCTCTTACATATATATATATTTGAAATGTTTTGTTAACATGCACACTCTCATCTATTACTTTCCCCCATCCCCCCTGTAATTTTAAAATACAATAAACATTTAATGAGCACCTACTATGTGCTAGGCACTGCACTAATCAACAGGGATACAAATGAGAAAAAGAAAGACAACTCCTGCTCTCAAGGAGTTTATGATCTACTGGGATAAGACAATTCACAAGTAAAAAGCTGTCCATCACAAGTGCAGTCAAGCAAAACTAACTCACACCCTGTCTATGTCTGTACCTATTTATCACCTCACTACCAAGAGGTGGGAAGCATGCTTTATCTTCAGTCTTCTGGAGTATTGTGATGAATCACTGCATTAATTGAGCTTCTTAAGTCTTTCAAAGTGGTTTTCCTTTACAATTTTGTAGTCATCGTGTGAATTATTCTGGTGCTGCTCAGCGTAAGTTCATTGTAAGTCTTTCCAGGGTTCTATGGATTTATCATATTTTGTTGTTGCATAATAACTACCTTGGGCAGCTAAACGGCACAGTGGCTAGAGTGCTGGGCCTGGAGTCAGGAAGACTCATCTTCCTGGTTTCAACTCTGGCCTCAGACATTTAGTAACTATGTGACCATGAACAAGGAATTTAACCCTGTTTGCCTCAGTTTCTTCCACTGTGAAGTGAGCTGGAGAAGGAAATGGGAAAACTACTCCAGTATCTCTGCCAAGAAAATCCCAAATAGGGTTTTGAAGAGTTGGACGTGACTGAAAAATGACTGAACAACAATAAATAGCTAGCAATAATATTCTATTACATTTTATATAACGTTTTTCCAACCATTCCCCCATTTTGTTTCCAATTTTTTGGTGCAATGAGAAGAGTTGCTATAAATATTTTTGTACATATAGGTTTTTTCATTCTATATTTGATTTCTTTATGGTTATATGCCTAGTAGTGATATCATTAGGTCATATCATAGGGTACACATAGTTTAGTAACTTATGGTATACAGTTCCAAATTGCTTTACAGAATAGTTGGACCAATTCAGTTCCCCTAGCAGTATATTAGTGTGCTTATTGTCACACAGCCTTTAACAATTGTCATTTTCCTTTATTGTAATCTTCACAAATTTGATAAGTCTAAAGAAGAAGCTTACAGTTTTAATTTTCATTTCTCTGTCAGAGAAATTTGTTACAAAGATTTTCTCAGTTCACTGTACCTCTTCTAATTCTAACTTCATTGATTTCATTTTTATAAATGCTTTTCATGTAATCACAATCCCAATTTTATCTATACCTTATTTGATCAAGAACTCTTCTCCATCCATAGTTTTGAAAAGTATGCCCTTCTAATTTATTTGTGATATGACCTTTTATACCTGGGTTATGTATCCTTTTGGATACATTGTCAATACATGTATCCTCTTGGATACATTTTCAAGATATTGGGAGACACCCTGTTTTCCAGAGCTGTGCCCTAAGCTTGGTACAACAACAATCCTTTGTGCTCACCCTCTGGATGTTCTCACCCTGTGGCAAAATCACATAATTATTATGTTGTTTTGACCAGCACCAGGTATTCTCTAATCTTGTCCAAGCTCTGGACCAGTTCAGACAAGTACCCATGTTCCAGTCATGGTGTCCTACTATGAATCAAACTTGTCACATTGTCGTTGTCATTGTTCCCTCACTTTGAATTTTTTTTTTGTTTTATTTTGTCTTGAAGGCAGTGGGCATTAAGTGACATGCCCAGGGTCACATAACTAGTAAGTGTCTGAGGCCAAATTTGAACTCAGGTCTTCCTGACTCCAGGGCTGGTTCTCTATCCACTGCACCACCTGGCTGCACCTCCTCACTTTGAAATTAAACTTCTGTTTGATTCCTTACTCTTCTGTCTCTAGTCTGTTTTGTTCGGCTCTAGCCATCCACAGGTTAGAGGCCAGTTTGGTGCAGTTGACATCGCAGTATATGGTAGGAAGTGACTATCTAATCCTAATTTCTGTCAGAATGCTTTTCAGTTTTCCCAAAAGCTTTTGTTGAACAGTGATTCTCTTAGTTGGCGTACCTGAGTTTAACAAACATTTCAGCACTATGATTGATTGAATATTCCTCAGTATCTTTTGCTAGATCTGTATCATCTTTCTGTGTTGATGGAGATTTATTATGGGAATAAAACCAGTTCAATACGTGGAAAATCCCTTCAAAATGATAAAAGGTATAATCATTTCAGATCCCCAACACCCTCAGTTTGGGAAGTTAGGTATTTCCATAAGAATCTAACTCTTTTAAGGACTACTGCTTTCCCACATGTCTTTGATAGGCCAACTAAGCTATTGAGTAATGGGTAAAAAAGGGGAGGAGACTTAAGTTGAGGAATAAGTAAAGCCGTGTGAGCTCAGTCAGCAGAGTTGTAAAATAGTGAAAGCAGTTGGTTAAAATGGCAGGACAGAAGCCCCTTTTGGAACTGGAAAACTTTATTGCTGGTAAATTTATTCCCTGCAATTTACACATAGATTCCTATGACCCATCTACAGGAGAGGTGTATTGCAAAGTTCCAGACAGTGGCAAAGAAGAGGTGAGTTGATTTTTTTTAAAATGCATTGATAAATTGAGGGTGTCATTTTTCTGAACAAAAAGGGAAGATAGGATGGTGAGTCTGAAGTGGAAGTTGCTAAAACATTACATGGGTCTTGGGAAGCTGATTCAAAGCTTTTGAGTCCATTGTATTATAAATAATAGCAATGTAAGATTCTACCCCATTTTGAGGTCAAAAATGACTCAGAAATTTGGCTAATCTTAATCTTAACCTTAGCCAATCTGCTTTTTTTCAACATTGTCTAAGCAGTGGCTAGCCCAATATGGGTTTTTCCCCCCAGTTTTGTAGTTCGATTTAGTTATATTGCGCTTATTTTCTATTTCTATTTTTTTGGTTGTTTTTAGCTATTACTATTTTCTCTTTGCACAAATGGAGTGTCTGATTAGAGTTATCGTAGTGTTGAAGGTATTATGGTAGATTCATTAATATGTTAGATCCCCACAGGATATTTCCTAAATTCTCTACACCTCTGGATTTGGTGTCTAAGAAAATGTTACTGGACTGAAAGAATGAAGTTCTTTAAAATTAGTTCTCTGGGAATTCTCTGAAGAATTCTTGTCCTTTACATTTGCTTTCCCATTGTTTGGAAGTGGAGCTATATTGTTTGGTTTCCCAACACACTTTCTCTTTCTTCACAAAACGAAGATATGATCATGGCATCATAGCTTGGTGTTGAAAGGGACCTGGGTTTCTGGTAACTACTGTGTGATATTCAGCCTGAACCTTTTTTTCACTACTGTAAAGCAATTAAATGGAAATTTTATTTTACCTTTGAGTGAAAATTAGTCTGGTAAGATATGTGCTGTTAAAACACTAAAAACCTAATATTAAACTCCACGAAGCTACTAAGCAGAGAGTTTCAAGAGGCTTAGCATCCTTCCCAGTTATTGTGTGGAAAAGGATAATAATTCTTCTTATCCTGCGGGCTATGTGTTTAACATTTCATTTGTAGTAAGGAAATAAAATGTCAGTTAATTGGTAGCTCAAGCTTTGCAGAACAGTTTTTGTTTTTAAGGAAGTCACATTTTGTGTGGTTGAGTGTTGGATGCAGAAGTTCTTTACAATTCTCAGAGCTAGAAAGGATTATAGATATTAGCTAGCTATTATACAGGTGAGAAGATTCAGATTTAGGGAGTACTTGCCCAAGATTAAATGGCTAATAAATGGCAACTGGGACTTGAACTTCATTTCCTTGGCTCCTAGTAGAATCCTAGCAGTCATATATCATGGCTGTTTTAGCTCAGAAGAAGTTCTGAAGAACTGTCCTACCCAGTTTTGTTTATTTGTCTTTATTTTAAACCTTTAGACTTTTGCAATCCTGTAGTTAAATATTAGCAATAAGATAATGGTTAGGTGGTTAAACTGTAACTAAAACTTTGATTCTGACTTGAGCTAGAGAAGTGTCATCCTAGCACTGGGACATCCACAACATTCTCCTTTTATCAAGGTATTTTTAATGGCAAAGAATTATATATCTGCTATAAGTCCTTAGGAATCTTTTCTATCCCTAGAGCATAATTAAAATTCAGAGATTAAGAGGTTAATAGATTTTGATTTGGAGCTAGAAGAGACTAAAGTTCATTCAATTCAACATCCTCATTTTACAGAAAAGATTGAGAAAGGTTAGACTGTCCGTGGTCACACAGCCAGTAACAGAGCCAAGGTTTTGAACTCTGCCCTGACTTAAAATCCAGTCCTCTTTCCACTGCACCGTAGTTGCTTCCTAGTACACACACTATATATACTCATTTTCCCAGTCACCCACAAGAAACATTCTTTTCACAATCAGATGAACCAGTGGACACAGTCTTGGACTTGCCCTCTCCTGTGTTTCTTTAGGTCAGTGATGACCTGATTTATGTTCCACAGAACTGGAGAATCTTCTGAAAAATTTCCTTAGTAGCCTCAAAACACTATATAAATGTGAATTATAGTCTCTTCTGTCTTAGCCCTTACTGGTTATATGCTTCACTCCAGTTTGGATTCAATTTCTTGATACTGTATTTTAAGACAGAGGTTCTTAATCTTATTTGGCCTGCTGCCCCTTTAAAAAGTACTCAGCACTCCCCGCAAAAATCTACTTTATTTAACCCTTTAACAGTTTTTTGAGATTGCGTCATTTCAAAAACTGTAAAATGTGTTTTTAAAATTGACACCCCTTAAATTTAATAACTTATTATACATTTGTGGGTTTTTTCCTGCATTGAAATTTCGATGACATAATATTACATCATAAACTATATGGTATCGTATTATAAACAAGTCTTTATACACACATATTCCTGTCAATGCATTCTGGACTTCCTGACAATGTGGGACATGCTTGCTTGCCAACACTTGCTTGTTAAGACTTGTTGGCACACTTGACCACTGATTGGTTATAACTTGCATTTTGTGTATTTATTTGGAAAATGTAATTACTACAGTTTTAATTCTTTTATACAACAGATGAAAAATGTACAAATGGTTTTTCAAAATTTTCTTTCTTTGTACTTCCATTGCCCTGTTATTTTTATTCAATGCCCCCCAATTGCACCCAAGGCTACTACTGACCCCCTTGGATCATTCCAGCATCCCTCAGGGGGTGGTATTGCCTATTTTGGGGACCTGTGTTTAAGACTTTCAACCATCGGATTTAGGCCAAGTGGTTTTCAATTTATTTATTTGTATTTTGCTCAAAACACACTGAATCAGAGAATTACAGATTTTGAGGGTTGGAAATATCTTTAGTAAACCTCTAGTCATACAACAAAAAACCTTCCCATTATAGCGTATCAGACAAGGTTATCCAGCCTCATCTTGAAGATCTCAGTTGGGGGATGAGGGTTAGTAAGTAAGTCACAGTGAAGGGCCTCCAGTTCCATTTCTGTAGCCTTAGGATTCCCCTCCCCAATTCCTTAGCCTCTTCCTACTTTACTTTCCCACTCATAACAGAGGGAAGTGTGTTTTGTTGTGTTTTACACCTCCAAGTGACCTTGAAAAGGGCAGGTAGCAGCAGATTACAGCTGAGGATGGGGTTTGGAGCATGTGGACGTCTTGGGGTATGTAGAGAAGGAATGAGAAGGAGAGATGATACTTCCAATGCACACCTAATGAAGTTTAAGACACAGCCATTGAGAACCACAGTCACAGGTGAGGGAAAATGGGGGTAAAGAAAGAAATCTGCCTTTGAGCTCCATCATTGCCTCCTAGTCATACTGAAAGTCACTGCTTTTCAGAAGCCTCAAACCCTAAAGTCCTGCTTTCTGCAAATCCTGTCTGGTGTCTTGTCAGCATGAGATGACATATGGCCTTTCCAGTGGGCACAATCTACCTGCCTCTCAATAGTCTGTCGCTAGCCAGGACCGATAGTGCAGATACCTCCCTGCCTAGACAGTGTGATTTGAAGACTCTTTATAAGGTTTCCCCTTCCCCCAAATATCTTCCCTGCCAGCCTACCTAAGTCAGACCCATCCCAGAACACCCTTTAACAATATATAATAAAAAAAAAGAAGGGGAGAAAATGTTGGCCTAAAGAAACCAAATAATGCATGAACTGAGACTCATACAAGTTAGAATTGGAAGAGATCATGTCCGACCTTGTTTTACAGATGAAGAAATTGCCCTCCAGAGATATGTGGTGACCTGTCAACTATCACACAGCTAGCTAATGGCCAAATCAAAACCAGTCCTCAGGACTGACTCTATCTAGTGTACTTTCCACTCTACCATCTTTGAATATAGAAAACAAAAATCAGTGCTTCTTATTTCTTTGACTATCTATCCAACTACGAGTATCCACCAGTCTTGCTTTACTCAAAGAGGTTTTCTGGGTAATATCACCTACTCAAGAGGACTTCCAGGAGAACTACTTGTGGATGCTACCACAACATATCAGTTCTCAATAAGTCAACAGCAACTTGCTGACTCTTCCATTTGCTTTTCAAAGATAGAAGCAGCAGTCACGGCTGCTAGAGGGGCCTTTCCCCATTGGTCATCCACAAGCCCCCAGGACCGCTCTCAGATCTTGAATAAGTTGGCAGATCTGCTGGAACAATCCCTGGAGGACTTTGCACAAGCTGAATCAAAAGACCAAGGTAAACCAAACTCTTCTTCAAATGTTCCACTGCTGGGGAAATCTGGTTTCTATTCATAGAATGAAAGGATTTAAATTTGGAAGGGACTTGGTCTATCTAGTTTAAGTGTTTCATTTTATAGCTGTAGCACACCCCTTCCCCCCAGAGCTACTCACCATCTTCTATTCATAGGTTGGATCCTCTAGAGAAAAACTATCCCATGTTTAAGGTATTTTATGACATCCTTTATGATCAGGTAACTCAAATTGGCAGCTTGCAAATGGCTTGAATTCCTTAGGTGACTTCTCTCCTGGCAGACCTTTCCATCATGAGTTCACAACTGAAAAATCTGCGCCCCTTGCACTCCTACCCCAGGTTATTAATACTACAATTTTATCATTCATCGGGGAAGGCTTGGAACAAACTTCTAATGGAGGTGACACATCATAATCTGGAATCCATTGTGTCACCAAACTCAGTGCATCAACTTTCAGATTTGTTCTTGATCACATAGAGAGAAGCATGTAGGTGTGAGCATTGAGCAGGAGAATCCAGAGCTGGGTGCATAGTAACTTAAAGCGTGCTTATTCTTTTTTAAAAAATTACACATACCTCTTATTTTTACATAACACTGATTTTTTATCCCTGTTCCAGAACTCAGTCAACCTTCCCTTATAATAAAGATTTCTTTAAAAAGAAAAATGTATAGTTCAGCAAAACTAACCAACTATCCAGACTGCATCTGACAGTATATGCAATATTCTACTTTCATAGTCCCCTGCCTCTGTAATGAGTGGAAGGTAATACATCTTATAAACTCTTCTCTGGTGCCAAGCTTATTGCTTGGCTTATACTTATACAGTGTTCAGTTTTGGGTGTCTTTCTGTTTACATTGCTGTAATTGTAACAGTATATCCCAATGCCCCCACAATTTAACACCAGAAAACAGTATATAGTGGGGCCCTATCCAATGGAGTTTTAATGTGTACACCAGCAGTGATTTATTCTCACTTCTTTCTGGGTCTGACCTGCTTCCCATGCTGCTCTTAAACTAGTGGGTCTAAGTTCCCAGAGATCAGTACCACTTGGTTACATTCCAACCCCCTCAAAATCCTAGGGATAACACGTTTGAGGGGAAATAAATTTCCCTTACCACTTTCTAGCTCTTAAGTTCAATGCATTACGTTTTCTATCTATACAACCAGCCACTCTCAGTAAGGACACTTTTAGATCTTAAACATAACCATTTACTTAATAATAAGGCAAATAAAATATTATAGGTACTAATATATTAAAAACATTTTGTAGTTGTTCAGTCCTTTTGGTCATGTCCAACACTTCATGACCCCATTTGTTTGTTTGTTTGTTTTTAAGCGAGGATACCGGAGTCGTTTACCATTTCCTTCTCCAGCTCATTTACAGATGAGGAAACTGAAGCAAAGTCAAATGACTTGCTCAGAGTAAATACATAAATCATAAAATACATCACAAATACAAGCAAAAATCCATCAATGTACTACTCAATCGTTATGGTGAAGAGTGGACATACATTTATAGAAGCCTGGTATGGAAACACATGAGGTAGGAAAACTCAAGTGCTTATGGAAAACTGACAACTCTGGACTGCAGTTTTTTATATTATTGGCTCATTTGAGTACATTTACATCACATGAAACTGGTTCTCTGCTCACTGCTTCAGTGTTGATTCTTGCCCATTCTTTAACTGGAGAAATACTCTTCTCTTCTTTAACATAAGTTTTATAAACTCTTTAAATTAACCCCCCCTCTTAAAAGGTCTAGCTATTAATGTGAATAGCAGTTCTCTTTCAGTCAGAAAACTACAAAGTTCATCAAACTGGGCTATACAGACCAATTCATCCAATTATTCACTCACCCAGAAGTTATGTAGACCAATCAGAATGGGATGCAAAGCAACATAGCCCCAACCCAATCAGATAGCGAAGCCCAGTCAAAGCCTTCCCTGCTTTTCCTCCTCAAGCCAGAGGTGGGAGTGGAGAGTAACAAAGCTCTTAAAAAGCTTCACCTTTCTCCAATACTAGGTGATCTGTGGGTTAGATTTAGACGACAGTCTTCTGACTCTGAGACTGAGCTTTTTTTTTTTAAATATACATCAATCTCCAAATGTTTAAATGATTTCTCACTTTTTAAAGTTGTAATGTCTTTGGTTATAATATGTGGGGAGGTACCCATCATGCCTTGGCTCTGAAGTCTCCAAGGATTTCCATCTTTTTGGTGCCTGTGAAACTATTTCTTTATATTCACATTTCTTCAAATGAATGAATGATTTAACAAAAGAACAAAGGAATGAATAAATAAATAAGAAAATAAATAAATGGGTAAATAAATTATTTTCCCCTGCCTCTTTATAACATTAAATTATTCCCATACAAGGGAGACATCACTCTACCTTGTTGACAAAGAGATCCAAATCCTCAAATCTACCCCACCGATCATTTTCTCTCCCAAACTGTTCAAATCCTGTTGGAAAGCTATGTTTCTTCATACTCATATTTTAGCAGCATTTATTAAAACAAAGTTATTTTTCTACTCATAGTAGTAGCAGTGTTTATCCATAACAGCTAGTAAGTATCCGAAGCTGGATTTGAACTCATGAGGATAACAGCACTACCTAGCTGCCCCTATCTATAAGCATATATATCTTTGAAATACTATTTGTTATTTGTTATAAAAATATTTTTTTTATTATTTCACTTGTATTATTATTATTGGCATTATCACCACGAATGTTGAAGTCTCAAAGAATGATGCCAGGATATGTTGCTTTTCCTTCGTTCTTGAAGAGAAGACCGTAAACCAGGCCCTAATGTCACTGAGATGTTGGGGAAGTGGTGTAGAGGTCAGAAGCAGTAGAAAGAAGATGAAAAGAAGATAATTTTTTTTCAAGGGAGGATTGGGATAGAAGAAAGGTCTTGAAGCAGCAATGGAGGGTAAGGAGTAGGCCAATAAGGCACCCTTTCATGGCTCTGTGAATTAATAATTGTTCAGAGTAGAGGACTGCAGTGAATATAGCATGCTGAAGGGAGAGCCAGGTTTCTGATCAGTCGAAATAGTCATTCAATAAATAAGCATTGATTCAACTTCTATTATGTGTCAGGCACTGTGCTAAGTTCTGGAGATAGAAGTATGAAAAAGATAGTCCCTACCCTCAAGGAGCTTACAATCTAATGTGGGAAAATAGTACACAAAAGGAAGTTAAAAAGTGATGGGAGGAAGGAGAAGGGGAAGTGGAAAATAAAGAAATGGTTGGCCTGGGCCTCCTCCTTAAATGGAGGTTTTGAAGTTTGTGGCTCTGCCCTCCAATCAGAGTGGCAGAGGGAACTGGTGAGGTGTGAGTGCCAAGGCTGATTGGATCTTGTAGAATGATGATATTTCTCAATGAAGAGATTCCTAGGGTCATGATGGAAAAATCCAAAGAACGCTAAAACGATGCTGAGCTGGGTTGGAAATGAAGATGTAACCTTTTAAGGTTGCCTTCCATCTATTATTTATTTATCTCTTTATTTACATGTTGTCTACTCCATTAGATCATGAGCTCTTTGAAGGGCATGTGCTATTTTTACTTTTCTTTGTGTCCCCAGCATTTTGCATAGAACCTGGCATATGATGGAAGCTAAATAAATTCTTGTTGTCTTGACTTGATTGATTGAATGGAATATTAGTTGGATATAAACTCTTTGAGAGCTAGGACTATTATCATTTTGTCTTTATATCTCTAGCACCTAGCCTTATACTGGACATGTAGTCAACTGAGTTGAATTGAAATGTTCGTGGATATAGGGGAGTGGGTTGAGAATATAGAAGGGCTCCAAAGGACATAGTAGAATGACTTAGGAGATAGGCAATTCAGATTGGAATGAGCTGAAAGATGAACAGGAATGAATAAAATAGGGATAAGGTTTTAGAGAGGATATAGTGTGTGTGTGTATGTATATATATATACACATATACATACATGTGTATATATGTGTATGTGTATATATATACATATATATCACATGTATATATATATACACTTTGCATCTAATGCATTACGACTGGATGACTAGGATTCAGAAACCAATATGGTGGGAGGCAGATTAGAGTAGCATGCTCCATTAATAGAACTTAAATCAGAGTGCTGGATTTGGTGTCATTCATTCATTCAGCAAACATTTATTGAGCATCTGCTATGTGCCAGGCAGTAGGGACACATTGCTTTCAAGGAGTCTACATTTCACTATAGGGAAACAATATGTATAAAAGTAAGTGAATATCAAATATTCATTTAAAATTTTATTTATTTAATATTTATTTATATTATTTGTTTAAATATATAAATATTCATTTATATTTAAATATAAAGTAATTGGGGGAATAGTTTTGGCCTTGTTTAAGAGGTAGCACTTGAGCTTGAAGGAAGCTAGAAATTCTAAGAGGCAGGGGGGAGTGAGGAGGAAGCATATTCCGGGCATAGAATATTTAGACTGTGTTGAAGGCAGAAGACCTGGGTCCAAATTCCAGTTCTGCTACAAATAATGAATCCCCTTAAGTAGTTGGATGTATTTGAATTTGTAGTATTTGCAGTTATGGACATTGGTTCTAACCCAATCATACAGTACGAATCCAAATAGCTCAAGAGATTCATTATCGGCATAATTGGACTAATTGGGCCATGCCTCCCTTTATCTTTCATTTTCCTTATCTATAAAATGAGGGAATTGGCATAGAGGCTTCTTGAAGGCTTCTTCTACCTCTAAATCTTCTGACAGCTTGTGTACACTCCATCTACGTTCCATTTGTCAAGATGGAGGTCAGACGTATCCCTGACCAAAAATTCTGCTGACGGGCTTTGTTCAATCAAGAGCCTGCACGAGGTGTGCCATGTCTGACCCAGTAACAGCAAGCGTTTGTTCACCTGAGAGCATCCTGGTGGTCTCCTGTGACAGTCTGAATTTGATCATTTTTTCCACGTGTTAGGGTAGAAATTTAATAAACAATCATTTGCTTTCAAAGGGTTCTTTTGTGTAGTGCTGGCTCAACTACTTTGATATTTGCTGTCTCCTTCTCTTTGTGGCACGTACAGACAAGGGTGATTCTGAATTGAATGAAAGTGTGTGGGTGGAGGAGCGTTCGGGCTCAGCCAGGCTAGAAATACTGAATTCTAAGTATTTATGACTCGTGTTCAGTTCACACATAAAGCAAATGGTGAGTGGCCCACTTTAATCCCATGTGTCTTCTTATGGCCTATTCAAGTTTTCAAGTTCTTGAACCAGGTAGATTTCCATGTTCTATTCAAGGGCCCATTTTGGAATTTAAATGCTTATATTTTCTTCTCCACAGGGATTATGTTCAGCAAACAATAAAGAAACTAGGATATCTCAATAGATACTGGGAATAGATAACTAGTAAGGGGATGTTGAGAGATGGTGTGAGGTGGAGAATAGTGGATCAGTCTTGGAGTCAGAAAGACCTGGGCTCAAGTTCTGCTTCTGACACATCTTGGGGAAAAGAATAAGCGTTTATACTGTACCTACCATGTGTTAGAAAGATGTAGGTTCAAATCCTGCCTTTGACACATATTGGCTGTGTAACCTTGGGCAAGTCATTTAATGCCTCAGGCAACTTAAGATTACAAAAGTTACCAAGGGATTGCTGATTTGCATTAATAATAAGAGTAGCTAGCATTTACATAGCACCTACTATGTGCCAGGTAAGTGCTTTGCAAATATCTCATTTGATGTTCACAACAACCCTAAGAGATATGTGTCATTTTTATCCCCATTTCATAGATGAGGAAACTGAGGCAAACAGAGGTTAAGTGACTTGTACAATGTCACACAGATAGTAAATGCGGCTGGATTTGAACTCAGGTTTTCTTGACCCCAGGCCCAGCACTCTATCCACTATGCCACTTAGCTACATTAGTGAAAGGAATTTCTGCCTTGGGAGCTCCCTACACAGTGAATTCACAGGTCAAGAGTCTACCCTACCCCCAAAGGGTGGTAGCTTGGTTCTTAATATTGTGTCCCCATTTATTTGTTTCAAATCCTTCAACTGTTACTTACTAATCTGTGTGTCTTTGAATGAAATCATTTAACTTTCTGGGCCTTTGTTTTTTTCATCTCCAGAATGAAAGTGTTGGAATAAGATGTCCTCTGAGATTCTTGCCAACCCTAAATCTATGGTCTTGTGTTATATGGACCAGAAACCTAGCGAACCTTTCTTTAATTCACTGCAAATAACTATATGCCTTAAATTGCTTCCCTCTGACAGGGAAAACAATCACATTTGCTAGAACTGTGGACATTCCACGGGCTGTGTACAACTTTCGATTTTTTGCCTCCTCAATCCTTCACCACACCACGGATGCTACTCAGATGGATTCCATGGGCTGCATGCACTATACTGTGAGAAGTCCTGTTGGAATTGGTAGGTATTTCTGAACTGGTGGGAAGGGACAGTCACTGAAATCAAACCTCAGAAAGTATACTCTAACTCATTTTTTCTCTTTTACAGCCTCAGTGGCACTAACTGATTTCTTGAAAACCCAGAGTTTCTGAATGATCTCAGCAGTCCCTCCAAATCCTAGGCGTTCCCTCTGATTTAACTGTAGTTCTTTACTCTTGTAAGCTCTCTTAGTTTCCCTCACCCTAAAATTTGCCCCTTTCTGGCCACGTAAATATTTGCAATACTCTAAAACAGCCACCAGATATCACTATTTCCTCAGGGAAAAAAAGTAGCTTTGGCCCACTGTAAACCCTAGCTGCTATAGTAGATGGAATTTTGGTCATGGTAATAAAAGAGAACAGGAGACACAGAAGAAAATGGGACATTGTATCATAAGCCAAAGCTACAAAGCATTATGATAAGGATACTGCAAACTTCCTGTGGAGGAGGGAGCTGAAATATCATATTTCATTAATATCCTGTGATCTCCTGAGGAACAGATTTCCAATACCCATTCTAATAGTATGAAATGTATGTTGATCCTGTGATAAGTGCTACAGGGCAGGCAATAAAATACAGTCTTTCTGTTTTTCATAAAGTGATTTTTGCTGTTGTTATGTTTCATGAAAGGAATGCCAGTAAGATTTCAGAGTCTTGAATGGCTACAGAAAGCTTGATGGAGTGAGCATGGTAAGGACTTCACCAAACATCACATTCATAGGCAGTGACCCCTTCCTTACCTAGGATCCAGCAGCGCCAATGATCTGGAACACAGCTGGATACTAGTAAAGAAGAGAAAGAAAGGCCTCTGAACTGCTAAAGTAGATTATTACCATACCTATGCACATTGAAGTCTATGTACTTTGCCTGTAAGAAAGCCCACAAGACCCCCCCTTGGTGCCTATTATTTTTATTATAGACATAATCTTAAAAAGCTTTGTTTTGTAGTTTCTTAGCCCATACCTCATTAGAAGAAAGGAAAAGGGGATATGAATGGCAGGCACAATGAAAGCTGTAAAAGATGGTAGCCTTGCTGAAGAAGGAGAAAGGATAAACAATCCAAAAATAAGAACAGAAGTTCACAAACAGTGGTGGTCTGGTACCATTTGTGGTTGGTCTGACAATCTCAATAGTCTCAGGTGGACCTACTATTATTGAATATTACGTTCAAAGATCAATCAACAAACACTTATACTATGCCAGGCATTGTGCTAAATGCTAGAGATATAAAGGAAAAGCCAAAAAACAGTACCTGACCTCAAGGATCCTAATTCTAAGAGAATTAGGAAGATTTTCAGAATGAAGGCCCCAAAATAATTTTTAAAAATATTTATTCTATTGTTTTACATGATTGCACATGTATAACCTATATCAGACTGCTTACTGTCTCAGGGAGGGGGTAAATGAAGGAAGGAGGGATAAACTTAGAACTAAAAAGTTAAAAAAAGTGAACATCAAAAATTGTTTTTACATGTAATTGGAGGAAAATAAAATATTTTATTTTTAAATTTATATTATTTATTATATTATTTATATATCAATTTATGTATATACTATGTATTTATGTTATTAATTTATTTTTAATTCTTTTTTAAAAATTTTCAGTTCCAAATCTCACTCTGCTTCCTGCCCTTCCCCCACCCACTGAGAAGGCAAGCAATATAATATCAATTACATACATGAAATCATACAAAACATATTTCCATGTTAGCCATATCATACAAAAAAGACCCAAGTAAAATAACGTGAGAAAACTATACTTTAATTTACAATCAGAGTTCATCAGTTCTTTCTCTGAAGATAGATAGCATTTTTCATAATGAGTTCTTAGGAATTTTCTTAAATCATTGCATTGATCAGAGTAGCTAAGTCTTTCATAGCTGATTATCATTATGACATTGCTGTTACTATATACAATGATCTCCTGGTTCTGTTCACTTCACTCTGCATCAGTTTTTATAGGTGTTTCAATGTTTTTCTGAAACCATCCCCCTCATCATTTCTTATAACATAATAGTACTTCATCATAATCACATGCCACAGCTTATTCAGCCATTCACCAATTGATGGCATTCCTTCAATTTTTAATTCTTTGACACCACAAAAAGAGTAATTATAAATATTTTTGTACATATAGGTCCTTTTCCTTTTCCTTTGATCTCTTTAGGGTACAGACCTAGTAGTGGTATTGTTGGATCAAAAGATATGTATAGTTTTATAGTTCTTTTGACATAATTCCAAATTGTTCTCTGCAATGATTGGACCAGTTCACAACTCTACCAACAATGCATTAATGTACCAATTTTTCCTCATCCCTTCCAGCATTTGTCATTTCTGGTAGCCGTGAAATGGTACTTCAGAGTTGTTTTAATTTGCATTTCTCCAATCAACAGTCATTTAGAGCATTTTTTTATGTGATTATATAAAGCTTTGATGTCTTCTGAAAATTGCCCATTTATATCCTTTTACAATTTATCAATTGGGGAATGGCTCTTATTTTTCTAAATTTGACTCAGTTCCCTATATATTTGAAGAAAAGAAGCTTTAATCAGAGAAACTTGCTATAAAAATTTTCGATGTTACTTCATTGCCTATGATACTTTTTAAAAATCAAAATGTAGCTTCCCTGATTATCTCTTTTAATTTGGCCCATTTTTTTGCTTTTGCTTTGTCTGAGATCATTATTGCTATATGTGTCAACCTCCTAGGTTAGCTTAGACTAGAAAAGTATCTCTTTCTGACCTTTTGTTTTTTCTGCTGCTCCAAAATTTGATTTGAGGTATTATTTTAAAGTTGTTTGGTGGGGAAATTTGAGCAAATTCAGCTAGGTAGCTGCCTCTCCTCTGCCATCTTGGCTCCAGCCCCTTCTTAAAATAATTTTTAAAAGGCTAATGTCAAGTTCAATATATTCTGTTTAAGGAGGCAGCTAGGTATCACAGTGGTTAGAGTTCTGGGCCTAGAGTCAGAAATATCTGCATTCAAATCCAGCTTCAGGCACCAGCTTTGTGATCCAAAGAAAGTTAATTAACCTCTGTCTACATAATTTTTTTCAACTGTAAAATGGGAAAAATGATAGCACCTACCTCCCAGGTTAGTGGTAAGAATCAAATGAGGTATCTGTAAAGCACTTAACATTGTTTTTGGCAACGTAGTAGGCACTTAATAGGTGCTTGTTCCCTACTTCTCCCCTAAGAAGGTGCTCAATTACTCAGTTATGTGTGTAATACATTCTAGAGAGTTTTCCATCAAATTGATACATGAATATGGGAAGGATTTGCTCCTTGCAGCAAAGTATGGCCACATAGGTAAGTTCTATGGAGTTGCTTAAGACACAGTAAAGTGAAGTGATTTATTTACCTAGAGAGAGTCCCACAGCTAATGTAGTATATGAGATCTGAACCTAGAGAAGTCTATTTGTCTCCAAACAGCAGTCAATCTACTATATCATATTGCTCTACAACAAAATATATGTTTCTTTTTTAAGTGTCACTTAAAGGAACATTATAGTTCTGTAGAAAATTAGATCCCACTATGACTTTGGGATATGTCATCCCTGTCTCTCTTTTTTTTTGCCTCTCTTAGCTGGCTTGATTAGCCCTTGGAATTTGCCACTTTATTTGCTGACCTGGAAGATTGCTCCAGCTATTGCTGCTGGAAATACAGTGATTGCAAAGCCCAGTGAGATGACATCAGTGACTGCATGGATGCTGTGCAAACTCTTAGATAAAGCAGGTAATTGGGATGCCAAACAAGGGCTGATTCCCCAAAGTACACATTTTACAGGTCTTGAGACTACTGGCATTGTGAAAGTAGAATCAAAAGGTGTTGGGAAGAAATCAGATAGACTCATGAGACAGCTAAGTGCTGCAGTGCATAGTGGTGCTGGACTTGGAATCAGGAAGGCAGTTCAAATCATACCTCAGATATTTACAACTTGTTGTGACCCTAGGCAAGGCACTTTACATCTCTTAGCCTCAGTTTCATCTATAAAATGGAGATAATAATAACTATTGAACAGAGTTGTTGTGAGGATCAAATTATGCAAATTATGTATGCAAATAAATAACATGATAAATATGCAAATTGCTATGCAAACCTTAAAAGCATTAGATAAATTTAAATGCTAGCCATTAGTATTATTATTGCTGCTATTCCTATCTTTTGCCTAATATAAAAACCAATTCTATTAGAGACGTTTCAGTAGTGGTGGTGGTGTTTTTGTGTGTGTGTGTGTGTGTGTGTGTGTGTGTGTGTGTGTGTGTGTGTCTTAATAGTACATTGACGGAAATCTTAATTTACAATGCTCCCTAATAATTTATTGGTTCCCCTATCCTATTGCTCTTACATTCAACACAAATGCCAGAACAGTTTCAATACTTACATATTGAAAAAAGGCTACTGAAATGCCACATCGGTACCTTGGATAGGGAACAGAGTGCAATATGATATCAGATGGTTCCTGAAATATTCAGTCTAAATCTATTTTAGCTTAACTCTAGTTCACAAATTATTCCTACTTGGTGAAAACAAAAATAATACCACATACTCATGTAGATGGATATAAAAACACTTATTAATTACTTAGAATATTCCACTCACTCTTCTAAGAATTGAAGATATAAATAGAACCAAGCAAGACAATTTTGGCCTTCAAGGAGATTCCATTCTAATAGGGAAAGAAAGCACATAAAGGGGAGTGGTAGCCAGAGAGGAGTGTCAACATAGTAGTGTTGATTTGATTACTGTTTTGACAGGTGAAGTTGAAAATTCCATGGATGTGGAGGTGGGGAAGGAGCAATGTGAGAATCAGGATGGCATCCCGATGCCTGAAACGTGATTTGGCTAGGCCTGTCAGAGTAGATGAGATGAAAGTTCACTAGTTAGAGGCTCGGATCTGGTGGGATGGGTCTAATTTTTGGAAAGAGGAGAAAAAAAAAGAGGAGGAAGAAGAAACTGGAATATAGGTGGCATGGTGTGGAAATGATTGAGAAGTGGCATGGTGAGCTTAGGTATGGACTAGATAAAGTGAAAGCTTACCAGTCAGAGCCCATCATCTCAGGAATTGGAGTTCAATTTCTGGGCAGAGAAGGAGGAGGAGGAGGAGAAAGAGAAAGCAGAGGAGGAGAAGACTGGAGTATAGGAAGCATACCATGAAGACGGTAATATCTTGTTTGTGATGTGTACTCCATCATTAGATGGGTTGGGCTGTGCCATCACTCACATCGTGCTCCTTGACTCACTACCTACAGAGTGGGTATAGATTCTTTCCATAAACCAGCACCTACTGTATTCTATCTCAAATATAATATAATCATATTAATATAATAGCCATAGTAATAGTTATAATTTTAGAGAGGTACCTGAAGGACAGAGGGGCTCAACGACTTGATATGGTCTACTAGCCAAATAGAGGTAGGATTTTCACACAAGATGATGTCAAACTATTTCCTCCCCCCTTCCTTACCTTCTTTCTTCAACTTCTCTCCCTTTTCTCTTTCTTTCTCTCCTCTCTTTAATTCCTCTTCTCTTTTATCTCCCTCCCTGTTTTCTCTTTCCCTTTCTTCTCCTCTCTTTCCTTGTCATATGTGTGCATTTGTATATGCATATATATGTATATGATTGTGTGCATACACAAACACACATATACTCTATGTATTCAACAAACATACAAAAATAATCCATACTTTTACTAAACCCTGAACCCCTGCTTTGTGGAGTTCATAATCCAAAATATATCTCGCACACAGAGAAATATAATATTGGAATATGCTGAGTACATAAGAAGAATATAAATGATGTGTTAGGAGTTCTAGATTGGTTGTCATATTTTAGTCTTTTCAGAGACCACACTTAGCTTGGATGAGTGCTTCAGGCTCTTGGTTTTGTAAAGTTAACTCAGCTCATGTCCTTGGTGATAAAATCCTAATTCAAAGAAATAAAATCCAACTTAATGTCTGGGTGTCCCAGTCCTTCAATGCATTCCTTGCTGCTAATACCAAATGTTTTCCTCCTTTCCTGGTGTGTTCACTGATTGCTGCCTTCAGGCCATTTCTTCCATTTATGCTCTGTTCTGTGAAGTTATGTGAAGCATTACAAGGTGAGATTCTTGTAAAGGATCTCATTTATTCTCCACCTACTCCATCTATTTAGAGAAGCCTGGGCTGTCAAGTGACTTGACTTGATGGTTTAAGAGCTGCTATATAAAAATTGTATTTCTTTGATTATGACCTGAATAATTTTCTTCCCAGGGAAAGGGCTGCTCCTTTTCAAAACACAATCAATGTTTGGTCAGAATGGTGAGCAGGAACAGAAAGAATATCCAGAAACATTCAGTTCTTAACAGTATTAACGTCAGCCCATACTGAGACATCATCAAAATGCTAATGCTTTTCTATAAGAAAAAGCAATCACACTGGTGAAAAGGAACTCATTTTCCTCATGTGGAAAACATGCAGCTTAGATGAGATTCCTCTCATCTTTTCTACTCTTAAAAATTTCTATAAATATTAGAAATCATTCAACCCAGTCTTCCCCTTTAGACTCCCTGGGGCCTGCCTCCCCACTGCCACCTCAACTCTTCCCAAGCTCCTGTTGAGGTTTCAAATGCAAGACCCACTCTCGGCAAAGTTGTGAAGTGGACAGTTTGTCTTTGGGATAGGATCAGAGGTCAAGAACTAGAAGGAACTTCAGAGGAAATCTAGTCTCATTCCCTTACTTTATGGATGAAGAGACTGAGGCCCAGGGAAGTTAGATGACTTTCCTAGGGTCACATCAATAAGAGATAGCAGAGCTATGGCTCAAGCCCAGGTCCTCAGACTCCAATTCTAGTGCTCTTTCTGCTGTGCTGTGCTGCTTGGGCAAGTCACTTAAATAGGGAAATATTATTCCTTATCAGGAAAATGAGGGAGTTTGATTAAATGGCCTCTAAGGTCCTTTCAGCTCCAATTCTACATTCTTATGACTTTCTTATCCTTCTCCCCTCCTTTTTGTCTCCCTATTCCTACTGTTTGAGTTCCTTCTGTTCCTTCTATAATGTAGATTGAGTCTCTTCCCTCTAAACCCCACTTCCTGATCCCGATACCTTGTGTTCTTACTCTGATTCTCAAACATTCAGGGCCTTCTACTGTCATGGCCTCAAATGAGTTTGCCTTCATTTTAATAGAAGCTCATGTTTATAATCATATCCTTTTCTCCAGGCCCAGCCTTATAAAGGGAGATGAAGTTAGAAAATCAATTTTGGATAGGATTTGAAAGAAACAGGGTAGTCCACACCTCCAATATGTTTCACCACGTAGTATAGTTTCTGAAATTTCATGGAAGGAGTTTTATAACGTTTACCCTAGAAAGTGTTAAGTTTTTTCAGAATGCCCTGTTTAAATGTAGGTGCTCCTGGAAGAGATAACCAGACCCCTAAGCTTTTATCATTGAAAGTTAGAAGAGGCCTTAGAGATTGGTGGGAAAGTGGGAGTATATCAAGACAAACTCCACTAATTTCATCATTTTTCTTCTGGCTTCCTCCTGATACACATATTCTTTCCTATACCTCATTCATTCCCTGAGGGCCTTGCTAGGTAACTGACTTGATAATCTCTTATCAACCAGTCCAGGCAATCCTGTTATCTCATGGTAAAGGATTACTGACTAATAACCATGCATTTCTATTTGTAAAAATGAGCTCTTGGAGGCACTGCCTTAACCCAAAAGAATACATTTCTGATGCTGGGAATTTCATAAACTGTGACAGGGAAAAAGTATTTTGGGGGTGCTTTTCAGGGTACACTCTTCAAATCGCTACATGCAGGCTGCAGGCTAGCCAGCCAATGCTGAGTCATCCCTTTGGGAGTAAAAATATTCATCTTCAAGCAAGTATGACAAGTATTTCCATGCCTGCGCCAATATTAAGTGTGTTTGTCTGCATGTCCCCAAGGCAGGAAGAACTATGTCTGATCTTTACAATATACTTCCGTTCTCACAGTACAAGAGACAACATCCTTGAAATAATAATTATGGAATTTAGAACTAGAAGGGACCTTCAAGATCCCCAATTGAACCTCCTCACTTTACAGAAAAGAAAACTGAGTCCCAGAGAAGTTAAATCAGTTGCCCAATGTTACACAGGAAATAAATAGCAGAACTGAGATTTGAACCCAAGTCCTCTGACTCCAAATACATTATTACTTCCACTGCATCACACCGTTGTTTTTGTTTGTTTGTTTGTTTTGGTGAGGCAATTGGGGCTAACTGACTTGCTCAGAGTCACACAGTTAGTAAGTGTTGTGTCTGAGGCTGGATTTGAACTCAGGTCCTCCTGACTTCAGGGCCGGTGCTCTATCCACTGTGCCACCTAGCTGCCCCTTCACACTGTTGATGATAACTGATGTTCCTATACAGGTTTAAAATTTTCAAAGAACTTTAAATGCATCACCTATCACAACAACCCTATGACACACATACAACAGATATCCTAATTGCCACTTTACAGATGAGGAAACATCTGTAAAGTGGCAATTAGAATATCTATCATATGTACCTCATGTTATAATAGGCCCAGAGATATGTGCTATATCTATATCTATGTGCTATATACATAGCTAACAGGTGTCAGTGATAAGATTTGAACCCGAGTCTTCCTGACTCCAGATGCAGAACTCTTTGCATTATAACATATTACTGCTGCTATTTTAGGTTGTGCTACATTCATGGCAGGTATTTTTGGTTAGACCAAGATACTACACTCTTACTCACTTTTATACCTGTTTACAGAATAAAGATAGAGTGAAGGAAATTGGTTTGAACAAAAAATTTACTTTGTTAATCCAATGTTTCATTCTCCCTAGAAATTAATAGAAAATTAAAAAAAAACCCTCTTTCAAATGGAGAGGTCAGAATGAAGTACCCTGGTTATTTTAATGCTTATACTTAGGGATCATTTCTCTTCCTGTTTTTGAGATCTATCTAGGGGCTGCTGAGAGATATGGGCCTTCATAATTAGCTAAATTAGGAATGTGATAGACCTTCTTTCCACTTAGCAAACCTCTTCAGTACCTGAACGTGCTGCAGGCATCTCCCAGGGCCACTAAAGGAAGAAAAGGCATCCTCTATGTTACTGGGGATGGTTAATGGAAGAATTTGGGAGGTGTTTAGCTTGGAGACAAGAAGGTATAGGGGCAACATGATAGCTATCTTTCAATATTTTAAGGACTATTTTGTTGGTTAGACGATACTGCTTGAGCTAGAGGCAAAGAACTAGGAACATTTTGTGGAAGGTGCAGAAAGACGGATTTAGGATCAATGTAAAAAAAAAAATCCAACTTCTCAACAATTAGAAGTACCAAAAAGTAGAATGTTGGGGATGGGAGAGAATTAGCAATGGTAGAAATACACTAACAAAAAAGAATAAAATATTTTTTAAATATATGGAGGAAAACAAAAAGAAATTGAAGAAGGGACATAAAATAGTACCATTTTGTTAGGCCTTGTTCGAAGTAATACCTATTTTTAAAAATTATGTAATAGAAGTTCAATTTCTTATACGATTATCTTTCTTGTTCTGTTTTTTGAAATGTTTTTGTTTGTTGATGATTGATACATTTATAATAAAATTTAAGAATAAATTATCTCCCTTGCCCCTCTCCAAAAAAAAAGTGGAATGGGATGTCTGAGAAGGTCATGGGTTCCCAGGTAGAGCCAAGGCTCAGTGACCACTTGTCAAAGTTATCAGAGGTGAAGGGCAGATCAGATGATCTCAGAGACTCCTTCTAACTCTAAATTCTGTGATTCTATGAACTTGACTTAAGCCCAGTTGAAGTGAAGAATTGCTTAGCTGGAATGGGTGGCCGCAGCCTGAAGGGTAGGAACAAGGGTAGAGAAGAAACTGATAGTCTTCTCCTACTGCATGAATACTTGTGCCCCACCAGGTATCCAACTTGGAAAGCCAAATGTCCTTTGTACTCAGATGATGGAGAGGTGGAATAATGGTCTTTGTAAGGTAAACCCTCAAAGAGCTACTTAAACATAGGGGAGATTTAGGCTCAGTCTGTATCAGCAGCGGGGCTCTAGGAGTTGCTTCTGTACCATCAATCTGGACATATCACAACTCCTGGAATAGGCTGATTATATTAGCAATATAGAATTCCTGGTTTCCTTAATGATATGCTCTTTCTTCGTGAAGCTAATACCCTCCTCCTGAATTACCTTGGATTTATTTTGTATATTCTTATTGTACAGGCACCCCATCTAGGAGCATAGGGACTATACTGTGATCTGTACTACTCTCTCTCATGAACTATGCAGGCTGATACTTTTTTTATTCTTGGGGAAGCCCGTTCTCTAACTGGAGGAGAGGGCTTAAACTCACTTTCTCACACTCATTGGCTCCATTTCAAATACCCACCACAGAGATGATGCTATTTGCAGTTTACATTGTGGTTCATATCTGGTGTCCTCAAAGAGAAGTCAAAAAAGATACGCAGTGGACAATATAATTCAAGTGTAGTACAGGTTGTTTATTCCTATACAGAAGATAATGATAAAGCTCAAATACTCACTCTGTACATTAACAGAATGATTTAAACTGGATTCACCAACAATTTGTGACCATGGTTACGGTCTACTGGGAGGCTGGTAATTATGCTTCATTAGTACATAAAACAGTTTTTGTAAGGCTTCTAATCAGCCAGTTTTGCATTTCACCTTTCCCTTGCCTAGGCAGGATTGCCTAGACAAGATGTACTCACAGGCCCTTGTGACTGGATAGGAGATAGGACAGCAACTTTCCCACACTGGATAAGCTCAGAAGAGTCTTCACTGTTTCCTTCCTCAGGAAGGAAAAGAGTAGTAGGAGAGGAAGGTCAATCTTTGTTATATCCACTGAATTCCAGCTCAGCAGCTGAGTAGGGGACTCTTTATCATCACAGAGTACAAACCCTTCACTCACATCTAACTAGACTTAGTCTTAACGTAAGCGTCCACTAGGAACAGTGGCTGAACATGCTCCAAAGATAGAAAGGCCCAGATAGAATGAAAGTTCCTTGAGGGAAGGAACTCACATATTTTACTTTTGTCTTCATAAAGAAGCCTAGAACATGAAAGATGCTTAATAAATGTTTCCTCAATAGCTCTCTAACTTGAAGGAGGTCTAAAGACCTTAAGGCAAAGAAAATTAATAACCACAAACGCTTTTTTTTTCCACTTAGGGGTTCCACCAGGTGTAGTGAATATTGTGTTTGGAACTGGGTCCAAAGTAGGAGAGGCTCTGGTGTCACATCCTGAAGTTCCACTGATCTCATTTACTGGGAGCACACTGACAGCTGAGCGGATCATGCTAAAGAGTGCCCCCCACTGCAAGAAACTCTCTCTGGAGCTTGGGGGCAAGAATCCTGCCATCATTTTTGATGATGCCAATCTGAGCGAGTGTATCCCTACGACTGTCAGATCCAGTTTTGCTAATCAGGTCAGGGGAAGTGTGTGTGTGTGTGTGTGTGTGTGTGTGTGTGTGTGTGTGTGTGTGTGTTGGTGTTTGGACCTGTTGTTTTTCCTTTTAGTCCTTTTTAAAAACTCTTTATTTTGTTGTTATATGTTCATATCAAAAAGACAAGTGGTTGGTTTGGGTAATTCCATAAAACGGTGAAAAGAAATAGTGTTTATTTCGCTCAGCCAATAGGACCATTCAATCACATTGCTGCTAGGTAAAGAGTTATAGAAGAAAAAGTACTGGATTTGGAGTTGGAGGAGCTGGGTTTGAATCTCAGCTCTACTACTTATTAATGTTTAAACTAACATTTTAATCTGGTTTGAGCTATACTTGGGCTGCAAGTTGGACACCTCTGTATAGGACATCCTAGTCTTGATTGCGCAGATGTAGTCTATATAAATTGTGTTTCTTCCAAGCACTTCATACCATTGTATTCATATAGTGATAATTATTACAACCAGTGATATGCTAGTAAATGTTTAAAAACAGACTCTCCAGGGGTGGGAGTAGGGAAAATGTGTACATGACAGCCATTTAAGTTTGATCTGCATTATTAACATTTTCTCCATTACTTTCTTAAATCTAGACAATCAACAACAAAAAATAAAGCAAGCCCTGATTTTGCAGCATTTGCTAATTTTTTTGGTGTAAATGCTCATGCTGAAAATTTTACAATCTGTGCTTGTGAGTGGGTTAGTACTCACTCTAGCACACACCTGTAACAATTTATTTATATAGTACTTTGTGAATTATAAATTTATATAGTACTTTATGAATTATAAAGTACTTTTCTCACAATACTGTGAAGTAGAAAGTACCCATATTATTATCCCCAATTTACAGGCAAGGAAACTGAGGGTCAGTGACTATAAGTTATTTGCCCATGGATCACACAGTAAGTGTCAAAACCAAAGTTCAAACCTGGGTGTCTCAGGCCTCAGTTTCCTCATTTGTAAAAAGAGGATTGAACTTGGTGATGTTTAAGGTCTCTTCCAGCTTTTACGTTCCATGATTCTATGATGTACAATGATGTTATAAAATATTTTGAAGTCTTTAATGCCAGTACAAATACACATTGGAAAGAATAAATAAGCATTCAAAACACTAGCCAAATATTTGCACAAGACTGTGTTTATTGAAACAATGAGAGCAATGATTCACCTTGATTTCCTCACAATCTTCCTCTCAGAAGCAAGAGATAAAAGCAGAGTAATATTTATTGTTGTTCTTTTAACTCACATTTATATAGCCCTGTAACTTTTACCAAGTACTTCCCTACCAACATCAGCCCTGTGAAAAAGTGTACATATTATTATCTTAAATTTGCAGATGAAAAAACAGACGTACAAAGGTTAAGTGACTTGCCCAAGGTCACACAAGCTGTAATCATTAGAGCTGGGATTATTAACCAACCGTTCCCCAAGTCCAGTCCCCTTTCCACTGGCCCATGCTGTTTTTTTCTATTCCTAGCTTAGTGCAACAATAGCACATATATATATATATATATGTATATATATATATATACATATATATACATATATATATATATATACATATATATGTGTGTATATATATATATACACACACACACACACATACACACATATATGTGTGTGTGTATGTGTATGCATATGTGTATATATGTGTGTATGCATATATATATATATATATATATATATATAAGCATGTATATAAATACATGTATATGTTGAGGTTACATATATTCTTTCCTATACCTCATTCCCTGAGGTATAGGATTGCTAGGATTGTTGACTGGATAAAGAAAATAACTTGATTTAAGTGTTGATTTGCTTTAGCTACTAAGTCAACAAGTGAATATCTATTTATTAAGTACCTTCTATGTGTGCTATGTATTCCTGGCAGTGTGTGCCAAGAACAGGGAATATAAATATAACCAAAGGGAAAGACAACGCCTGCCTTCAAGTAGACTACGTTCTAATAGGGAAAGATAACACATAAAAGGGAGCTGAAATCAGCAAATATGTTGAGTGTCCACTGTGTGGAAGTCACTGTTAGCCTACCTTCAAAGGGCTTACAATTTAATTGGGAAGCCCTGGGAATGCCTGCACCTACACATACACACACAAACAGCCTCTAATGATATAAAGCAACGTACAAAAAATGCCAAATAAGTGCTACAAATGCAAGTCTTCTACATTGTCATAGGAAGGATAGATTACTGTGGACTGGGGTGATCAGTGTAGGATTTATGAAGAAGACAGGGCTTGAGCTGACCTGTAAAGAATTATGTTCTTATCATATTCTTTGTCTGTCAGGGTGAAATCTGCCTCTGTACTAGCAGAATCTTTGTCCAAAGGAGAATTTATGAGGAATTTTTAGCAAGATTTGTTGAAGCCATAAGAAAATGGAAAGTTGGTCCCCCTTCCGACCCTACAACCAGCATGGGAGCTCTGATAAGCAATGCACATTTGGAGAAAGTAAGTAAATAGTTGTATAGTGAAGAGTTCTGGAAAGACTTATAGAAGAAAAGCTCTTAGCATGGCACACTGTGGGAAAAATTTATTCATTATTATTCAGTTTTAAGAAAATATGTCCTCTGAAGAGCACAATTGCTACTTTTTATTTGTCTCTGGACACAAGTCTAAAGTGAAAAGTTCATGAAAAAGAAATAATTAAATAAACCTGGGATTAAAACAGCCACTATGTAAAAGTTACCAGGCTTAGGAAGTCAGCTTAAGAGGCCATCCTTTCATGTGGCAAAGAAAGAGCAATTGTCAGCCAACTTGGTCAGCAGTAAACTGGAATACTATTAGGACAAGGCAGGTGGGGAATTCCACGGCCAAAGTGCTTTATAGAAAATTCCTGTCCCATAGGTAGCTGTAGCTGAAGGATTCTTGAACCTGGAGTCTACTGATACCACACCATTCTTCATGAACTTTGATGGGAAAACAACAACAACAAAACAAACAAACAAACAAACAAACAAACAAACAAAACCCAAACTCTACATCTTTAATTTTGCTAACCTCTAACAGAAATGTAGCATTTTTTCCAACTATTTAAAAACATCATTCTGAGGAGGGCTCTATCAGCTTCATTAAGCTACCAAAGGGGCCCAAGATATGAATAAAGTTAAGAACTCCTGCCATAGGTGGAATTTGGAAACTGCAGGAATATCCTCATTCATCTGAATTGTTGTGGTCCATAGGTGATGAGTGAGAGCCATCTTGTTTAGAAGTGATTGAATCACCGAAGAGATATCTACTAGGGCTTTGAGATTTAAAAGCTTAATTGACTAAGCTACTTCCTTTTGGGGGTTTTAAAATCTTTTTCCTGTAGCCAGAAAGAGTTAAGATGTTTCTTCAAATAGGCTCTTTCACTCTCTATCTACAAGCTAGATTAGGTTCAGTGTCTAGGAAAAGATTTTTGCTTATTGGAGGGTCGGGGCTATGCCTCGACCATGCAGTATTTTTAGAAATTTTTTAGAAACCTGGATGTGGAATGAATAACAAAATCAAAACATTTAGTTGAACAAATATTTATTAAGTAATATTTATGTGAGAAACACTGTCCTAGGTGCTAGGGGTACAAAGGGGGTACAAAAAAAATCATAATCTTGGGCCTTAAGGACATTCTTTTTTTGTAGCCAATTATCACTCAGATATCAGAAATAAATGAAAGAATAAATCTCTTTCTTTGGTTGGCCACCATGGATTGCTTCCATGGCTGCCACTAGGTTTCGAAACATAGTCTTCACACCTACTTGTTCATTTTTCTACTGGTAACACAGACTTCTCAGGGAGGAGCTCATTGGGTGGAATGACATTGATCAGTGGGGGTAGATTGGAGTTAAGAGAAGAAAGCAGTAGACAGTGTAACTAATTAAGAATTTTTTCTACTTAGGTTAGGAATTATATAAAGAAGGCCTGTGCTGAAGGAGCAAGAATTCTGTGTGGAGAGGGTGTGGATAATTTGAACCTCCCATCTAAAAACAGAGGGGGCTATTTCATGCTTCCCACTGTGATCACAGATATTAAGGATGAATCCTGTTGCATGAAGGAAGAGATATTTGGTCCTGTTACTTGTGTTGTTGTCTTTGATACTGAAGAGGAAGTGATTGAAAGAGCTAATGATGTGAAGTATGGCCTAGCAGCAGCTGTGTGGTCTAACAATGTTGGAAGAGTCTGGCGAGTATCTAAGAAGCTGCAGTCAGGATTGGTCTGGACTAACTGTTGGCTCATCAGGGACCTGAACCTTCCTTTTGGTGGAATGAAAGCTTCAGGAGTTGGCAGAGAGGGAGCAAAGGACTCATACGACTTCTTTACTGAAGTAAAAACAATTACTGTTAAATATTGATCTTTGCTTATGGAAAAGTTGTTATAGTAGCATGGTTACTATATGGTTGTGAATAGAAATTAGAGAATGAATTAATTGAGGATTGAGAGGTTACAGAAAGCAAATGGACAATTTTGATTATATAAAATTAAAAAAAACATTGTTGCACAAACAAATCCAATGCAGCTCAAATTAGACATGAAGCAGGTGAATGGGGAAAAACATCTTTGCATCAAGTTTCTTGGATAAAGGTCTTGTTTCTAAGATATATAGGGAATTGACTCAAATTCATTATAGTAAAGGCCATTCTTCAATTGATAAATAGATAAAGGATATGAACAGGAACTTTTAAGAGGAAGAAATTCAATCTATCAATGGTCATGAAAAAATTATCCGCCTCACTAATAATTAGATAAATGAACATAAAGAAGCTTTGAAGATTTGCCTCACATTTACCAGATTTGCAAAGTTGACAAAAAAAGGAAAAAGACAAATGCTGGAGAAGTTATGGGAAGACAAATATACTAACGTCCTGTTGGTAGAGCCAAAAACTGGTCAACAAGCCATTTTGGAAAGCAATTTGGAACAAAGTCTCAGAAGTTACTAAACTGTAACCCTTTGACAAAGCAATACCACTATAAAATGTAAAATCCAAAGAGATTAAATACATAAAAAAAGCACTTATCTGTACAAAAAATTTTAGAGCCATTTTTTACAGGTATTTGGAGGGGTTTGAGGGAAAGCTTAAGCAAGTCACTGCTTTTACTCTGCCATCTTGGCTCTGCCCTCCAAAATTTTTTATAGGAGGTGTGTGTGTGTGTGTGTGTGTGTGTGTGTGTGTGTGTGTGTGTGTGTGTGTGAAGGAACTGGAAACTAAAGGAGTCCTTATCTAAAAGGGAAAGGCTAAACAAATTATGGTACGGGAATGTAATGCAATATAAGACAAACAATTCTGAAAGACTTGGGAACTCTGATCAATGCAATGACCAGTTACAATTCCAGAGGACTTCCTCACAAAGAAATGGTGAGATATGGTCAATAGGGAAATCTGGATTGCTTGACTATGCATATTTGTGACAAAGGGTTTTTTTCTTTTTTCTTTCCTTTTTTTTTTTGGAGTGGGGTGAATGAAAGAGAGAATATGGATTTTTGTTCATTGAAAAAACCCCTTGATTTTAAAGAATGAACTCATTGACTCAATTCCCCAGTCAGACTCTTCAGCTCTACTGAATCAGTGTTTTGCAGACAGCTGAAAGAAAAGATGCTTTCTGTTTCTAGTTCAGGGTAAAGAGGAGGCAAGATTAAAAAAAAAACAAAACTGAGCTACTTGGGGCATCTATGTTCTCTTTTGTGGTTCTACATCATAGCTTTCTTATTTTGTTTACCATCTTACAATTTCCTAGATCATCAGGTGCTTCTATGTTCATTTATGGTGATAGAAATATATTCAAATGCAATAATCATTCTTGAAAGTTATCCATAATTGGGAGTGGGGAGCAGGATATCCCAAATGACCTTCTTTTCCATTTGCCTGTCTAATTGCTGGGAGCACAGTATATGAAGTGCTGAATTTGAAATTAAAAAGACCTGAGTTCAATTCTGCCTTAGATACTACCTATATGACCCTGCGCAAGTCCCTTCATCTTTCTCAGCCTCAGTTTCTCATCTATAAAACAAAGGTAATAATAGTACTTACCTCACACGGTTGTTGTAGCAGTGGTGTCAAACTCAAATAGAAACAGAGGCCACTAAACCATACATAAGGATTCCTGTGGGCTAAGTATTAACTTAGAAAGCCATATGTTAATGATACAGGTTTTTTACTGCATTTTCATTTATTTTGCTAAATATTTCCCAAATGCATTTTAATCTGAATTGGGTTACATTAGGAACATAGTGGGCCATATGTAGCCTACAGGCTACATTTTTGACCTCTCTGTTGTGAAGATCAAATGAGATAAAATGTTCTATGCTTCTGAAACCTTCAAGTACTACATAAATGCTATTATTATTATTATTATTACTATCATTATCATTGTTTTACATCAAATACCTGAATAAGCCCTAAGTGAATGCTTAACCTAAAAAATGAGGAGAATGAAAGAAGAGGTCCTTTTCTCAATTACAACCAGGGAGAAAATTCACAACCAGACAAGTAATAGGGTGTACAAAAGACAAATATATTCTTTTAATCATACATAATTAAACTTTTGCATAAACAAAATCAGTCTGCTAGAATAAGAAGAGAAAAGGCTAAGGGAAAATCTTGGCATCTAATATCTTTGATTAAAGTATGCTATATGGACTGATGCTGAGTGAAGTGAGCAGAACCAGGAAAACGTCGTACACAGTAACGGTCACATTGTGCGATAACTAACATTGATAGATGTAGCCCTTATCAGCAATGCAAGGATCTAAGACATCTCCATAGGTCTCATGATGGAAAATGCTATCCACATCCAAAGAAAGAACTATGGAGTTTGAATGCAGATTGAAGCATATTATTTGCTATTTTTTTCTTCTGTTTTGTTTTGTTTTCCCTTTCTTGTGGTTCCTTCTGTTGGTTCTAATTCTTCCTTACAACATTGCTAATGTGAAAATATTTTTAATAGGAATGAATGCATATGTATAGCCTATACCAGATTACATGCCATCTTGGGGAGGGAGGTAGGAAGGGAGGGGGAGAAAAATTTAAAACTCAAAAGCTTATGGAAGTGATTGTTGATAAATCAAAATAAATTAATTTTAAAAATAATAAATAAAAAAGAATGGTATACCAGAAATATAGGAAATTAACATAAATATAAGAGACATATGAGTCATTCCTCAATATGTAAGAAGTATGAACAAATAATTTTCAAAAGAATTATAAATTGTCAACAACCATATAAATATTGTTCCAAGTTAGTAATAATAAGAGAGATACAGCTTAGAACAATTCTTAGTATTACCTCATACCCGTAGAAGTAGCCAAAATAATTAAAAAAAATGGAAACAGCCTATATTGGAGGGACTAAAAGAAGAAAAGAACTTTAGTACACTATTTCTAGAGCTGTGAAGTCAAACCATTCTAGAAAGTAAACTGAAATTTTGTGAGAAAAATCACTTGTTTCATCATACTTTTTGACCTAGTTTTCCTACTACTGTGCGTATACACCAAGGAAATCAAATGCAGAAAGTTCCAGTATTCACCAAAAATATTAATTGTAACGTTTTTTTTTGTGGTAGGAAAAAAAAAGCCAGGGAACAAAATGAATACCCATCAACTAGGAAATGACTTGCAAATGTAATCAAATCATATTATATTATAAGAAAAGATGAATATGAGGAATCAAGAGAAATATTCAAAGACTTGTATGAATTGATAAAAAGTGAAGTAAGTAGAACCAGGAGAACAATAAACACAATGACTCCAATAATGTAAATGTCTTAAAATGGCATGAAAAAGCAGTGGAATTCTGATTAATTGCAATGACCACTGGAGGTTCTAGTCAACTGATTATGAAAAACACATCTCTCCCTCACTGTATCAGTTGCTTTTGCTTAAAAGTGTTTTTTTTTTCTTTTAAGGGAGGGTTCTTAGGTAGTAGTGGGGGTGGGGGAAGCAGTTCAGTAAAGGGAAATGGCTGTAGCATAAAACCCAAAAGTTACAATAAAACTATTTTATGTTTTTTAAATGACAGGCCTATAATAGAACTAAGTGATGGATGCTTTTTGGATTTCACACTAGAAGAGACCTAAGCTACCATCTAGTTAACTCAACCTCCTCATTTTTAGCAATGAAGAGATCAGGGCCCTGAGAGGTTAGTTGATTGGCTTAATGTCCCCAAGTAAGTAAAGACGAATGCCAGAGTTCAAGCCCAAGTCTTCTGTGACTCCAAATTCATCACACTTTCCTTAGTTGTTTTTCTAACTGTGACTTGCTGGTTTCAGACTCAGTGAGAATAGAATAAGTTATCATTATGGCCTCAGTTTTTCTAGATTCTCCAGATACTAAAGATTGGGCACGTGAACAACACAAACCCCTACATTCGAATTTTCATACTGATAGAAGAATGGATGAATTCATACAAATCAATAAACAATATTATCTATTTAAATAAGTAATTGCAATTCTTAGTTGCCTCCCTTTAAGAGATCATATGTTGTGGTAGATGACATTCTTTACAACTTTTCAAAGATAATATGTGATTAAAATAAAAAAAAACCCTTTCCAAAATGAACTAGTCCAAGATATATGTTGGACTGGTTCATTCCAATAAAGGCACAGACATTTCTCTATGGCAGTGTATATTATTCTGAGGAACAGTCAGTTTTGGTCAGAGGTAATTATGGCATAGTAGAAATACAGAGTGACTTGCATTCTAGTCTCATGTTACCACCAATTACCTGTGTAATATTGAGGAAGTCACATACCTTCTCTGGGTCTCAATTTCCTCATCTATAAAATGAAGAAATGGGACTAAGTGGCTTCTAAGGTTCCTTCTAACTCTCCATTCTATGATTCTACAAAGTAGAATATAAATGTAAAAGAATATTATGAGTGTTCCATTTTTGAATAGTTCCTTTTCTCTTTTGCTCCTCCTTCTACTTTTACCCCCAACTGAACACCTACCCCTCCCATCTCCTCTTCCATTTACTTCCCAGAATCCTCTTTCTCCAGTGTCCTAGACATCCAGTGTCCACCCTATGGCTATTACTTCCTCCTTCAGCACTTCCCTTCCCTGCATGAGTGTCTCAGGCTCTAACTTATTTGCCTCTGCCTCCACACCCTGCATATAGAATAAGTCTTATTTCCTTGAGGCATTTCAGAGAAGAGGTAAAGAAAAGGGAGTTGAAGTAGACAATGTCTAAAGTCCCTTCTCATTCTAATTCTGTACAAACTGATTAAACTATTTCTGATTACTATTCTCCTTCTCCCTCCCACCCTAACCTTCCAGAGGGGGTATTTCTGTACCCTAGTATGTGTGTGAACACAAGTGGTCACTTCCTGGCCATTTCCAAACCACGCCACCTATAATCTGGCCATCTTCCTTGAACTCTTTATACCAGAACCTGAACTGCACCCCTGGGCCTCTGTGCTCTTATAGGTGAGCTTTTACCTTATCTTGCCCAAACTAGACATCCACATCACTGCCAGTCATTTTCAATCCCTACTATCTCCCCACCCCTGTTTTTGCCCATCCCCCCCCAGAAGTGTTATCTTCCATCATTAAATTATAACCCTTGAGGGTTTGCTTCTATTTGTATCCTCTACCCTTAGCATAATGCCTGGCATATAGTAAGCATTTAATAAATGCTTTATCATCATTCATTCATTTCAGGCCTTAGTAACAACAACGGTAATAGTTAGCATTTATATAGCTCTTTAAGATTTGTCTCAAATGATCTTCACAACAACCCTGTGAGTTAGGTGCTATTATTTATTCCCATTTCACAGATGAGGAAACTGAGTCAGAGAGGTTTTAAGGGATTTATTTGCCCAGGGTTACACAACTAGTGAATGTCTGAGGCAAGATTTGAAATCAGATCTTCCTTACTCTAAGTCCAGTGCCCTATCCATTGCAACACCTAGTTTCCCCCTGTAGAGAGACATTTTTGTGTTTAAAGCTTAGTATTCAGTCTATTCTTGTAAAGTGACACTGGGAAGAGGAGAAAGGGGCAAGAAACAGTATGTATGGGCCTTAGGCTGCTTCTTTGCTGATGAACATCACTGGTTGTGCTCTATCTACTCCTGCTTTTTCTCTCAGCTATGTCTGACCAGGCTGATCTATCAGTACCTCAATTATGGAATCCTCAATGAAGATGGGCAAGTCTCACTCAATAGTAGGGAGAACTGCTTGATTCTGTGAATCAGGAATGAGTTGAGACCCTGTTATCTGCCCCCTCTTGACTCCAACATCTTGGACAAGTAATACCTGTCAGCTAGGGGCTGCTGAGACACCCAAGTTATAGCTATACTCTGCTAAAGGAGTGAGATATTTCTCTTCTCCTGGGTTATGGGTCTAAGGGGCCTTCAGCAGAGCCCAAAGTGACTCCCTGCTCTATTCACTTCCTCTCAGAAGTGTTTGATTTTGGCATTATTAAAATAATGCTAATGATGGTCACTTATGCAAAACACTTACTATTAATGCCCAATTATACTTGCAGCACAATAAAAGTTTAGTATCTCCTTAAAAATGAATCAGTTTAACTGATGAACTGTTATTGTTTTACTTGATTGTACCACTAAACTCTGCTCTTGTACGCCCAGACTTCATAATTTATTGCTTATATAACATAGTTATGGATAAGCAGAGATAGTAGGAGTGGGCTGGAGCCAGCTGAACTGGCTTGTATGAGTCAATAATTAAATTTTTAGTATGAATGTTAACACCTCAGAAATCATCAAACACTGAAAATTGGGGCTTGACCTATAGTTTTGTTGATTGTCTAGAGTCTAGACTTAAGAAAGTGATGGAGAAAATGGCAATAACGAAGATTAAACCTAAAAGTATGTCCTTTGTACATTTTTCCAGAGATCCATTTACTAGCACACTCCTGGGGGCAGAGGAAAGAGTGCCAAATTTGGAGTTAAGAGAGACCCAGATATGTGACAATTGGACATGTCACTTAATCTCTGAATTTAGTTTCATAATTTGTAAAATAGGAATAATTCCTGTACACCTTGCTGCTCAAGGTTGTTATGAGAAATACCATAGTATAACGTCAAAATGCTTGTTGACTGACTGATTGTTAGGTTTAGGGATTGGACCTGTGATATCATTGATGCAGGTAACTCTTAGGTGAGGAAACTCCCTCTTCCAATTCTGAGTGCCTTCTGAGCTCCGTTTTTGCTACAGTTTAGTCTTAGACAATTGCCTTGGGCACTAGAACATTAAGTGATTTGCCTGAGGTCACACAGCTAGTTTGCCGTCAGAGGTGGGACTTGACCTAGCTTTGAGGTTGACTCTCCAACCACCATCTCATGTTGTCTTTCACTGTTACGGTTGTCTATTAAAAACTGGGGGAAATTTTAGGCTTACATAGATGAAATAATTAGAGAACAATACATAATAGTACATGTATAATCCAGTAGGAAGGTTGGACTTTATGTGGGGGGAGATGGGAGCGTGTGAAATGTATGCTTCCTATAGGGAAGTATAAGCTGCATAGAACGCTGATTTCTCATCGAATCCTCCATTTAGAAGTGAGTGAACTTAGATGTGTCTGTACATATCTTTGGGGCCAGGCCTGTCTCAGGAAAGCCTGGTGGTTTAGGCTCAGGATTGGAATGAAATGAGACCTTTAACAAAAAGTTTCCTCCATAACAGCATAGAATGGATTTTTTTTCTTTTTCTTTCTTTCTTTTTTGGTTTTGGAGGCAATGGAGTTAGGTGACTTACTTAGGATCACACAGCTAGTAAGTGTCTAAGGCTGATTTGAACTCAGGTCCTCCTGACTGCAAGGTTGGTGCTCTATCCTGTACTACCTAGCTGCCCCCAGCATAGAAAGGATATTTAGCCAAGACAGCACCAGTTCAGTTGGGCATAGTTCCTCTGGTTTCCATATTTTCTATGATGATATTCGATCAAGAGCCAAGTGTTGAGTAGTGAGAAGTCTGTCAAACCTGAGGAGTCCTTAGTGATTATAGGGTGGGTTTTTATGCTTAGACAACCAAGCAATATCAATTGTTGGAGCCTTTGTCTCCTAAGAGCAGCTAGGTGGTACAGTGGATAGAGTGCCAGGCCTGGAGTCGGGGAGAGTCATCTTCCTGAATTCAAATCTGAACTCAGATACTTACCAGCTGTGTGAGCCTGAACAAGCCACTTAACCCTGTTTGCCTCAGTTTCTTCATCTGTAAAAGAAGCTGAAGAAAGAAATGGCAAACCACTGCACTATCTCTGCCAAGAAAACCTCAAATGTGGTCATGAAGAGTTGGACGTGACTGAAAACACATGAACAACCAATTAAGTCTCAAAGATGGTTCTTTACCTTTTAGGGAAAAACTAGCCAATTTAGCCAGGGCCTTCCAGTCTTCTTCTTAGTGGTAATTGTTGTTTCTGCCACAACATGACTAAATTAAGCACAAACTAGAAACTAGAAGACTAGGGACCATGGGATTAGAGTAGATTCATGGTCAGGTTTAGCAAAGCCACTTTGGTCTGGAAATAAGCCTAGAAAATCTGCGCGCCACCAGGACCCCATCTGCAGAGCACATGGTTTATGTGACTACATATGATGCCAATACCCTACCCCACCCTCCAGAAAGATCTGGAGCTCCATACTCAAGAACTCCAGACTCTTCAGAACCAACCCTAGTCCCCTGTTCCAATGGATTTTAAGACTGTGGTGGGGATGAGAGCTCTTTGATGACTCATCTCACTACAACTGCCCCCTGACCCCCATCACAGACCTTACCATTCCAGATGCTTCAGAAATAATGCTAATACTACTCTGTTGGACTTTGAAGGTGATCAGCAGATGAAATCCTTCTCTACAGCCCAGCAAAAGTGAGTTCTACATATTCTTGGGACTGCCTCTTGTCCCAGGGATGTTCTGAAATCAACTGTAGGACTTGGCTTCTGGGGTGTCCCTAAATGGCCAAGTATTTTCATTCTAGCCTCTAACATGACTAATGAACTTTCAGGCTGTTGCCTTCGTTTTGGAACTAATTTTATTTAGGGCTATCTAAAATTGTTTCCAGGATCTACTTGCATTGGCCAATCTGATGTTTCTCAGTGTTCACGATTTGGGTTGTGTCTGCCAAGCTGTCCTATTCCCTAGTCAGTACTGATTCATTTGTAGGTAGTATGACTAACTGGTGTTCGTCAATGCTGTGATTCTCCTGCCAAGTGATAGGCAGTGTTTCTGAGAATAAATTCATTTCAGATTACAGCTGGTCATTCATTTGTCATAGGGAATCCAGCTAATCTATTCTGTAGGCCTAAAAATATGCCATCCCCATGCATCTTGTTATGCCTGTCCCATCACGTGTCATCTCCCTACATTCCTTATCCACATTCCTCTGCACAATCATCCATTCATAGACATTGTTATACTCCCACCTCATTTATATGGAGATTCTGCAATAACTCAGCAGTCGTCAACAGAACCCTGAGATTATACTCTTCAAAAATGATGGCCCTTTGGAATAACTCTCTGCTGACTTGCTCATAATCATCGAGAAGATCTAAGCAATAAATAATAACATATTTGGTAGGATGATTCTGCTGGTAATTATTTCGTCTCACCTCTTTTCTTATTTCCTAAAATGGCATTCTAAGGATATAAATAATAATCATTTGCAGAGTGGTGAGCAGGGTTCTCTATCTATCATACACTTATACGACAACGGGTCTCTAATTTTATTAATGCAGATATTCTCTTCAACATTATAGATCTTTAATCCTTAACATGTCTCATGGACCCTTACTTTCATGATATTATCAAAATGTATTCCATCAATTTGTTAAGCCAAAACATTAGAAGCACCCTGGTACAGTGGAAAGACCATTCTCTTTTGGAGTCAAAAGACCTTGGTTCGAATCCCAACTGCATTACTTATATCTCTGTGATCCTAGGCAAATCAGTTAACCTGTCTGGGCCTCAGTTTCCTCATCCATAAAATGAGTTGTACTAGATGGCTTCTAAGTTCCCTTCCTGTGATACTAACACTGTAACACATCCATGCCTAAGCATCCAGTGTGATTCCTGTTTATGTCCTCCAAATAAATTCTTTTCAGGAGATCCCAACATGCTGTCTACCTTTATCTCCACCAAGATCAAATTTGAAGAGTTAGGCATTAATTTCAGCAACTGTAATTTAGTTTATATTAAAAGAAGGAGTTTCTGTCTATCTCTCAGGGCTCCGCTGGTAGCCTGGACATAGGTACCATTCAATTAACCCATTCAAAAATAAACACATCTATAAAGTAGGGGAAGAGTATAGACATTTACATAATACCTCCTATGTACTAGACACTGTACTAAGTGCTTTGCACTATTATCTCTTTTGATCTCATTTGTACTATTTATGTGCTATCTACACTGTGTTAGGCTCTGGAGAGATACAAATCCAATCCAGCAAACATTGACTAAGCTATTGCTTTTTGCCAGGCACTGAGGATGCAAAGAACACGTGAAAAGGCAGTCCCTGACTTCATCAAGGTTACATTCTACTGTACAGAGAAGACATTTCTGCCTCAAGGGACTAACAACCGAGTAGGAAAATAACATACTAAAAAAACCCTATTAATACAGGTAGAAGTACCAGCAAGGTGTTATGAGTCTAGATGAAGAAGAGATGCTACCTGTTAAGTCAATATTTGATGGAATAATGAATGAATTTATGAATGAATGCCATTCATAGGATCAAAGAAATAATGAAATTGGTAGCAGCTCCTTTGCTGGAATACTGCAATGTGAGAGATGTACACCTGTGGGGGAGTAATTGGGTGAATCCTATGGGGAAGCAACTTGATTTTTTGGAATTGGATTCTTTGTAGCTTGTCTAATAATATATGAAATTTATATTCTGCTTTAATCATTTTACCTACATAGCTCCATTTGATTCTCCTAAAAACCATGTGAGGTAAGTACTATGAACATTATTATCTCAATTTAACAAGTGAGGAGCCTGAGGCCAGGTTCCAACTGACTTTAGGTCTTTCTGACTTGAAGCTCAGCACACACACTATCCTCTACCCAATATGGTATTGCCAACAATAGCATAAACTCTGAAGAGTTTATCTGTTTGGTTGCCTTTAATCCTTTAAATGTCATAAGACTCTGCAACAATCACACAAGGGTAGGGAATCTGTGGCCTCTAGGCCACATGTGGTCTTCAAGTGCAGACCCTTTGAATTCAAACTTCTCTCTAGGTCCTCAACAGAGAATCCAAAGGGATTCTGTCAAAGGGCCACACTTGAGGACCTAGAGGGAAGTTTGGATTCAGTCCCAGTGTCATACTTGAAGATGTAGAGGGCCACATGTGGCCTCCAGGTGGTAGGTTCCCCACCCATGATTTAGGGTATCCAAACATTTTCAAGAGGATTTCCATTGGGAAGCAGGTAGCAGGGGCTCATGGATTTCTGGTTTGGAACAACTGAATACTCATGAAAAATATCTGCAGTATAGGCTTATGGGGAAACACTGAACTAGATTAAAAAGGTGGAAAGAGCAAGTGCCTCTGTTTGGGGTTAATCTGAGATTTTGAGCTATCTGTGCTGCTAAAAGTTCAGTAGAACCTTCCTCCAAATTATGTTTGTTTCGACCTTTGTTGGGAACCTTTCTGACATATGTGTGCTTGCGCTCTCTGTCTCTCTCTCTGTCTCTCTGTCTCCCTCTCTCTCTCTCTCTCTCTCTCTCTCTCTCTTTCCTTCCCACTCTATTTTGCTTCTCTTCTCTTCATTGCCACCAAAAGTGCTGCTGGGCCCTCACACCATATACCTGGGCTAATTCAGCGGCCTTCTGCCTGTCTCCCTCCCTCAAGCTTCTCCCCACTCCAGTCCATCCTCTACTTAGTTGTCAAACTGCTCTTCTTAAGGCATAGATCTAACCATGTCATCCTCTTATTCAATCAACTCCAATGGCTCCCTATTGCCTCCAGCATCAAATATAAAATCCTGCTTGGCTTTTAACACCCTTCATAGCCTGGGCCCTCCCTACTTTTCCAGTCTTTTTATAGTTTTCTCCCACCTTCCCCCCCATATTCAGCAAATTAGTAACAATGATCTCCTTGCAATTCCTCCTACAAAAGATTCCATCTCCCAGTTTGGGTATTTTAGCTGGTTCCCCATGCCTTTGATTTCTCTCCCTCCTCATCACCTCCTCCTGGCTTCTTCAAATTTCCACTGAGTCTCACCTTCTGCAAGAAGCATTTCCCAATCCTCCTTAACTTTAGTTCCTTCCCTCTTAGGTTATCTTTAATTTACTCCATATGTATGTTGTTTACCCATAGGTTTTTTTTTTTTGCATGTCTTCTCTCCTATTAGACTGTGAGCTCCTTAGGAGCAGGGAGTGCTTTTTGATTTTCTTTGTAACCTCAGTATTTAGCAAGGTGCCTGGCACCTAAAAGGTGCTTAATAAATGCTTGTTGACTTGACTTCACCATCTTTGAAAAGGTGGGGACATAGGGTGTGAAACACCAAATGACCAGAATTGGTTGACATGTTGGTTGGTTTTGGTGAACTGTTTTATTCTCTTCATTCTTTGTTGAATAGGTTTGCTTGATAGGGAGATGGAGGAGATTATACTTGGAAATGAAAGTTATGTAGTGTTTTTGTTCAGTTGTTTCAGTAGTGTCTGACACTCCACGTCCCCATTTAGGGTTTTCTTGGCCAATATACTACAGTGGTTTGCCATTTCTTTTTCTAGCTCATTTTACAGATGAGGAAACTGAGGCAAACAAGGCTAAGTGACTTTCCTAGGGTTATGACTAATAATTTTCTGAGGCTAGATTTGAACTCAGGAAGATGAGTCTTCCTGACTCCAGGCCTGGTACTCTATCCACTGCACTACCTAGCTGCCCATGAAGGTTATGTAAAAACCAAAGACAGCAATAAATATTTTGAAAAACTTCTGTAAAACACTTTTTCTCAAGCACTTTATATAAGGCATTTTTAGATGGCCATTTCACTATTTGAAAGGGATTTGAACCCTTCTCCTGATGTTACTCATAACAAATTGGAAGAATTATTTATAACTTTTGTATCCTGTGGAACTCTCTGACCCCAGGCCTCGGGGTCAATTAAATGTATCACTCATTTCATATAGATTAATTGACATTTTTTCCCACCCTTTCACTGGCTGTCCCCCATTCCTAGAACTCTCTTCATCCTCATTTCTGCTTCCTGGCTTCACCAGATGCCTTAAAAGTGATGCTAAAACCTCTTTTGAATTAAAATAGTGACAACCACACTGAGCTCTCTTCCACCTCAATGTCCAAAATGAGGGTGGGAGAGTTCACATCTCCTGTTTGGTGTTTGCTGTAAATGTACTGCACCCTTTCCTCAGGATGTACCCAGTGCCCTTTTATCTTGAAAAAGTCCAGCCCCCTGAACTGAAAGGTTAGGATCCAGCCCGAAATGCTCGGAAAAATAAATCCCTCCTCTTGATTTCTTGTAAATGTCAAAAGTGATGAGTAGTGGAAAAGCCGCTTGTGGTCAGAGTATCTTCCCACTCTCCCTGAACCTTTGTCACTATATTGTTTATATTAACCTAACATTCTCCTAGCAGGATAATGCCAGCATTTCTGCATCTGCCTTTGGCAACTCATCTTGCAATGTGAACAGATAACATAAGCAAAGAACCCAGTGGCTCCAGATAGCAAGACAACTCAGTGATAATATAACAGAGTAACTGACATGCTCAGGAGAGCCCTCATCTCATTCTGTCTTGCAGCTCATGCATTTTGGAAATCTCATGAATGCCCCGGGAGGTATAAATGGCTTCTTTAACATGAGAAGGACCTGAATTTAAGAATACCTCAAATGACCATGCTGCAATAGTACCTTTAAAAAAAATAGAGAAAAAATTTATTTAAAATTGTTGTATTTATTTTTTGCAGCAATTGATATACCTTCTATTGACATCACTTTGATTACCTTTTAAGTGAACTACTTGCAGAGGAATATTTCTCCAAAGTTCTGACCAATATTACAAATTGAAGCTTTTGTCAAATACGTTTATTCTATGGTTAATATTATTTGAAATAGCCACATGATGAAAATTCAGGGCTCAGAAGAAGAAAACCAAAGCTTTAAAGCTTAATTCCTTCATTGTCATATAGTGAATAGAATACTAGACTTCAAGTCAGGAAGACCTGGGTTTGAATCCTGCCTCAGATACATGTTAGGTGGGAGTCTGGGCGAGTCACTTAACCTCTTCAACATCCTCATCCATAAAATAGGGATGATAATAGCACCTACTTTACTAATTAATCAGGAGGTTTAAATAAGAGAATATATGTAAAGTAAGGATGCCCCTATTAATAGCTTTTAAACTATTAAAACTACACTAAAACTTTTGGGACACAGTGCATTTTATAAACTGTAAGGTGTTAAGTATCTGTAAGATACAGAAGCTTGAAATTTACTAGAAAAACTATATGGACCATCCTGTGTCTCAGAGAGACAAACCACTCACTGACTGAGCAGGTGACTGAATGAAGATTACTACAGCAATGTACTTTCAAAGTTGTTTTCCTTTACTTTATTGTGTTCATTGTTTAAGTTGTTCTGGTTCTTTTCACTGTTTGTCAATTCACACAAGTCTTCCCAGATTTTTCTAAATTTATCAATCCTTCATTTCTTACAGCATGACAATATTCTGTTATCTTCATGTTAACAATTTGATAAGCCGTTCCAGAATTGTAGACACCTTCTTGGTTTCCAGTCCTTTGCTACAGCAAAAAGTGCTGTTCTAAATATTTTTGTACATTTGGGGCCTTTCGCTCTGCTTTTGACCTCTTTATGCCTAGTAGCGATAATGCTCAGTAAAAGTGTATGTACAGTTCAGTGACTTTTCTTCATCTGGATTACTCTAAGAAAATCTCTAAAATCCAGTTCAGGGCCTGCATATACTGGAGCAGAGAAGGCAGTTGGAACACATACTCTGCTAAGATTTACATGGAGAGGCTCTTCACATTCTGGACTTACTATTTCTGTTTAACATCTTAGTAATATCTGTTTCCCGAAATTGAGGAGGTGGGTGGCATATCATTAGAAAAACTAAACAAAACAAAAACCACCATCACATTATTAGATACTAAAGATAATGTTCATGTCTATGGTTTCCCCAAAAGTAGGTAACAGGGTACCCTCCCACACAAAAAGCTACTCAGTGTACACTATGGGTATTGGGTTTGGGGTAGCTTTTTATTTTCTCCACCATAGCAAATGTATAGGATAAAAAAGAATACAAAAATATGCATGAACAAATACAGGACACAAAAAATACTCACATAGCCCATCTTAGTCATTACCACCCTTCCCTGGAAGTAAAGACCTTTTATGGGACTATGGGACAAATATTTCACATTCACCTCAGGACTACCATACCCAAGTAGCACTGAGTAATTATCACGGAGGACTGGGAATGTCTACATCTGCTCAGGCATAGCTTTAGTCCTTCAGCTACAAGATCCTCTTGTTGGTGATTTTAGTGGATTTTCTCTGAGAAGAATGCTTACTTGAAATCTTTTCTCTCTGATCCACTGATGCTTGACTCTCATCTGAGGATTTCTCAAACTTGAGATTCCCCATGAAAGTTAACATCTGGAGCAAGAGGTAACACCTAGCATTACAATGGCCATTTCTCTAGATTTTGGGACCTGTGTTCATAAAATGAATGGAAAGGCAGAAGTAAGAAGCCAGGAACTTGGGATACAAGAAGCTCCAGCCTTACGTTTGCCTGAGTAAGTACGTATCTCCCTTGGCCATGGGCTTCTGCTGTAAATAACTGTTGTTCTCCATGGCAGGGGAAGGGGTAAAATCTTTTCCCCAGCTCACTCTTGCTGCAAGTCCAAGGGAGAGAAAGATTGCTAAAAACAAAGGTCTAAAAGAAGAAAGGTAGACAGAGCTCACTCTTACTGACCACAAAAGGAAAAGAGGTCACCCCTCCCATCCCCAATTTTCAGTCACCAATCATGTTCCATGAAGCCTTAGTCACTGGAGGTCCATCAAGAAGGAATTCTCTGTTATCCTAGAAAGGGATCTAATGAGCAAGTCAAGTTCCTTGGGAGACCTTTTCCAATAAAGGGTTTATATCTTGCAATCTCATTAAATTGATGGAAGGTACTTATCAGTTCTATAGGTGTCCTTTTGATCAATCCAGCTACATTTGAAAGTAGAGATATCTTTTCTTTGCAAAGATTGAATTCTTGGGGGCTCAGATTGTACAAAGCTCCCCCAAACAGGTGTGAGCCCAGGGTCTCCTAGCACTATGGTCAGAAGCAAGCTGCCTGGTTTGGAGAGCCTCTACCCAGTTCTGGATCTCATTGCCTTTCTCCTGTTCTGAGCTACTATGTTCACAGAATATTTAACAACCAAATTTCCTTTCCTTCATCAATTTTCTAGTCACCCAATAATTTTTTCTTGACCCCATAGTATTATTATTTTTCTGTCTAGCAGACTTCTCATCTTAGTGCTTACTTCTCACCCTAAATATCCACTGTGTGTTTAGCAAATATTCATTTTTCAGTCAGTCAGCCAACAAGCATTTATTAAAAACTTACTATGTGAGAATGTTCATTAGCAGACATATTCTGGATTAGAGGATTATTCCCCTAAATAGAATACATATTGCCAACAACAGAAGCAGTAGTAAACCAAAACATAACTTATTCCATGTCTTCTTCCCCTTCTTTTGGGTTCCCCAAATCCAGTCTTACAAGATCCATAAAACATCAGTGCTTTAAAATGACTTCAAGGACTTTCTAAATTAAATCTTTCATTTAAGTAAGGATGAAAATAAATCCAGGGAAATGAAGTGACTTGTCACACAGCTGGGAAGTGGCTGGACACTAGAGACCAAGTTTACTGTCTCTTATTCTAATACCCTCCCCATAATACCATCATGCTCTTCCAATCCAACCCAATCCAACCCAATCCAATTCTATTAAATGGAGTCCGATCTAATCTAAGAAGAATTCATTTCACATCCACTAGAGAACTCACTGAGCTAGAGACTGGGGATATAAAGAGATAACCAGAAACAGTCCCTGCCCTGTCTTGTTCTTGCCAAAGTAATAATCCCTTTGTAATTGAATTCATCTTTAAAGTGCCTTTCTTGAGATCTTACTGATTTCTGTGTACCTTAGGCAGTCAGTAGTGAGCACATTCAGAGGTTTTAATTCATATTAATAATGTCAATAGAATGACAGCAATGGGTAGTGGGTAGAGAGCTGGTGTTGGAGTCAGGAAGGCCAGGGTTCTGCTACAAATTGGCTATGTAGGGGCGAGTCCCTAAATCTCAGCATCCCAAGGAACTCTTGAATACTATAAATTTCAGAGCAGGTTCTGCTCTGTGTTGGTAGGTAAAGTTCCTCCTGGGAAGCTACCTACAACTATTGGAATCACGTTTCAGGTAAAAAAAGAAATAGTGTTTTAGATTGGAGAGGTAAGCTTTTATTTGTGAACAGAGGGACAGACCTAGAGCTGGAAAGCTCTGGGTTTAAGTCTTTCAGTCGACACATACCAACTCTGTGACTGAACAAGTCACTTGACCTCTTATGTCCTCAGACTATTCTCCAAGACTGTAAATTACAGATAATTGCCTGGAGATGGGTGTAGGGAAAGGAATTTCCACATAGGAAATTCTGGATATTGACAAAATCATAGGTCCAGATCCTTTCCCTTCATTGCCCCCCTTCCTCCTCCCATCAAAATAAAATAAAATGCTGTATGAACTATGAAGTATTAGAAGTATTTGGCCAGATTGAGGACTGCAATGTTGTTTGATCTTTAAATCAAAAGCAAAGGAGACTCAGATTTGACTACCTAGTATTTTTCAGGATCCAGTTGTCTTTTCCCCCTAAGCTTCATCCTGCCTGTTTCGTTGCTAGCCCTTCCTGGGAGGGTCATTCACCAGGTTCTCAGGGTGTTCATTTATCAGGTGCAGTAAGATAAAAAGCCCTGGATCAGGGTGAGGAAGCCTGGGAAGTAGTGTAAGCCAATAGGAAAGTGGACTCTTAAGTAAGTTGGGCCAGCTCCCAAAATAAATCTACCTCAGGGAGAAAGAGATTAATGATGGGCAAGCTGGAGCTGAGGGGGGAATTGGAACAGACAGCTTGCACTCTGCTAACACTGACACGGAGAGGCTCTTTGTGTTCAGGACTAATTATTCCTATTTCCCATCCTAGTGACATCTGTTTCCCAGAGTTGAGGAGGTGGGTGGCTTATCATTAAAAAAAATTCTTAGATGCTAAATATACTGCAATGTAGAAATCTACCATTGAATCATAGCTGGCGTGTGAGGAGGAGGGGAAGGGAGTAAAATAGAACAAGAAAGGAGGAGGAGGCCCTGAAATTCCTCATTTCATCTAATCATTTCCTATTTAGGGAGTGTCCTTTCCCATCATCCCAACCTTTTTGGACTTTTCTCTTATCTTCTCACCTCCCTCCTCCTGACCACCCTCACCCCAGGTTGCACAATCATATTCTCAATAAGCTATCTACCACACACTATCTCTTCCCTTTCGCTTTCTCAATCCATATCACTGAACATTTCCCTCCTCTTCACCCCTACCCTCACCCCTAACCCCACCCCCCCAAACATTTCTTACTGCAAAACTGCTTGGGCTGTCATTGCAATCCTTGCCCTCAGCAGAGATTTATGACCAAGCATTTGTGATGGCCACTTCTGCTCTTGGAGATGGAGTAGCCAGACTTGGACAACACCCACTGGGTTACAGATTTATTGTCATGGCAGCTTATGTGATAGTTAATGGTCTTGGGCACTGTCTCCTGGCATGGTTTTTCTGTGGACTGTATCAGTATATCAGCCAACAAGCTCCCTACGACTAGGTAGCAAGCATTGTGCCGGTCATCAAGTTAAATCAATAAGCATTTATTAAGCTTTTACTGTGTCAGGCACTGTGCTGAGCTAGGCACTAGAGATATAAAAACACAAAAGAAATATTTCCTGCCTTCAAAGAGCTTATATTCTATTAGGGGAAACAACATACACATGCAACAACAACAGACACTTGTAAGCAGAATATATACATAGTAAATAGATGGTATTTTTTGTTTGTTAGTTTTTAAGGAGGTGGACAGAGACATTAGAAGCCAGGAAATCGGAAAAGACCTCATAGGGGATGATGGGGCTGCTAAGTGACAGAGTGGATAGAGCGCTGGGCCTGAAGTCAGGAAGACCTGAGTTCAAATCCAGCCTCAGACACTTCCTAGTTGTGTGACCCTGGGCAAGTCACTTCACCCTTTTTGCCTCAGTCTCCTCATCTGTCAAATGAGCTGGAGAAAGAAATGGCAAACCACTCCAGTAAGCCAAGAAAACCCTAAAAGGGATCCTGAAGAGTTGGACATAACTGAAATGACCCAGGGATGCTCAGTCAGCCCTTCATAGCTTCTTCCCAGAAGTCCATTCAAAGTCAAGGGCAAGACCACTGGAAACTATAAGATTCAGGGTAGTTTCTCCTGCTTGTAGGCAAATACTGCAATCATCAGTTTCCATGACAATGAATATGGCAAAACTGGATTACATTCTAATGAGGAAATTGAGATGCAGAGAAGTCAAGTGACCTGCCAAGGTCATACTGGTAGTAATTATCAGAGGATGGATAGATGCAAGTTCTTAAATATTAGGTTAGAAGATTGTATTTTACCCGGGGAAGCCAATGAAGATTTTTGAGCAGGGAAGTGTCCTTGTCATATTGGTACATTAGGAAAATTGTTTTGGTCGACAGTTGTAGTAAATGCATTAAAGAGATGCTGGACTGAAGGCTGTGAGGCCAGTGAGCCCAAAGTTACAATAGTCCAGGTAAAAGATGCCATGAACTAGGGAGGTGGCTCAGTGGGTTTGAGAGAAAGGGAGACATATGCAATAGGTACAGTTGGAACTACATGGTCTTTGAGATCCCTTCCAACTCGGACGCTGTGATTCTGAAACATTGGGGAAGTGAATTGGATGACTTGGTACCTGGCAAGTCTGTCAACTCTGACTGAAGGGAGTTCCATTTTGAAATTATTTCTCAACTAAGAAAATTCCTTCCTGAGGGATGATGTGCACTCACTTCTGGCCAGCATAATTACAAATAAAACAAAATAAAAAATCAGAAAATTTCAACCCATGCATTTGAATCTGTTATCTATGAGCCTTGGTTGATACTAGTGCTCATTATTGTCTCTCAGGTGTATGACTTGGACAAGACAATGAAGTATAGTGAAAAGATTACTGGGGTACAGTGAAAAGACTTGGTCTTCAGTCCAGCCTCTGAGGACTGCTGCCTTGACAATCAAAGAAGAGGTGTCAAGTGAACAAACCATCACTAAGTGTGGGCAGCCAGGTGGTATAGTAGATGGAGTACAGGTCCTGGAGTCAGGAAGGCTCATCTTTCTGAGTTCAAATTGGGCCTCAATTACTTACTAGCTGTGTGGGTGACCCTGGGCAAGTCACTCAACCCTGTTTGCCTCAGTTTCCTCATCTGTCAAATGAGCTGGAAATGGAAATGGCAAACACTCCAGTATCTGTCAAGAAAACCCTAATTGGGGTCACAAAGAGTTGAATATCACTGAAAAAGACTCAACAACAACAACATGTAGGAGAAACTTAGCTAAGTACTGGAAGTTAACTGAAAAAGCAAAAACTGTTATATAAATATGCAGTAACTAGTAAGAATGACAATATTGAAGCTTCATGAAGGACTATAATACAATGTTATAAACATTCATTAAATGCCTACTATTTGCCAGGCATTGATAAAAATAAGACTATTTTTGAAAACCTCCTAGTGAAATTTTAGGCCAATACTTTAAAAAAGCTCAATAGTCCTTGAGATGTTTAGTCTTTTTTTTATGTAAGGGTAATGTTTCCATAACAGATATTATTTGGGTTTACAAGGTCACTTATTATAGTCATGGGAAACTATTGCCTTGGATGAAGAATATGCTGAAACGGTAGGAGAATGAAAAGGACTACATGGTTTTAATAATCAAGTGCTGAGGTAAGAAACATTTTAAGCAGTTATTCAATCATTTATTCGGGAAACAAAGCAGAAGTTGTTCCATAACAGAACACTGTGCTAGGTAGCTGGGGGTTGTTCAAGGTTTCAATGTGCCCTCCCTTCTTGAAGTATACAATCTAGCATGGGAAGAATACAGAAACTCTGGTCCCCATAAAGCCTATGTGAAACTGGATACCCTGATTTGCTTGAGGCCAAACACCCTACCCCATCCCAATTATCCAGGTAAGAAGAACTGTATGAGAACTGGCTGTATCAGCTTGACCTAACAATAATCCTTTGCATTGACCTAGAGTAAACTAGCTGCATGTGTAGAAAATCAGCAACTCTGAAGCCAATTAAGCTCATACTAGCTTTCAAGTAGACCCTGAACCATTTGGTGGTTGATGGACCTTCAAGAGACATCCTTATCTCCAGAGACTCCCCTACTTGTTGGTTATGAAGCTCTCACAATTATTCTGGTTTTGGAGGCATCTCCTTATCAAGCTTTGAACTATGGATTTCTTATCAGAGGGCCACCGCCTTGACACCTGGAATTCCTCACTCTTCCTCCCCTTGGGGATGGGGCTCACTGATTCATTCCTTTCTAAGCCCACCTTCTCCTCCCACCTCCCACCCAATTCCTTACCTTTCCTTGTTTAAAAGGTACATAAACTTTTCCTATCCATTACCTGGCATCCTATTCAGCACAGGCTGGATAGTACCCATTTCCCACCCCCCCACCTTCCCACTTAATAAAAACCTTTCTTTAATTTCACAGGCATCCTCTTCCTCTGGTTTTCTTCCTTTTAGGGAAAAGGGGGATTAAAACTTGAGAACTGGCCTTTGCATTCTCCAGGCATCTTCCCCTTTGGGGGAAAAAGATCTAAATTCTTTCAAGAGAGCATTTGCCACAGTTTACACCTATTACATAATTACTGAATGTGCTGGAGATGGGCAAGACTAATTTATGCTTGAAATTCTTTCCCTCCTTACCTCTAGCTTCTGGTTTCCTTCAAGACTCAATTCAAATCCCACTTACTATAAAAGGACTCCCCCCCCATCCCCAATCTCCCTGCCTTTCATTTGAGATTACTTCCCACTTACACTGCATATATCTTCTATGAATATAGTTGTCTCCACAATTCAAATGTGAGTTCCTTGAGGGCAGGGACAGTGTTTTTGGCTGCAGTTAGCATAGTGTTTGACCTGTAGTAAGTTTATAACAAATGTTTGTTGGTTGACTCACTAAATTCTTTACAATCAAGTTTATCATGTGAATAAACCTATTGTCTTAGCTGGGTAATACTGTGAATTCTTCAACTGGGATGTTATAAAGCTCCCTTAGCCTAAATGTTAACAATGCTCTTTTCAGATGTAGTGCTACTGTGATCTTTTAGCTGGGGGGGGGGGGAGCCATAGTCTAGAATAGGAAGAAAAAATGTGAGGCTTGTCACCTCCTGCCAGTAGAGGGGAAAGATCTAGTTTCTCTTAATTGGCAACTTTTCCTGATTCAAAACCAGTTCCTTCAGCCAGGAACTCTTTGTTGGCTTATGGGGATCAATTCTAACTCAGCTAATTAATATTTCCCAGCTTTCCTATGGGGTTTTATGCAGATAAGTGACTAAGGACCCAAAAGATATGAATGAAGTCTGAGGTAGAGTGAAGTTCATTTTTTTTCTTTCTTTTTTTAAATATAAATTTATTTATTTTTAGTTTTCAACATTCACTTCCACAAGTTTTTAAGTTCCAAATTTCTCACCCCCTCCCCCACCCCAAGATGGCATGCACTCTGAATACCCCTTCTCCTAGTCTACCTTCTCTTCTATCTCTCCCCCCTTCCTTCTCTTATCCCCTTCCCCTTCTATTTTCCTGTAGAGCAGGATAGACTTCTGTACCCCATTTCCTGTATTTCTTATTTCCCAGTAGCATGTGAAAACATTTTTTTAAAAACATGTTTTTAAAACTTTGAGTTCCAAATTTTCTCCCTTCCTCCCTCCCCACCCACCCTCATTGAAAAGGCAAGCAACTCAATATAGGTTGTACATGTGCAGTTATGCAAAACACTTCCATAGTAGACATGTTGTGAAAAACTAACTCTATTTCCCTTAATCCTATCCTGCCCTCCCATTTATTCTATTCTTTCTTTTGACCCTGTCCCTCCTCAGAAGTATTTGCTTCTGATTACCCTCTTTCCCAATCTGCCCTCCTCTCTATCATCCCCCTGCTCTCTTGTCCCCTTCTCCCCCTATTTTCCTGTAGGGTAAGACAGATTTCCATACCCAATTGAATGTGTATGTTATTTCCTTCTTAAGCCAAATCCTATGAGAATAAGATTCTCTCATTCCCTCTCACCTTTCCCTGTTTCCCTCCACTGTGAGAGACTTTTTTTTCTGTTTTTTTTTGTGAGATAATTTACCCCATTCTACCTCTCCCTTTCTTCTCCTCTGAGTATAATCTCTCTGATCCCTTAATTTTATTCTCCAGATATGACCCCTTAATCTTCAACTCACCCTGTGCCCTGTATCTATCTTATCTATATATACATACATATAATTTTTTTCCCTTCAACTACCCTAATACTGACAAAGTTCTCATGAGTTACAAATATCATCTTTCCATGCAGGAATGTAAACAGTTCAACCTTAATAAGTCTCTTATGATTTCTCTTTCCTGTTTACCTCTTCATGTTCCACTTGAGTCCTGTATTTGAAAGTCAAATTTTCTATTTAGCTCTGGTCTTTTCATCAGGAATGCTTGAAAGTCCTCTATTTCACTGAATGACCATTTTTTCCCCTGAAGGATTAGACTCAGTTTTGCTGGGTAGGTGATTCTTGGTTGTAATCCCATCTCCTTTGCCCTCTGGAATACTATATTCCATGTCCTGCGGTCCTTTAATGTAGAAGCTGCTAAATCTTGTGTTATCCTGATTGTGTTTCCACAGTACTTGAATTGTTTCCTTCTGGCAGCTTGTAATATTTTCTCCTTGACCTGGGAGCTCTGGAATTTGGCTACAATATTCCTAGGAGTTTTCCTTTGGGGATCTCTTTCAGGAGGAGATCTGTGGAGTCTTTCAATTTCTATTTTGCCCTCTGGTACTAATATATCAAGGGAGCCTTCCTTGATAATTTCTTGAAAGATGATGTCTAGGCTCTTTTTTTGATCATGGCTTTCAGATAGTCCAATAATTTTAAAATTCTCTCTCCTGGATCTATTTTCTAGGTCAGTTGTTTTTCCCATGAGATATTTCACATTGTTTTCTAATTTTTCATTCTTTTGGATTTGTTTTACAGTGTCTTGATTTCTCATAAAGTCACTAGCTTCCAATTGCTCTATTCTAATTTTTAAGGAAGTATTTTCTTCAGTAATCTTTTGGACTTCCTTTTCCATTTGGCCAATTTTTCTTTTTAGGGCATTCTTCTCCTCATTGGCTTTTTGGACCTCTTTTGCCATTTGGGTTAGGCTATTTTTTAAGGTGTTATTTTCTTCAATATTTTTTTGGGTCTCCTTTAGCAAGCTGTTGACTTGTTTTTCATGATTTTCCTGTATCACTCTCATTTCTCTTCCCAGTTTTTCCTCTACTTCCCTTACTTGCTTCTCAAAATCCCTTCTGAGCTCTTCCAAGGCCTGGGACTGATTTATATTTTTCTTGGAGGCTTTGGATGTAGGAACTTTGACTTTGTTGTCTTCTTCTAGTTGTATATTTTGATCTTCTTTTTTCTCCAAAGTAAGACAATATAGTCTGACTCTTTTTTTGCACTGCTTGCTCATAATCCCAGCCAATTACTTGAGTTTTAAACTCTTTGTTAAGGTAAGAGTCTGCTTCCAATGTGGAGAGTGTACTGTCCCAAGCTTCAGGGGTTTGTATAGCTGTTTTCAGAGATACTTGTAGGGACCTGTAAATTTTCAGTTCTGTCCTGTAACTGTGAGGAGGGGTTTCTCTCCACAGCCACTACAAGCTCCACCCCACCAGTGTTCCTCCTCACCCTAGCCCCGCCACCCAGAACTGTGACCCAGATCCACACATGGGCAAAGCAAGAGATTCCTGCCTCAGCACTGGCAAAGAGATCCCTGCAATCCTTCTCTGATCAGCCACAGCCCCCTCAGTCTGTGGGCTGGAAGCTCGTGAAACAGCTGCCCCCCCCAGCCCCCCACCACAGTCTTGGGGAATGGAGCTGAAACCCCGCCTTCCTCTCTTAGCACCGACAGAAACAGACTTTTCCCACTGACCTTCTAAGTTGTCTTTGGCATTCGTGGGTTGAGGAGTCTGGAAACCTCCACAGCTGCCAGCGATTCAGTCCTCTGAGGCCTGCTCAAGGTTTGCTGTTTCCTGCGCGCCTATGCTGCGCTGCGCTCCCAGCCTGGCGCGACACACCTTTCTGATCAGTCATCCACGTTGTCTTGGGCTGGAAATTTCTTTCACTCTGTCTTTTTGTGGGTTCTGCTGCTTCAGAATTTATTTAGAGCCATTTTTTATGAGTATTTGGAAGGGTTTGGGGGAGAGCTCAAGCAAGTCACTGCTTTCACTTGCCATCTTGGCTCCACCCCCGAAGTTCATTGTTTTCCACAGGCCTTTTCATAGGCAGTTGAGCTATTCAAACTTCAAATCTCTTCCACAGTATGGAACACTTCTTTTGAACCTGAAAGTACTTGCCTTTATATTTCAGTGTCTTTCTCCTTTTGCCCCTCCTTTCAGCTTTGTTGCTGAAGTCTGACTTGGACACACTATTACATATTTATTTTTTTTTTTATTGACTGGGCCTGTGATCCATCTGTTTTGGAACACCCTGTGAGGAACTTCTACCAATACAAACTGGTACCTGCCCTTCAAGTTATAATTTTAGGGAGTCACCTAGAGTATTGAGAAGTTATGTGACTTGTGTGAGGTCATGTTGCCAATATGTGTAAAGACAGGACTTGAAAAAAGCTGTTCCTGACAGCCTATTCACTATGCTTTTTTTTTTTTGATCAGTATTTATTAGCAACGTAAAGTTGAATGGACTATACAGACAGTTAAAGATTTATTCAAGACAGACCTTTATGAGGGACTGTAGCATCTTGAGTCAAAGTCATGGACTTTTTGGGTAGCCACACAGGGCCCAAGATGTGGGGACTTAGAGGATAGGTATCAGATAGAATGTGAAATGATGGCTTGAATACTTTGGTGTGTTTCATCGATAGAGAATGATTTTGGCCTGGAGGAAGTTATCCTAAGATAGGGACTGAAAGTTTCATTGATATAAGAAGTCCTAGGGGAAAAACCTCCCTTTATCACCATAAGTTAACACCTTCTTTGCAGTTTATAAACCTAGAGAGTTGATTAGAGGACTGATCTTGGTTCTACTACTTAAGGCCTGGGTAAGAATGAGCCTCAGTTGCTCAACTAGAAGTCAAAGAGAGTGGACTAGATGATCTCTCACCTTCCCTTCTGTTTCTAAATCTACGAACCTAAGTTAGGTCTTGGGTGCCCTCCATTGTACTTTCACTGTAGGGTGTTGGCTCTAGGTTTGATGAAAGGCATTTGTGTTGATTGCTGGTCAAGCCTGATGCTACTCCAGAATCCGTTATAAAGCAGAACCCAGAATTGGGAAGGGCAGCTAGGTGGTACAGTGAATAGAACAGTAGATGAGGAATCAGAAAGAATTTCTTACTGAGTCCAAATTTGGCCTCAGATACTTCCTAGCTGTGTGACCCTGGGCAAGTCACTTCACCCTATTTGCCTCAGTTTCCTTATCTGTCAAATGATCTGAAGAAGGAAATGGCAAACCACTCCAAAATCTTTGCCAAGAAAGCCCCAAATGGGGTCCTAAAGAGTCAGACATTACTGAAAACAGCAGAACAACAGCAGAATTGGGAAGAAAGAGATAAGGAAGACTTAGGTCAAATCTGGACCAAGCTGACTTTACCCCTTTTGTTTTTACAGATGGGGAAACTGAGGCCTAGAGTGGTACCGTGACTTGACCCAAGGTCATTTGAACAAATCCAGAAATCATGACACCATCACTTTTCCCCTTGAAGCCTAAAGTCAAGCTGACTTCCAATTTCCCATGTCTAAACAATGGTGTCCTATAGTGAACACTGGGTATATGGAACACACTGACATCCTCCATTAGTCATTACCCAACAGCCTGATTGCAGCAGGGGGGGTACAACTCAGACCTTGGGGGATTGCCCATTTATTTCATTCCAGCTTGATTTCAGAAAAAGGCAATGCCAATGCTTTTGTGTTACTCTTATTTTATCATGGTCATCAATGCTTTCAATGACCTCAAATTACTTTCTTCTGCCATAAGGCAATAACCTTCCAATGATGCAAAATGACCTCATATCATGGAACTCCATTTCAATTAAAAAAGAAAAAAGATTTATTTAAAGTGTCTACTTCGTGAGGGCTCAATCTTGCCATAGAAAAACTCACATTTCCCCTAGGGGACAGAATATGTATATATACAAGTAAATACAAGGTAGTTTGGGAAAGGAGAAAGCTCAAAATACTAGAGGATTAAGGAAAGGCTACCTGGAGAAGGTGGCTGACCTGAGCTGACCATTGGATTATGAGATGTACGTTGCAGAGATGGAGGTTGACCAGCACAAATGCAAGAGATGGCATGTTGAGTTCAGGGAAGAGCTTGAAGTCTAGTTTAACTAGGACAAAGTGACTGTGTAAAGGAGAGTCATTTTCAGGAAGTCTGGGAGGAAGATTGGAGCCAGATTGTAGAGAGCCTCCACTGTCAGGCTGGATCATTGGATTAAAGCTGAAAGGGATCTTAGAGATCATATAATTTACCCCTTTTGTTTTTACAGATGGGGAAACTGAGGCCTAGAGTGGTACAGTGACTTGACCCAAGGTCATTTGAACAAATCCAGAAATCATGACACCATCACTTTTCCCCTTGAAGCCTAAAATATCTGAACATGTAATGGTGCCTCACCATTCTTAAAATCACAAAATTTTGGATTTTGAAGGGATCATTTTGAAGGGATCAATTCATACCTGAAAAAGAATTCCTACTACAACAAAGCCCCAAAATGGTCATCTAGATTCCGTTTGGCTTACAATGGGAAAAGGAGGAAACAAGCATTTATATAGCAACTACTATGTTCTGAACACTGTGTTAAGCACTTTACAAATATCTCATTTTATCCTCACAAAGACTCTGCAAGGTAGGCCCTACTAATCACTGTTTCACAGCTGAAGAAACTGAAGCAACAGAGGTTAAAGTGACTTGTCCAGGGTCACACAGCTAGTAAGCATCTGAGGTTGAATTTGAACTCAGGCCTTCCTGACTCCAGGCCTAGTACTCTAGTCACTGTGCCACCTGCCTTCCCCACATGATGAGGGGGAACGCATTACTTTTCCTTCTTTCTTTATCTGTAAGACCCAGCTTCCAAATGCTTAAAATGAAAATAAAATTCCACCCAGGATGTTTCCTTCAGGGTGTCAGTCTTGTTGCCTTTCTGGAAGGTCCTAAGAGGGTTACTGAGTGTTTTGTTTTATCCTAGAAGCCATAGGTCAGGTGAGAGGTAATATGAATCTGAGTAACATGCTGGTTATGGAGTCTGAGAGAAGGGTATGAATGTGAGGTCAAAATTAAAACGACAAACTACCTGCAGGGCAATAGACAGATACATGGTAAGCTTAAAAATGTTACCCATGTCTACTTGCATTCAATGGGTAGAAAGATATAAATGAAACTATGTATGACCGGAAAAGGAAGTGGGTCAGTTTTGTAGCAAGAATGAGAGATAATAATAGACCAACATCCTGAGTGACATTGTTCCTCTCAAGATACCAAAAGAATGAGAAAGCCTTCTAACCCATGGGGCGTGTCCTCTGTGGAACATTTATCAGAAAATATCACATGAAAAGCAAAGAACAAAAAGGAATAGAGTAGCGACTTGGATTTGAGGAGAGCATACTCCCAGTGATACTGTAGTTTTTAACTTTGTAGTTCTTTCTTTGAAAAAAATTTCGAGCACTCTGTGAAGGAAGTCAGGATTTGTGCCTCGTAGGGGCTGTTGGGGTCATGGAAAGTCATGATGAGCTGGGCACAGCTGAAATAGCTCAACAACAACAGGCTGTTAGAAGTAAGTTCCTTGAGAATGGAAATTGTTTCATTGTCTTTGTATCTCTTGTGTTTAGCACAGTGTCTGACATTTCATTGTTGTTGAGTCTTTTTTTTTTCCCAGTTGTGTCCAACTCTTCATGACCCCATTTGGGGTTTTCTTGGCAAAGATATTAGAGTGGTTTGCCATTTCCTTCTCCAGCTTATTTGACAGCTGAGGAAACTGAAGCAAACAGGGTGAAATGACTTGCTCAGGGTCACACAGTAAGTGTCTGAGGCAGATTTGAACTAAGGAATATGAGTTTGCCTGACTCCAGGTTCCTCACTCAGTCTACCCACTGTACCACTTAGATGCCCACCTGACACTTACTAGGTGCTTAATAAATGCCTTTTAAAAATTTGCTTAATTGATTACAACCTAGTAGCAGCTCACCCAGAGATCAACATAAATTCAGAGACACAGATGTCAATATTTAACTATTGGGGCAAAATTAGCTGGTGCTTTCTGCTATAACAAACCCACTGCAATCTGTTAAACTTGCATGAATCATGAATCAAACAGTTCATTTCAGAACATGGTTTCATGGGGAAGGACATAAGTCCACTAAATAGGTTCCCATGGCATTCATTCAAAAAGCAATAGAGGCACTAACCAGCTGGCTGTTTCGGTCAAGAACATCACTGTCTTTGATAACAATTGATGGTGTTGTAACAAACCTGCTTTCACAATTTCCTACTTCATTCCTGAGATAGTCAGGGGATCCTGTCAGTTTCTTCAGTTAATATCCTCAGTTTCCATCGCCCATTCGATTCTCAACCCGCAGCTGCTACCTGGAAGGAAAGAGTTAAAAGAAAAACAGTGGCTGAACAGGAAACTCCCCAGTGCATATGTTACAAAATGTAAGTGGAGCTAAATTGCCCTACTGTGTTGCCACTCCATTAAGATTTTATAGCCCTCTGTGGAAAGCTAAGAGATGCCTATAACATTCATCAGAGCAGCAGGTGTGTTCTAGTTGAGTGTATCTAGATTGTTTGCCAGCAGCCAAGCTGTTAATTAACACCCATAAAAACCAATGAGGGTATCTGTTGGGTACAGGCTACCTGTGTGAGTTAGCACAAAATTCAGGGAAACAGAATTATGGTTAATGATAGGCAAATCTCTGGAGACCCAATTTATGAACAAACATCAAATTCCTGAAGGTTACATTTGAGGAAGTAATTAAGGTACTTTGGAAAGAGAGTGGATTCTGAGATATAGGAGCTAGGTTCAAGTTCTAGACTGGATGATTGGACTATGAGGTTTCTTCCAGCCTATCCCTAGATCTATGATACCCTGATATAACTGAGAGAAGCACTTACACAGGCTAAAAGCAGTTTTAATTGTAACTGTCTCTCATGTTCCCTGCATGCTCAGATGAGCACACTGTGAGAAGCATCCACCATTTGTGACATGGTAAGGACTGTTGAGGTTTTGGGGTATGGTTAGGGGTGCTGGAACCTGGATAATGCCAAGGCAGAGTCACCTGGAACGAAACCACACACTCAAGTCATCTTTCATGAATAGACAGTTTATGGTAATGCCAGTAGAAGTGGGTGAAGTTCCTTTTTGGGAACTTGCACCCCAATGTGGGTGAACCTAGAGCTTATATAGAAAAGGGGCATGAGAAAGGAATGCCAGGTATGCTAATTAGGTAATCTAAGAGTCCAGGTATCTTTAGGAGCTATGGATGGGAAAGTATAGGGAGTATATCAGATATTAAGGGAGGAAAGACAAGTCTTTTATTTACCTGCCAGAGGCATGGACCTTGGGGATCTGGCTGGAGGAAGAGTCCTTGGGCCAGCCAGGGACAAAAATCCTTGGTCTAGGCACCCTTCTGTCTGTTCTTTTTTTTTTTTGGAGGTTGGGCAATTGGAGTTAAGTGACTTGCCCAGAGTCACAGGTAGTAAGTGTTATATGTCTGAGGCTGGATTTGAACTCAGGTTCTCTTGACTCCAGGGTCAGTGCTCTGTCCACTGTGCCACCTAGCTGCCCCTCCTCTGTGTGTTCTGATAAAGGAATTACAGAGTCAGGCCTGCAACAAGGGAAAATTTTCTCACAGTTGGAGAAGGCTGGGTTACTTTCAGAGACATGGTCTTAGGTCTTTTTGGGGTCTAGGTCCCACTACCCCATCACTGTGATGACATTGGGGTATTGTGAGCCATCACCCCAAGTGAGGATATGTAGGCCCCAGATAGAAACCACTCCCATCACAAGTTTAAAGTATTGAGTAATACACCAAGCAATAGCCTGGTAGTCAAGTCAACAAAGATTTATTAAGCACCTATTATGTGCTAAATACTGTGTTAAGTACTGGGGATACATACAGGATACATTAGAGATAATCAGCAAAAAAAGGCATTAGAATTAAGGGGCATCAGGGAAGGTTTATTGTAGAAGATGGAATATTAGCTGAGACTTGAAGGAAGAGGACCAATGACATCACCAGAGTGATGTCTTGACTTGAGCATGAATTGGATTTAAGTGAGTAAGTTATTTGTAAGTCATCAGCTCATGCTCTCCTCCAGAGACATTGAAGTCCAGTGGCAAGAGAAAAGGCAAGATGATCAGGAACAGCAAGGAGGAAAGAAGACAATATACAGCTAATCTGGGACATGGATGAGACTCTCCCCAAATGGGCATGTATGGTATAGAGAGGGTGTGGTCTGCATCATTTGAAGGAATAACTACATTGATAATATCACAGATTTATTGGACTCCTGGAGTGTTAGATATGGAAAGCCTTGAGAACTCACAAAATCACCGAATCACTCAGGTGGAAGGGACCTCGGAGGTAATCTCATCTAACCTAACCTGAAAGTAGTAGATTCCCCCAAAAGATCTACTCTGCAAAATTCCTGACAAATGATCATCCAGCTTCTCCTGGAAGAGCTTCAGTAGTGGGCATATTATTCCTTCATGAGATTATTCATTCAACCCTTACATAGTGCTGTTAGAAAGTTCCTCCTCTCCTTCCATATCAAGTCAACGTCCATATCTACCACTTTCATTTACCCTGCTAGATTCTGTCCTCTGGGACCAAGCTGAACAACTCTAATCCTCCTTCTACACCAAAATCCTTCAAATACTGGAAGACTTATGCACCACACCCCCCATCTTCAAGAAAAGGGTAAATATCCCCCCCCCCCCCAAGCTGATACTCACATGGAATCATTTCCAGTCTTTTCATCTTCCTTGCTCCTTCTTCTGGATGTACTCTCGTTTTAAATTTTTGATAGATGAGTAGATGAAACCTGGCAATAGTCTGACATGTGACCTAGATTTGGGAAGAGCAGATTTCAAGGGGTTCAGAGAAAGAATAAGTAGGACTAAAATTACATAGGGGAAGTCAGCCAAGCAGAGATGCTTTTAAAGAAAGCAGTCCTGGCCAGGGCAGAAGGTGGGGATTAAAGTTTGAGCTTTGAAGGAAAGTGAGAGATCTGAGAGGGAGAGGTGAGGAGGAGTGTACTCCAGGCATGGGGCACAGCCAATGCAAAGGTATGGAGTTAGGAGATTCATTGTTGCTTATGAGGAATAGCAAGAAGGCCTGTTTATTTGGACTACAGAGTACCTGAAAGGAAATAATGCATCATAAGGCTAAATTGCGTAGGAGAAATTTGAATAGTTTGATAACTCTCAGAGGCTGAAGCAGGATGGCAGATGGCATTAACCTTAGAATTAGGAAGGCCTGTGTTCAAATACTACCTCAGACCTTATACTTGTTCTATCAGAGCCTTAGTTTCCTTTTTGTGATGATCAAATATGATAACATGCATAATGCATATATAAATGTGAGCTATTATTATTTGTGAGAGGCAGTGTTGTGTAATGTATAGAGAACTGACCTCAAATCCAGGAAGATCTGGGTTGAAGTCCCACCTTTGGCATATACTAGTGAGGAGTTTCCCTTCCCTGGGAGATCCCTATGTCAATGAAATCACAGGTCTAGTAACTATCCATATCCCTTGATAATCCTCAGTATTTGATTAAGCCCTAAATAAATCTTTGTATTTCCCTGTTTCTCTGTCTTTTTTTTTTTTTTTGGTGAGCAGAGGGGGAGAAATAAGGATTTAAATTTATAAGATTCCAAAGGTCTTCCTTTCCTCCAAGTTGAATGAAGTACCTATAAGTTCTAAGGCTCCTCTGATAGGGCACCTGGGAGTAACTTTGCATGTTGTGGGGAGAGAGGGATAAAAGGATAAAGGTTAAATACAAACTTCCCTAACTTCACCCTTTTGCCCACAGTTGGCTCTGTTCACAAGGAGTTCAGTTAGTAGGGGAGAAAACCTCAAAAGAAAACATTTGTGATACCAGAAGTCCTAAAATCAGGCAACCACAACACTTGAGGGAAATGGTAATTGGAACTGTGGTAATGAGGAGTCTTCTCCACCCCACAGTCATGGCAATAAACTCCACACTCCACGAGGCTCTCATACTCTGATGAACACCTCAATAGCAATCTTTGGAGGGTTTTAAATTATGCATCATTTGTCTTGGCATTCTTCAACACGTCTTTTTGTGTCTATTATGGCATGCAACATAGCTTGCATATAAAGAGACTCAAATATGTTTCTTCCATCTGGCTTTGTACATGACACTCCATCTCTTGTCTCTGTGACTAGAGTGTCCTCCTGCATCATCTTTGCCCCACAGTTTCCCTAGCTTCATTCAATATATGGCTCAAATCCCATCTTCTACAGGCTTTTCCCATCTCCTCAACTGCTGGTTCTTTCCTATCTGAGATTACCTCCCATTTACTCTCCATTCCTAGTTATGGGCATTTTGTCTTCTCCATTCAAATGTAAGTTCCTTGAGGGCAGGGACTGTGTTTCTGCTTTTCTTTGTATCCTCTGCTCTTAGTATAGTCTTTGGTACACGGTTTGTTTGGTACATAGTATAGTATGGCACAAACACTTAATAAATACTTATTGACTGACTGCCAAACAGAAACAAGGAGGAATCTGAGTCTCTCTCTGTCTTGGTAACATCTCTCAGTGGGCTTCCCAGCACAGCTCTTTGTCTATGGAGAGGATAGAACATTTAACTCAGGGTGACATTCCAAGGAGTGTGGGTAGTGTTTGTGGGCTCTCTTGAAGAAGAGGGGAGGAATGTCTATGTGGCCAAGACTACAATGCAACAAAACAGCCAGAAAATGTGGTCAATTATCCACCAATTCAGGGAGGAGACAATAAAAAGGTATCATGTAGGCCTAAAAAACAACCCTCCAGCAAACCCAATAGGGCTGCATTTTCCCCACTTTTTACATAACTGTGTTGGCACTTATTCATAGCCCAAGAAGTAAAGAAAGGAAAATAAAAGGAATGTTTCAAGGTCATTGAAGGCCAGGAAAATAATCAGGCAATTTAAGCCAGAAAGGGATGGAGACAGGGATACAGGGAACTCTGAAATGAGGGAACTTCCTTTATCAATGCAGGTCAGCATCTTCTGTGCAAATAGGCATGAAGAGTTATCTAGAGCAGAAGTATCAAATACATGGCCTTTAGCATTCCCAAACATAGCCCAACTAGAATAAAATGTAATTGGGAAATATTTAACAAAATAAACAAAAATATAATCAAAATAGATAGTTACATTTTAAAACTGTCCATTTGTGGCCAGCAGGAATACTTCTGCATGGTTTAGTGACCCTGTTTCTATCTGACTTTCACGCCTAAACCCTGGTTTAGGGTACTGCAGCCTATATGCCTCAGAGGTGGAATTTGAATCCAGGACTTCCTGGCTTTGAGCTAGCTTTCTATCTCCTATGCCTTGTGTTAGAGAAGGAAACTAGAATATTTAAGAAAATAAACCTCAAGACTTTCATAATCTAGCAAGGAGAATCTTTTGCCCATGAAACTTTATGGAGGTAGAGGAAGAGGGGAAAGAGAAAGCTTGTGACCACAGTAGAGGGAAGGATGAGAGCAGTGTGTGGGTTTAATGAAAGTTACTGAGAATATGGTGGGTTTGATTTCATTTTGATCCTCATCTCCCCATGGGCCTGGGTTGGTTGGTTTGTTCTGTGCTCAGTAGCTTCCCAGCAACTTTGCCTAAATATCTAGGACTGGCAGGATTGATACGGGCTTTCATTAACTCTTAGGTGTTCCATTTCTACCCCTGAGCTACATTCCTTAAGGATGAGAAAGCCTGTTCACGTTTTGCTCCTCCTAGGGTTGATTGCTCAGAGTAAAAGTAATAACTCCAGCAGAACGAAAGTAGCCTCCTTCTTTGCCTTTCAGGTGAAATCTCGTGTCTTTTTTGGAGTTCCACCAACATCTTTCAATCCCAGGTCACACCATTCACCTCTAGAATTGAGCCAATCTATCTTGAGACAATCAGACTGAGAGACTGGACAAAGAAAGGCTTTCTCATATTCCAATTTAAGAACTTCAAAGCACTGTTCTATCTGACCACAGAGGGAGAAAGAAATACAAATACAAAGAGCTTCTGGGCCATGCTTAATCAGATAACTGACCCTCTTTTGATTCAAGAATAAGGCTTGTAATGGAGTCTTTGAAGGAAAGAGATATTGAAATTAAAATTATTTGTCTACTGTTTTCTCTGTTTTGTAAGGGAGCTGAAGCTGGCTGGATTTCTTTGAGTTTTGGGCCTTCTTATGCTTTTATTTTAATCAGATTAATTAAGAAAATACTCTGGCAGTTCAAAAATTCATTGGTAGGTCCAGGCTTTCTGGTACAGTTACTTCCATCTAATCTTTGCATCTATTCTAGACACCTTAGGTAAACTATACGTTCATAGGCTTCTTTTCTTGTCCACCAGGACATTCAATATTCTGTATTTGTAAAGGTTTTGTTTTGGTTAATGCAATACTTGCTACAATTGATTGCATTCTTGGATATTACTCAGTTCAGTGGGATCCTAGAACCACAGCCAAAGTAGTCTATGCAATGCTGAGTATTCCATTCCCACTGATTCAATTTCCTCCAATCACTTTCTACCTTTACTACTATATCCTACTCCCTTGCCCATCTCAGCTGAAGTCCTTCCTGGCCATCTTAGGCCAGACTGTCCTTCTCTGAGTGCCCTCTTTGGCATTTAGCTAATCCTCAAATGCTAGAATGGATCTCAGATCTTATCAATGTGGTATTCCCTCAAACAATGCAAATGGCAACCCATCCATACCACCATCTTGTGGGACTCTTGTGTATGTAAATCCTCCTGCAAATTTTCAGAAATTACTAAAGTTGTTTCTTGTGGGAAGGAAGTTGACAATTGAGGCTGTGAGCAGGTTTTGACACAAGGGGATGAGATCCTGCAGCTGCAAGAAATTTTGGGGGCAAATTGATAAATGATTAAAGGATATGAACAGGCAGTTTTCAGGTGAAGAAATCAAAGCTATCTATAGTCACTTGCAAAAAATGTTCTAAATCACTACTGATTAGAGAAATGCAAATTAAGATAACTGAGGTACTACTTCACACCCATCAGATTGGCTAATATGACAGAAAAGGAAAATGATAAAAATTGGAGGGGATATGGGAAAAGTGGAACACTAATGCACTGTTAGTGGACTTGTGAACTGATCCAACCATTTTGGAGATCAATTTGGAACTATGCCCAAAGGGCTATAAATCTGTGCATACCCTTTGACCCAGCAATAGTACTACTAGGTCTGTATCCCAAAGAGATTGAAAAAAAAAAAGAAAAGGGACCTATTTGTACAAAGATATTTATAGCAGCTCTTTTTGTAGTGGCAAAGAATTGGAAATTGAAGAGATGCTCATCAGCTGGGAAATGACTGAACAAGTTGTGGTATGTGATAGTGATTGAATACTGTTGTACTATAAGAAATGATAAGAAGGATGTTTTCAGAAAAAGCTGGAAAGACATATGAACTGATGAATTTTGGACAGCAAAACTGAAGTGAGCAGAACTAGGAGAACATTGTACATAGTAACAGCAACAGTGTATGATGATCAATGGTGAATGACTTAGCTATTCTCAGCAATACAATAATCCATGATGATTCTAAAGGACTCTTGATGAAAAATGCCATCCACCTCTAGAGAAAGAACTGATGTAGTATGAATACAGACTGAAGCATACTAATTTTTGCTTTCTTTATTTTTTTCATGTTTTTTTTTTGGGGGGATGTGTTTTCTTTTACAACATGACTAATATGAAAATACATTTTAAATGGCTGTACATGTATAATCTATATCAAATTGCTTGCCATGGTGGGGGGGAGTCAAGGGAGGAAGAGAATTTGTAATGCAAAATTGAAAAAAAAAGAATGTTAAAAATTTTTACATGTAAATGAGAAAAAAAATTATTAAAAAATTTGGAGGCAGCAAAAGGTAGGTAGAGATACCAGAGAATGTTTGAATGAGACTAGATGTTGGCCATAGGAAACATGGGGGACCAGCAATCAGGGGGAGGCACTCAAAATGAAGCAGCAGTAGTAATGGACTTATCCTCCCATTGACTTCAAGGGCAAGTTGCTTAAGTGTATCTTCTCTCTTCTTTTCTCTCTCCTCCATCTTCAAAGATAATTTTTTCCCCCTCTGGAGCTCTCTACTCACTTTCCACAGATCTTTCATTGTATAATGAATGGTGTGCATGTGTACATCTTTGGTTGATTTGTTTAGATAAAGATTTTGTTCTAAATTATTTCACTAAGACTGGAATTGTCATCCAATTGTGAAAATGAAGGTGGGCAGTGGGGCAGCAGATTGGCTGATGCTTTATATTTTATGAAAGATAGATGCTAGGACCTCCCTCCTTGGTATGGTGATCAAGGAGAACTCCCCTGGGGCATATTTTATGAGTTATTTATCTCATTTTTATTTCACGGCTAAACCCCAAGGGTAGAATTGAGATGGAACCTGAGACTTTCTCCCTTAGTACTTATTTCTCACTGCCCCTCCCTTTGTCTTTCTTTCTCCATCTTGTACTTAGTGATGGTGGTGGTGGGGAGAGGTGGGGAAAGGTGGTGGAATACAGTCTCAGGGGTCTGTTTGGCTCTGTCACTCCCAGGAAGCTACATGCTCTGAAGAGAAAACAAAAAGTCCTAATAAACTAGATACCGCAGATATAATTGCAGAAAGAAAAAAAAAGGAAAAGGAAAAAGAATCAATCTGCTTCCAGGAGCATACATTCCTCTAGAGGGGAATGTTGTTATTATTATTTCGTTGTTTCAGCCACATCTGACTCTCTGTGACCCCATTTGGGGTTTTCTTGGCAAAGATACTGGAGTAATTTGCCATTTCCTTCTCCAGCTCATTTTACAGATGAGGAACTGAGGTAAACAGGGTTGACTGAGGTAAACAGGGTTGAATGACTTGCCCAGGGTCATATAGCTAGTAAGTATCTGAAGCCCTATTTGAACTCAGATATTCCTGACTCCAGGCCAGGTGCTCTATCTACTGTACCACCTAGCTGCTCTTGGATGCCATTCAACGATCATAGATTTATAGCTGGAAAGGACGTTAGAGATCATTTGTCCAAAACACATCATGTTGCAGATGAGGAAAGTAGGACCCAGCATGCTAAGTGACTAGCCAAAAGTCAGATATTTTAAGTATCAGAGGCCGGATTTGTGCTCTCAGGACTCTTTTCCCTAAACAATGATGCCTTTCAGTCCCACCCAAGTAGATTATATAATGTTGTTAGAGGGGCAATCCTTACATTCTAAAACCCATTTCAAGAAAAAAAAATCTCTTTTTAAACAAATTAAATCTGGAAAACCTTTTAGCATACTTTGTTGTTGTTCAATTGTTTTATAGTCTTGTCTGACTCAGTGGCCCCATTTGGGTTTTTGTTAGCAGAGACACTGGAATGGTTTGCCATTTCCTTCTCTAGTTCATTTGACAGATGAGGAAACTGAAGCAAACAGGGTTAAGTGACTTGCCCAGGCTCATATACCTAGTAAGTGTCCAGGGCTAGATTTGAACTCAAGAAGCTGAGTCTTCCTGACTCCGAGACTGGCACTCTATTCACTGTGCCACCTAGCTGCCCTTTTCTTTCTTTTCCTTCCTTCCTTCCTTCCTTCCTTCCTTCCTTCCTTCCTTCCTTCCTTCCTTCCTTCCTTCCTTCCTTCCTTCCTTTCTCTTTCTTTCTTTCTTTCTTTCTTTCTTTCTTTCTTTCTTTCTTTCTTTCTTTCTTTCTTTCTTTCTTTCTTTCTTTCTTTCTTTCTTTCTTTCTTTCTTTCTTTCTGGCAATCAGGGTTAAGTGACTTGCCCAGGGTCACTAGCTGCATTTTCCTAAAGCTAAAGCTAGCCTTACAAGGGGATTGGTTCTGCAGGAACAGTGATTCTTCTTTTTCTATCTGTGTATCAGTTCACATTTTCCCATGATTTACTCTATTCCTGTCATCCCAAAGCATATTTTTCCCTTGTTTAATAGTTTATAAAAATATTAGTGATTTTTCCCCCTTCTGGTTCACCATATGCAAGTAAGACTTTGACTAGCAAGTGTCCAAAGGGCAAGGTATCCTTTGATGGAAACCCTCATCTACACACTGAGAGGGAAAAGCAGTCAGATCCTCAGGCAGACACTTGTCTTCCTTGCCAGGGACTTCTTTAGAATGAAAATGCCACATGAAGTACATTATTTTCATTTCTCTGCAACCCTCTTTCTTGTAAGTTTAACATAAGTCAGAAAGAGGACAGTGATGACCCATTTGACCCCATCTTAATAGGTAATTGGGACTATTCCTAATAGCATTCTATCACTTCTAGCCAAAAGCAATGCAGTGTAGTAGAGGGAACAACAGCCTGGAGGTTGGTTTGTGGGGTGTAGAGGGAGCAGTTTAAGAGACCTGAATTCTGTTTCTGGCTCTGATACCAAGTAACTAACAGTGTGATCTTTAGTCATTTCCCACCCACATCCTCCCCATTGCTACTCTGGGACTCATCTATAAATTGAAACTGGTTGACTCAATGAGCCTTCCAAGCCTAAACTTTTAGTATTCAATAACAATTTGTAAATAGAATTTGTTGCTAGGATATTAATAAGTTTCTGCACTAAAAATTACTGTTAAAGAAGCAATTAATTGATCATCACCTTCACAATTCATAGGCCCCTGGTATTAATTTTGTGCACTGGTGCAAAACATTTATGGCAGGTCATTTAAATTCTGTAGATCAGAAAGAGGATTGCTTTTCTGAGTCTTAAAGAACTTTCAAGAACACTGGCAGAATATAACACCCTTTTGATCACACAGTTTTGCTCACTGAATTTTAACCCACTCTGTTTCTACATGGACCAATCCAGTGGTATGCAACAAACTTACCACCTTGCTGACCTATTCTAAGTTTTCATGGGACAAAAGCTATGGTTGAGATACGTCAGAAGTGCCAGCAAACACCCTGAGATCAATCACCAGGAATAGTGAGGGACAACAAATGACAGTTTTCCCTTTGGACCTCCTTAAGGGGTAACCTAGATAGCTCAGTTTCCATTTCCTTAACTGGTTTCTAGCTTCAGATAAACACTAAGGGAGCAGATCTGAGGGGGCAACCCTGGATTTCATTTTCACACCCTAGTTGCTGATTTCTTCTAGAGTAGGTCAGAAGTAATTTCTTGGCCTTTGGTGGAAACATTGTAGGTATAGACCAAGAAAGGCTACCTACTGAGAGAGAGAGAGAGAGAGAGAGAGAGAGAGAGAGAGAGAGAGAGAGAGAGAGAGAGAGAGAGACAGAGAGAGAGAGAGAGAGAGAGAGAGGAAAGAAGGAAACTTTTGCTTCTGTCTTTTCTGGCTTTCCTAAAGTACCTACCTTGCAGGGTTGTTGTAAAGCTCAAATTAGATAATTTTTGCGAAGTGCTTACATAGCACAGTGCCTGGCACATAGTAGGTGCTTAATAACTGCTTGTTTCCTTCCCCTCCTATGTGCTTTATCTCTCATCTCTCCTCCACTTTCCCTTAATCTCTCCTCTTCCTTTCTTTTTTCCCCTCTTGTCAATATTTTTTTTTTTTGGTGAAGTAGTCAGGGTTAAGTGACTTGCCCAGGGTCACACAGCTAGTAAGTGCCAAGTGTCTGGGGTCACATTTGAACTCAGGTCCTCCTGACTCCTGGGCTGGTGCTCTACCCACTGCGCCACCTAGCTGCCTCTTTCAATATTTTTTCTTTCACTCTTCTCTTGACTGCACTGTATGACCAACCCCTTGAGTCTGAGGGTCACCTTTCTCACTCTTTGGATTCAGTTCACTCGTTGAAGTAAAGATTACTTTAGCTACAAAGAAAAATCAATAACTTCATTTTTATAAATTTATTTATGTTTGGCTGTGGGTTGGAATGTTCTATGTTCTTAATTAGATATAGTCACTCCTATGTCTCAGGGATAAGAGGGCATTGATTGGTAATAATCTCCATCAGTAGAAGATCCATTTTGAAGTAAGTTGTAGAAGGAATTCTAAAGAGAGTAAGGTACTAGAATTGGTGACTCCTAAGCTTCCTCCTCAATTTTAAATTCTATGATTCTGTGATCATTACTGCCTTCTTTTAAAAAATGCTAGAAGGCATTTAAACACAACAACCTAAAAGTATTCACTAATACTTTTGTGATTTTAATGAAGAATATAGAAAAGATAACAATTGAGCTACTGAAGTTTTAGCAGTCTGGGTAAAAGGGATGGGTTTTTATTAAAATCATCTATCCTAATTAAGGAGAACATTTGACCTAACTGCATATTTTGAGGCAGCTAGGTGGTGAAGTGGATAGAGTACCAGGTCTGGAGTCAGGAAGACTCATCTTCCTGAATTAAAATCTAGCTTCAGATAGTTACCAGCTATGTGACCCTAAGCCAGTAACAACCCTATTTGCCTCAGATTTTTCACTTGTCAAATGAGCTGGAGAAGGAAATGGTAAACCATGCCAGTATCTTTTCCAAGAAAATGCCAAGAGGGATCACAGGGAGTCAGATATGACTGAAATGACTGAACAACAACTGAATATTTAAATAAATTTATAATATATCAAAGTGTATTCATTAACAATTCAATGTCAACTTGGCAGAAGGTTTCCACTAATCAAAGTACCTCTAGTCAGTTCTTATTCCCTTTACTATTGGGCATTTGATACAATCGGGCATTGATACAATTGGGCATTTGATACAATTGACCATTCCATTTTTTTTTAAGGCGATCATGGTTAATAGCCTTACCCAGGGAAACATAGCTAGTAAATATCTGAGGGCAAATTTGAACTCAAGTCCTTCTGTCTCTGAGGCCAATACTCTATACACTGTGCCACTTACCTACCCCAGGACCATTCCATTCTTATGGGCTTTCTCCTCGTGTTTTTGTGATAGGATGTTTTTCTATTTGCTTCTCTCTCCATCAAATCTCTTCTTCTCTTCAATCTAGCCTCAACTTAGCTTCCAAACTGATATTCCTAAAGCAGAATCCCAGAATTTGAGGGTTGGAATAGACCTCCTTCACCATGTAGTCCAATCCACACATGAAAGGAATTCCCACAATAATATACCCAGCAAATAGTCTTTCATTTTGTTTAAACACCTTCAGAGAAGGGTAACATCATTTCTCAAGGATGTCTATTCTACTCTTGGACAGCTCTAATTTTTAGGAAGCTTTTCCTCACCTCAGACCTACATGTGCTCTTTTGTGGATGCCACCCATTACTCCTGATCCTTTCTCTTAAGACCAAAGAGAAAAAAATACAATCTCTCCACACAGCAGCCCTCCGCATTCTTGAAAATGATGATCACATTCCCTCTGAGTCTTCTTTTCTCCAGTCTAAATAGATTCAGTTCCTTACACTTATCCTCATATAACATGGACTCAAAGTCTTTCACAATATTGAATACTCTTCTCTGGACACTTTCCTGCTTATCAGTGTCCTTAAACTGTGGCACATCCAGAACTAAAGAAAATACCCTAGCTGAGGTCTGACAAGGGCAGAGTGCAGTGGGATGGTGACTTTCCTATTCCTGGAAGCTAAGCCTTTCTTAATGCAACCTTAGACTCAGCCTTTTTGGTCATCCTATCACACTTGTGACTCATATTGAGCATGCCTTGTGCTAATAACTCTAGATACTTTTTAGAATAACTGCTGATTAATTATGCCTCACTATCTTGTACTGGAGAAACTGATTCTTTTTTTGGTCTCAAGTATAAGATCTTAAAATTATTCCTATTAAATTTCATCTTATTAGATTCAGTTCAATACTCTGAACTAGAAGTGTCAGACATGTGGCCTGTGTGCCACAATAAAACATAGATAACAATACATTTTAAAACTAAGTCGCTATGTGGCCTTCAGGGATCTTTATGTGCATTGTAGTGACCCTCAGTTCCATTTGGGTTTGACATCACTACTCTAAACTGTTGCAGTCTTTTTGGATCCTGGCTCATATCTCCAGTCTATCCTTCTCAGTTTTTTCCACCTGCAAATCTAATGAGTGTACTATTTATATCTTTATCCAAGTCACCAATAAAAATATTAAACAGTAAAGGGCTAGACACAGATTCTTGGGATGCTCTTCTGGAAACCTTCTGCCAAGTTGACATTGAATTGTTAATGAATACACTTTGAGTCCATTTATTTTATTCAACTAGTTTTGAATTCCAATAATTATAGTATTGCCTAGGCCACATTTTCCCACTTTCTGTACAAGACCAGTATAAGATCCTTAATTAAAAATCCTACCAAAGTACAGCTAATTATAGCCATAATATTATCTCATCTATTTCATCAAAAAATGAAACGAAGTTAGCCATTTCTTTGTTGTTTTGTTTTTTTAATTAAATTAATTTTTTTTTCATTTACCAAAGGTCTTTTTCTCCCTCATACTTCTTCCTCCATTTAAAAAAAATAAAGGAAAACAAAACTATTGCAATAAATATGCACAGTCAAGCAAAATAAATTCCTTCATTGGCCATGTCCAAAAAGACACGTTTCATTCTCTACCCTGAGTTCATTGCATCTCTGTTAGGAAGAAAGTAGCATACTTCATCACCAATCCTCTGGAATTCTGATTGGTCATTGTGTTGATTGGAATTCTTAAATGACATGATCATTTCTTAATGCAACCATTTTGGCTCTTCATAATTACCATCTTCCTTCTTAGAAGCTGGCCAACCATCTCTTTAAAAATACATTCTAGAATTTTTGCAGGAATTAAATTGAAGCTAAATGGTCCCTAATTGGTAGACTCTGTTCTCTTTCATCTTTTGAAAGTAAGGACTTTCCCTTCTCCAAATTTGTGATGTCTCTCCTACTTTCCATAACCTTTAAAACATCTTACATTTTTTAGATACACATAGTATGTATATTATGTGCATATGTACATGACTATATATGTTTATACTGTATGTACATGTTGCAATATACACATTGCATGCAAGTATATATATTCATGTGCATGTACATATGTATGTTACACATATATAGCATATATTGTATATCTATTTGTATATGTTCAGAGAAATAAAATGACCTGTCCAAGAGTAGTTGTCAGGTATTATGAGAAAGACAATCTAGGATGGTGTAAAGGACACAGAATTGAGAGAAGACTGGGGGTTAAATGTATATGTGTATGTATATATATATATATATATATATTCACAAATATACACAGTATATGTATATATTTGTGTGCATTTATATATGTATATATACGTGTATGTGTGTGTATACATATATATATATATATATATATATATATATATATATATATATGTATATATATAGCTAGGTGGTACAGTGGATAGAGTGATAGGCCTCGTGTCAGGAAGATCTGAGTTCAAATCCTGCCTCAGATACTTACTAGCTATATGACCCTGGGAAAATCATTTAACCTCTGTTTGCCTCAGTTTTCTCATTTGTAAAATAAGGATAATAATAACACCTATCTCACATAGTTGTTGTGAGCATCAAATGAGATAGGAATTGTAAAGTGCTTAGCATAGTGCCTGACACATAGTAAGCACTATACAAATGTTAGCTGTCATATATGTATATATGTATGTATATGTGTTGATGTACACATAGCTATATTATGATAGTTATATATTATATTAACTACTATGTATGTATAGATATAGATATCTTTTTATATCTATCATCTATGTATGACTCTGTCTCTACCTCTATTTCTATCTCTATCTCTGTCTCTGTTTCTCTCTGTCCCTGTCCCTGTCTCTGTCTCTATCACTACCTCTGTCTCTCTCTTTATCTCCATATATAGAGAGTGAGTGTCTGGACTTGTGTTTCAACTGGTTTAGGAGGCACTGGTGAGGAAACTTCCTCTTCCAATACAGATGTGTGACTTGCAATTACAAATACTCTAAAAGAGTCTTCTTGAATCTGAGCCCAGCTCTCTGTATTGTCCAGGACTTATAAAATAACTGCTGTCACAGATAGAGGGCACTAGCAATTAGGGATATCATCAAGGACCTCTTGGAGGTAGAACTTTAGCAGAATTTGGAAGGAAGTTAGGGATCTAGGAGACAGAGGTAAAAGGCAAGGTGCTCTCTAGGCATCAAGGGCAGCCTTTGCAGAGAAGGAGTCTGTAAATAGATTGGAAAGAAATTTAGGTTCCTAACAGGAGTTTGCATTTTACCCTAGAGTCAAAAAGGAACCTTTGATATTTCTTAAGCAGAAGAATTGGATGGTTAGACATGCATCATGAATATCAGTTGGCAGTGATGTGGAACATAGATTGGAGAGGGGAGAGATCAATTCAGAGGTTATTGCAGTAGCACAGGTGAGAGGTAACAGATGAGGCTCTGAACAGAGTGTGTCAGCCACGTGTGTGGAGAGAAGAGAACAGATGTAAGAGATGTGAATGAAAAATCTACCACACTTAGGAACTACCTCGATACAAGTGAAGTGGAAAATGAAGAATTAATAGTGACTCTGGGATTCTGACGCTGGGTGACAGAAACAGGAAGGGGAGGGAGTTGAGGGTAGAGGGGAGACAGATAGTGAGTTCCATTCAGAATGTATTTGGTGTGAGATGCCTATGGTATATCTTAGTGGAGATGTTCACTGTTGTTGAAGACAGCCCAGTTTGTTAGATGTTTGAGACACTCAGCTTTTTTTGTCAGTGCATGTAGTCAAAATGACATATTTTGATTAAAAGCATCTCATCCTAAAAAGGACATTATCTCTGAGATTAATTTCTGCAGAGAGATCAGATAGTCAATATGAATTAACATCTTGATACAAAAGCAAATTTGAAATGCTACTAAAATTAGCCCTGTAGAGATTCCTCCCTCACCCACCCTAGTCTCGTGGTCTTGTTGAACTTTTCATGTTCCATGCTTAATGAAGACTAATGATCATTACTTGGTATTCAATCAAATTCTGGGAGAGTGTCACATTCTGTGAGAATTTATGCCTGTGCTCCCAGTAGATGGCGCTGTGTCTCTGCAGAATCTTATTCACCACTGAGTTTTCGATAGTTCCATAAACAAATGGATTTACATGCATGTCAACCTCCTCCACCAGCCCCCCCCACCTCTATCCCAATGGAACTTTTTACTGTGATAGAAATGGCAATTATTTTAATTGATAACGCTCTCTTTGATGAAGGAGAGGGTCAACACCAGCTTCTTTCCTCAATTTTGTTTGCTTTTGGCCACTTTGGGAGTTTGAGATCCCCCTTGCTTACCACTATTCATAAAACAACTAAAGCCATGTTTCAAGGCAAAGAATCACAGAATTTTAGATCTGAAAGGGATATTTGGGATAATTTAGTCCAATTCCTGGATTTTGAAGATGAAACTGAGACTCAGAGAAATAAAATGACCTGTCCAAGAGTAGTTCTCAGGTATCATAAGAGAGATGGTCTAGAATAGAGGAAAGGACATAGATTTGATAGTTAGAAGCCTGGGGTTTGAATCCTGTCTCTGATACTTGTGTGAAATTCAGCAAGATATTTTGGATCGTAGATTTAGATCTATAAGAGACCTTAGAGGTCAAAGAGTTAACCCTCTTATTTTACAGGTGAAAAAAACCTGAGGCCCAGAGAGGTTTAGGTGACTTGTCTATGATCACACAGATAGTATGTGCCAGGCAGGATTTGAATCCAAACCTTTTGGACTTCATGTCCAATACATTTTACACCATGCCATGATGTTACCACTCTACCTCCTTGGGCCTCTCTTACCTCATGTATAAAATGAAGGGGTTGGCCTCAATGACTCCAAGGTTTCTTTCATCTCTAAATGAATGTACTTTTGATTCCCATTTCATTGTTTATTCTACTCTACTACACTATCTTTGGCCAGGACAGATGAATTGCTTTGCCCTGAGAATAATAGTATATGTGAGATTAACATTCAGCTTACTATTTTGCAATTTTTTTTTATCTCCCAAGAAAGCACAACACCTCATAGAAACTACAGAAGGACTTTCCAAATAGAAACCTTCTGGTTCCATGGGCCTTTTCCCCATCAAAGGTTGGTGACTTCCACTTGAAGTGAGCATTTTTGTGCAAGTAAAGTATAAATGTGTTTTCTCTATCTTTATTCCTTTCTGTTCTGACTCTGACAATCAATTCATTATCTTGTGTTTGTCCTCAAGCACGAGTTTCCACTGGACCTCCTTGTCAAGGCAGGCAGTGAGTCTGCAGACATAAAGGCAGCTCCCTACATTCCAACTGCTGACATCATGAAAGCCTCCCCATTCATAAAGGCAGATGGAAAATGGAAGGTTTGGGAAGGAGTCCATTTTTGGAAACAGAAAAAATTCCAGGAAATCCAAAACACAACTTTATTAGATTCATGTCTGTGAATGACATTTATGGCTCTCGGTGGAAGTGGAGCCTAGGAGGAGGCTGTTGCCTATGAAAGGAAGTCATGGACTCTCAGAACAAGTCCTGACTTTTGCACTGATTTGGATTAGGGTTTAACTATGGGAAATACGACCTATTATTTTACATCTCTGCTTTACTTCATACTCAGGTCCTGTATATTCTCAGAGTTTTCAGACTCCCATCCTTTGTTCATCTTCCAGACCTTGATGGGCCCCTTTCTAAAGTAATCTATCCTATGTCCCTTTCCTTGGTTCTCTGATAGTACGTCTACAACATGGTGCTGTGGAAAGAATGCTGACATGGTCAGAAGAGCTTAATAGCTGTATGACTTTGGGGGCAAGTCATTTAACCTCTTTGGGTTAAATCTGTAAAATGAAGGCATTGAACTAGATGATTTCTGAGGCTCCTTCTAGCTCTAAATCTGTAATCCCTGGTAGAATGCAAACTACTTGAGGGCAAGGAATGTAATTTTTTGTCTTTGTATCTCAGGATAGTGCCAACACATAATAAATGCTTAGTAAATGTTTATTGAATTATTATTAGGGTGGTAATTTGTCAAAAAATGTATTTTCACTTAAACATATGCTGCTTGAAGACACATTGATATAGCCTATGATGTAACTCAAGGGGTGGGAATTTTAGGTATTAGATTATAATAATAACAACTGACATTTCTATAGCTAATTGAAGCAGCATAATAATGTTATTAAGCACATGTGTGACTGGAAAAAAGATGGACCAGTCATATAGTCTATTAGATCTTTGGAGCATCACATTAAGACATAGAGGATATAGCCATCATGGGCATTGATACCATTAAATCACATTTATAATTCATTCCCCAATGTGATCATCCCACACACACATATACACACATACATACATACACCCACACATACACCCACTTCCCCCAGGAACTGCTTTTGATCAGGATTGAACTTTAGTTGTGTCTGTAATATAATGCTTTTTTTAAAAAAATGCAGCCAGGAGCTCGGTTGGAAGAAAGAAAGGAAGGAAACTTAGAGGTCTTCAGGTCCAACTCCCTGATTTTATAAATGAGGAAACTGAGACTCAGAATTTGTGACTTGCTTAGGATCACACAGCTAGCAAGTATCTGAAGGACGTTTAAATTCAGCCTTTCCTGACTCCAAGTCAAGTGCTCCACCCAATGGGCCACCTAGCTGCCTATGGTTACTCTATATGATATCCATTCAATGGTTAAAAGAACAAGATGGATTTCTCCACATATCTCTCCTGACCCCAAGTCCAGCACTTTTCCCATGATACCTGGCTAATTCTATAACATCAAATTAGATAAAATGATTTGTTATCACAAAATGCTAAATGTGTTTGAAAGTCTATAGAGAAGAAGTTTCTTGAGATCAAAGATTTTCATTTTTCATTTCATCTTTGTATCTAATACAGTGCCTGGGACATAGTAGGAACCTAAATGAGTATTTGTGGAATTCTTGTAAAATTGTTAATAATGTAGTAATGTTACCTCTATTTGAAAATGTATTTACATTTCAACATGGGTTGCCTGAAGACACAATGATATAGCCTAATGGAATGACTCAAATGATGGGAATTTTGGGCATTGCAGGCTGTTGGTGGGTGAAGGGAGATATTTGGGGAGTGGGTGGATCTTTCCCTTTGCCCAGGAAGCTACCTATTCCTCTGACTTCCTGAAAGAGTACTCTCAGAGATAAAGTTCTTTAGGGAGCGTCATTTCAGGGGAATACCGAAATTCCTCAGTCAAGAAGAGGGGAATGTATTTTTGGGAAAATTTTCAGCTTTAGTGATTAAAGAAAAGGAGAGGTATCAACTTAGAAGGGACCATGGACTATCATCATCATGGGTGCTAACATCGTCCAAAAAAATTATTTATTAAATGACTGGGGTTCCTGGGAAGTGTTGTGCACATGGTCCATGTACACTAGCCTCTTATAATCTAAGACAGCGAGGCCAAATACAGAACATGTAACCGAGTGAGCAAACACAGTCCACAAACAAAAAATGCAGCAATTAAAAGCAGCGACATCATATACGAGCGAAGCCCTGTCACAGACTTCTGCTCACTTCCCACATCATTCAGAGTTAAACCCAAGGTATGTGAACACAAACAGCGCTGCCTCATGATGTACATGTCATTCAAACACGTCAGGTTGCTAGATGACTAATAGAGTCCTCATTTTCTGAGTGTTTCACAAATGGCTCTTTCAGTCAGTTCTTTAAAAACAACCCTGACCAAGAGCAGCTCCTGGGGGAAGTGGGTGTATGTGTGGGTGTGGGATGATCACATTGGGGAATGAATTATAAATGTGATTTAATGGTATCAGTGCCCATGATGGCTATATTCTCTATGTCTTAATGTGATGTTTTCTATACTAAACATCCAGATGGAACTTTAGTTGTGTCTGTAATATAATGCTTTTTAAAAAAAAATGCAGCCAGGAGCTTGGTTGGAAGAAAGAGAAACAAGAACTTGGTGTCCCCAAAGCTGTTTCATAGTTTGTATTGGGAGGCAGGAGAGAGCTGTGGGAGTTGTTTTTAGTAGTTCTGTAATATTCTTGGTATGATATTCATCCAGCATGTTTCTGAGTGATAGAAATCTTCAAGGTTCCCCTGAAAAGTCACTGGGGGCTACTAGTAATCATGACAACAGAATCAAAACAAATGCTTTTGGGGAGAGCTTGTGTCTAATTCCAATAGTCCAAAACTTTGCAAAGAAGATTGTAGCCATGGGGAAAGAATGCAACCTTTTATTTAGAAGGAATTTGTAATAGTGATGAATATTTATAGTTGAATCAACTTCAGGAAAAACCCCAATCTTCTGAATGCTTTTTTTTCATTCAGACAATGGACTTCATAAAACAACTCACCACCTAGTAAAGAAGCAAAATATCTCAACTGCCCACAATGCTGCACATGCATTTTTGGAATCCACATTCCCAATGCAGAGCTATACAAATGCGCATTTGTGTATGTGATTTGCATGTTGTCTTCCCCATTAGACTGTGACCTCCTTGAAAAAGGAACTGGTTTTTTTTTACTTTTCTTTGTATTCCCAGTGTATGCTACCATGGCTAGAACATAGTAGGTACTTAATAAATGCTACTTGACTAACTACATGTGAAAAACTTGTGTTCCTTCCAGTGATGGTGGGAGATCCATGGAAATTCCATTGGTATTTAGCTGCTGAAGAGGCTGAGTCATGGTTTGGCACACCCAGTATACCATATTTCAGAATGTACTGGTCACCCAAGAAGAGGGAGGTGAGGTTGGGATGAAGAAGAAGTTAAAAGGAAGATGTTCTACACATTGTTGACTTCAAACAAAATTAATTTCAACTAACAACTAAACCTTAAAAGGTCATTAAAAATAAAAACAATAAGGAAAATAACACAGAGTTGGGATGGGAGGGACAAAGAATCCAAAATATGTTTAAAAAAAGCACTGCTAAATGTTTATTATGTTGAGGAATGGCAGGCTGCTATGTGTTTAGGAGATGATCTAAATTAGGAGTTCTTACCCTAGGGTACATAAACTTGATTGATAAGTATATTCTGATACAATAATTTTCCTTTGCAATCCTATGCATTTTATTGTATGCCTTTGAAACGTTGTTCTGAGAAAAGGTCCATGGACTTCACCAGGCTGTCCAAGAGCAAGACAGAAAAGATTAAGAGCCTTTGGTCTATATTGTCTATAGATTATCTCACCAAGGATCTAATGTGGAATATAACACAAGAAAGATTGGTAGGGTATTAGAGTTGGAAGGAACTTTAAATGTGATTTGTCCCTCATCTAGAAGTATCATGTATTGATGGATAGAATGCTAGACCTTGGAGTTGGGAAGTTCCTGGGTTCAAATTACACCTCTGTCTGACTCTTACTAGCTGCTATGATCAGAGTTGAGACAAATTTATTTGGTGAGAGGAAGGGAAATGAGACCCTGGGACATCCTCAGGTCTTTGCATCCTGCTTTGGTGTTGATTTTGGCCATCTTATTTTGGCTCAGGTCCAGTTGACACACAGACAGTCTATTCTAGTAAGGTAGCTTCAACCAGAAAGTAGAGGAAGGAGGGCATTCAATGCTATGGTAGCAATGGAAACCTAGCGGGGGAACATGTTTCTTCACCTAAGGACTGTGCTTCCTTCCCTGGTGGTCTTCCGTTGGCTTTGTACCATCTATAATATTGCAGTAGGGAGAAAGGTGTCTCCCAGGATATTGACACCCATCAAGATGGAAGAAACTCCTCCCCACCCCACCATGCTTGAACCTAGGCTAAAGCTCTGGCTTGGTGCTAGCTGTGGCTCTGTGTGACCATGGATTCTCAATTTCTTCATTATAAAGATGTGGATAATAATTCTTACCCTATCTACCTCACAAGGTTGTTGTAAAGAAAGAGATCATGTTATCCATTGTGCTTAGTCTGAGTTCTGGTGTCTATGTTGTTTTCATTTACATAGTTCTAGTTAGGTTATACACTATTCCTTCGAATCTCTTCTTCAATATTCATAATATAAACCTTCACGTATGCCTTTGAATGTTTCATATTCATTGTTCCTTACAGTGCAATAATATCCCACTACTTTTAAATGCCACAATGTGTTCAGTCATTTCTCAGTCACTGGGTACGTTATTTACTTATAACTTTTTGGTATTACAAAAAATGCTACTATGAATTTTTGTACAGATGGGTATTATTTTCCTGTCTATAACCTCTTTGAATTATAATCTAGAAATGGTGTCTCTGAGTCAAAGAATAAAGCCAATTTTTTTTTTTTGGTGAGGCAATTGGGGTTAAGTGACTTGCCCAGGGTCACACAGCTAGTTAAGTGTCAAGTGTCTGAGGCCAGATTTGAACTCAGGTCCTCCTGACTCCAAGGCTGGAGCTCTATCCTCTGCGCCACCTAGCTGCCCCATAAAGCCAATTTTTGTAACTTTTATTATATAACTTGGTCTTTAAAATGGTGGAGCCAATTTATAACTCAACTAGCAGGTAATTAACATGCTTGTTTTCCCATAGCCTACCCACAACGAAGGATATAATTATCCATTTTCTTTATTTTTTAAAAATTGTGTTAAGTTGGGCAGGAAGCGTTTTGTTTTTGTCTTTGTATCCCCAATACCTAGCATAGTATTTGGCTCACATAAGGTACTTAACTAATGCTGTTGATTGGTTGCTTTCTTGGCTGATTGTAATTTATTATGGCACATAGTACAAAATATTAATTTAAAACAATGTTTTGGCCAAACTACAATCTCATTTTCCAAGTAGCTTTTATTGTATTATAAATTCCTTTCTCAGTAATTTGTGTTCTTGAATTTGTACTTTAGAAAAATATGGATTTGCTTCAAAATCTTGCTGTCTAATCTATTCCCTTGGCAGACTTTTTTTTATCTATTACCAAAGAGTTTTTGATAACTACTGCTTTACAGCATAGTTTGATATCTGATAGTGCTATTATACCTTCTTTCTTACCCTTTTCGTTATTTCCCTGGATATGCTTGACCTTTTGTTTCTCCAGATGGATTTTCTAAGGCATGAATTCTTTGCAAGAAAAGACACCAGGCTTTTAACAGGATAAAATTATTAGCATGATTTTTGCCATTGATAGAAATATAATAAAATGTTAAAGATGGAAGAGACCTTGGAAATAATTTATTACAGTCCTCTCACTTTACAGATGAAGCCATTGGATCTTAGAAAGGTTTAAGTGACTTCCTCAGGATCACGGTTAGGCAGTTGCAGAACCAAGAATGGAAACCAGATCTCTCAGTTCTTAACCCAATATTCTTTCCACTGCATAATAATGCTACCTTCTGTTTACAATCCGTAGACTTTATAGACCTCCATTATGAGGTAAAATAGGCCCCACTTGGCTGATGTGTTAATCCTAAAGAGGACAAAAGGGAGGCATAGCTACATAGGAGTTGAATTGGAAGTGATTTGGAGCTTTTATTAGTTTGCAAGTTCAGTATGAGCCAACAGTGCAATATGGCAGCCAAAAAAAGTTAATGCAATATTGGGCTTGAGTTCAAAGAAGCATCCTGTACATGACTAGGGAGTCGATCATTCCACTGTACCCTGCCATGGTCAGACAACATCTATCTTATGTCTAGTTCTGGGCATTACATTTAGGAATAACACGAATAAGCTAAAGAATTGGGGCAGCTAGGTGGCGCAGTAGATAGAGCACCAGCCCTGAAGTCAGGAGGACCTGAGTTAAAATCTGGCCTCAGATCAAACACTAAACACTTACTAGCTGTGTGACCCTGGGCAAGTCACTTAACCTCAATTGCCTAAAAAAAAAAAAGCTAAAGAATTCAGACAGTAGCCCTGGTAAAGAGAGCCTTGAGATCATTGCCTAAGAAGGTGGATTGAAGGAATTGGAGATGTTTAGAGAAGAGAAGTTGCAAGGGAAACATGATAACTCTCAAAGTATTAGAAGGGCTGCTATTTGAAAGAGATATTAGATGTTCAGTGATCAGGGAAGCCATAAGAGTGGATGGATTTAATACAAAGGCAAAAGAAAAGGTGGGGGATACCCACACTTTGGCAATGGGAGGAAAAAGATGAACTAGTGGAAAAGAGTATTTGGTCAAGTAGGAGAGCCAAGAGAAAAAAGTGTCACTGACCACAACAGAGGAGAGGATATCTAGACAAGGGGAGTGGTCAACAGTGTTCAGTGTTAAAGAAAGGTCAAGGAGCATGAGAATTCTCTAAGAAGTCTGATTACTGGAGTAGTAACTTTTACAGCAAACAAATACTATTGAGGAAAAGGGCCTTGTCCATCCTCAGAGAATCATGTTGAGAGCTGAAAGGGACCTTGCAGAGTCATCCTGTCCAATTGTTAGAGAAGAGAAAATTGAGTCTCTAGCAAGTGGATGCGATTCTATTAAGATCACAGAGCAAGGCTGAAGTACTTGAAATGTTCCCCTCTCGCCTCACAGTGTAGCCCACTGCATTTTTGAGCCCGCCATCCCACTCCACTCCAATGCCATCTGGTTCTAAGTTGTGGGAAGATTTTAAAAAGCCCAACTGGCAAAATTCTGAGAAAATTAGAAGGTCACAAAAAGAAAGAGACCTCCAGAAGATAAGGGATGATTTCCCCTTTCTCTGCCTTTCCCGGGGTCAGGCCCTGCGTCTTTGTAGATTAGGGCAAGGAAGAAATCCTGCTTCCAACCTACCACCCAGGACTGACTATCTGTCCTCCACAGATGGCAATTAGTGTTGTAAAGCAGCTACTTTACTACTACTAGGAAACTGGTCTCCTGAACCCAGGCTTCCCGTATCACCCTCTTGACTAGACCTGACCGCCTGTGGCCTCTGCTCCCCAAGGGATCTTGTAAGACAGCTGAGCTGCTTCCCCGTGCCTCTCCATGTCCACGCCTGCTTGGCCACCAGGCTTCCCTTTTGCTTTTTAGGGGTAGTCAGGTAGTGCAGTGCCTAGAAGGTTGGATTTGGAATTAGGAAGACCTGAGTTCAAATCCTAACTCAAATACTTACTAGCTGGTGACCCTGGGAAGGTCACGTAATGTCTCTCAATCTATGTCTTCACTTCTATAAAAATGGATATAACAGTACCATTTACACCCACAAGCTATGAGGATCGAATGAGATACTAACTATAGTGTTTTGCTGTACCTTAAAGTATTAGGATTGATTGTTTTTATATTTTCTTAGAAGAGGACTATTAGCTGCCCTTCAAATGTCCCATTCTGGGACATTTCTGTGCCTTGGGGCAAGTCCCTAATCATCCTACCTTATGCACAGTTCCTGGAAATTGGAAGTTTGAAGGACAGAGTAGGGCTTAGATTGGTGTAGTAAAGTAGTGGGAGAAAGAATGAGCCATTCTTGACCTCTCTTCCCTGATTTTTGCTGTCAATAGCTCCATTTTGATTTTCTGGGTTTTGAGAAATAAAATTGGTTACTACCTTTGTGCCATTTTTTCACTCTTGAGTGCGCCCTCAACTCGATTTATATTCTATTCCCCTTCATATATTCTTATTTTTAATCCCTGATGACGTTTTCACGTGTACATTCCTGCCCTTAATAGGAGAAGGGTAGACGTACTCAACATATAACTAATAGATGATTATTCTTCAAAACAGACATATAAACATAATCTTGATTCGTGATTTTTCTAATAATCCTTCCCTAATGAGGACTTGGATGGCAGCCAGCGTTCAATCTCATGCACATATTTTCTATGCACATTGTTTTCATTACAATATTTATCTTATATTTATATTATAGTTTATATAGGTTCATTTGCTTCAGAACTGAAAGAGATCTTAGGTCTTTTATCTTGCTGAATTTGGAGTTCGAGAACTTGGGTTGCAATTTTAGTTTGCCATTTACTGCCTACACAAATCACTCAACCTCTTTAGGCTTCAGCTTCCTCATTTGTAAAAGGAGAGGGTTGGGCTTCTAAAATCCCAACCCTTTCATTTTATTATCCAGGCAGCTGAGGCCCAGATATGTTAAATAACCATTATAAACTTATGAGGGTGGTGAGTAGAAAAGCCAAGATTTGAACCCACATTCTCTAATTTAAGATTTAAGCTCTTTCTAGCACTATAAGCTTCCATAGGATTGTAGATTCCATTTAAAAATCAAGGCTGTCAACATTTGTAATGTGGCTTCTTAGACAAAGCTAGAAAATTTTTAGGCCATTATTATACACATGAGCAGTTACTGTGGCAACAAAAATCCTAACAATTCCTCAACACATTTCATTTAAATACACTTTTATCGTTTAAGAGACTGCATGATACTTTGGCTTCCAACTGAAGGTGGAAGGTAGAACTTTGAGGGGTGATTTAAGCAGAAGTGTTTAGAAAGTACTCCCAGCAAATTCTCTGCAACTGAGTCAGTATGCTGACAGAAGCATGTGGAAACATCAGTAATTTCAATACTCCTGGACCAGTTGTATTATCGAAATCACAGAAAACAAAAAGTCAGCTTCATGGCTGTCAAATGGTTCAATATCAGAAACTGGTATATATATATATATATATATATATATATATATATATATATATATACATATATATATATACACATATATATATACATATATATATACATATATATATACATATATATATATATATATATATATATATTTTTTTTTTTTATCAGTGGAAATGACCTTAAAGAAGAGGCATTCACATCTCCTCTGCCACTGCACCCTAAGGACCAGGAGACCTTTCCATATTACTTGAAGGTGAGATCTTCCATAAGTGTTATCTCACTCATTAGAATATGAACTTCTTGAGAGCAGGAACTGTCTTTTTCCCCAGTGCTTAACATGGTGCTTTGTATATGGTAGGTGCTTAATAAATGTTCATTAATTCATTCATTCATGGCCAGCCTTGGGGACAGTTGGAGTATATAACTATTAGCAGACTAATATTTAAATGATAAATATTGCCCCAGAAGAAATGACAAATACGAGGAATTCAGAGAAACAATCGTGTAGAATTTGTCTACTTTTCAGTGTTTCTGAACATGGTGGAAAGGTGCCACTGAATTCACTCTTTAGGCATTGTTTGAAGACCATAGTTTCACTGCTCTTTTTTTCCTCTTCTGGTCTAAATCAAAGAGACTGAAACTGTATGATTTTGGTTGGTGTTGTCATTGATCCTTTGGTTTTGAAGAGGACCAAATGATGAGTTGCATGAATTGGGTTTAAGTGATGCAGACTTGCTCAAAGTGATCAGCCTCACTCTCTTTTCCTGAGTCTTCAAAGTCCAGTGGCAGGACAAAAGTCAAGACTACTGGTGATAGTCCAGCAGAAAACATAATTAAATTATTTTTAAAAAGAAAATGGATAATTTTTTAGAGAGGTGCTACTACAAATTACAATGGGGTTAGTCTTTTCCTTCCAAAGTCTTCCTCTCTCCCTTTCCTCCTTCAAACCCTTAAAAAAATCTGCTCTTGAATGATTTCTTTTAACATAGCTACACAGTCAAGGAAAACCAGTTGGATTACCTGCAGCTTGTAGGAGATATGTGAAGATAGAGGATACAACAGAAAATGAAAGGAATTGAAAAGACTTAAAACTTACTTCAGGCAACATTTGCTTTCTGGGAAATAAATATATTAAAGCTATATTCTGTGGTTTGGCTCCAAATCTGTGATAATAATAATAAGAAATTCTTCTGCATAATTTATATAAGGGGAATACGAAGGGTGGCTTTCCCATTAAACTTCTGGCTAACTATTATCTTTGCTGCTACTCACATTCCGTTTTGGGGGCTTTCTCCAAGCACGTTGAAGCTGCTGTAAAATCACAGTCCTTGTGTTAGAAGGGAACTAAGAAACCATCTAGCTTAACCTCTTTATTTTACAGATGAAGATACTGAGGCCCAAGGAGATTAAGTGACTTGTCTAAAGTTTGAAAAGTAGTAAAGGCAGAAGAAAGATTCAAACTTCGGTTTTCTAACTTCAGAAACCATTGCTGTTTCCAACATAACACACTGAAAGACATGACTCCAGGCATCAGTGAACAACTTCCAATGGTGTTGGGTTCAAACATCACAGAGTGGTAGTAGTATGTGGACAAACAAAAAACCCTATGCTCGTTCAGGCCACCAGACATTAATTAATTAGCAATAGAGATATATGGGAATCATGGGTGTATCTGGGTTGGCGACAAACGAGAACTCTTAATTTCAGAGTTTTAAGTCATCCCTGAAAGTCACAGGCTCCAATCTGCAGGAACAAATCCAACTCTAGTTAACACGTTTGCAAGGTGAATACTAGATTGGATTTAGTTATCTTTCTTTCAAAAAAAGAATCACCCAGATGAAATGCTATTTCTTTACCTTCCCACACATGTTTTGCCCTGGAAATTGGCATGTTGGTGTGATTAGGTTCTTCTTTTTAGTTCTAGGAGCAGGTGGTAGAGTCCTGAGACATGGCAGCCATAATGACTTTGCAGTCAGGATTCCAGGCTGAATGTTGCTGCCAGTCCAGCAGGGAGGCCCTGAAAAGCTAGGGTACCAGGATGCAAAACCAGTAGGTTTGGGACTTGGAATTTAGTGAAGTGTGAACCTAATCTTTCTCCCCTATCCTTCTCAGAAACTGAGGTGGTATAAGGGAGGATTATGATCCCCTCCCCCAGGTATTAGGGGTGATGTTTGCATGTCTTCTATAATTTTGAAGTATGTATTTGTTTGTAAAACCTATTTTGACTGTTATGGTCACATGGAACTGAGGTTCAAGTGACCCAAAAAATTGGGGAACATATCAAAGACTGGATACCCCCAAATCCCCTGAGGATATGAGAAAACCCTGGAGGAGAGTGCAATGGAACATACCTGACAGTATGGCCCAAAAAAATCACTGGAATTACCAAGCATCTCTTGAAGCTTAAATGAATGAATGAAAAAGTACTTATTAAGGATAATGGGCAGTATTTGTCCTTATGTTTTTGAAGAGGACCAGTGATATCACAGAGTGATGTCTTGATTTGTGGGTGAATTGGATTCAAGTGAGGCAGAGTTGTACAAAGTAATCAACCTCACTCTTTTGGAGTCATCCCAGTCCAGTGGCAAGACAAAAGTCAAAATGACTGGGAATGACCAGGGTGCAGCGGATGACCTTGGTATCTTTGATGTACTACCAAGCTCTAAGTGCCTTCGTGGATGTTGGAACAAATTGTTCTAATCCATCCATTTCTCTAGTTCTCTCTGGAGGTTCCCTCTACTTGGGTTCCCTTTTACTCTATAACCCATGCACCAACCCCCCTCCCCATGTGGGAGAACTGGCTTTACAAGGAGGGAGGAATACATAAAAAGTTCCCCCTGAAGGGCTCAAGGGACAGAAGAAGGGGATTTCCCCTTGGAATTGGAGTTCCCCACTTAAACAACAGACTGAAGTAGAGAGAGAGAGGTCTTGGGTAAATATAAGGTAGGACTAAGGCCTGAGGCCACGATTGCCAGCTGCCTGCTCCCCTCCAAGGGCCCAGTTTTCTGAAGTTGTTTGTTTTAATACATTTTAAATGGCATAGAGTTGAGGGAGATGAGGCTGGGGAGGGGTCCCCCCCTAGTGTGGGGAGAGAAAGAAGAGAGCTTTTTTTTTAATGTTGATTTTATTTTCTAACTATCTCTACATTCTACTCTGTTGGGACCCTTGGGGTCATACCTTCTTTGTCTACCCAAGAAGCTTTTTTGAGCTAAGTCTTCTCCCTTTTTCATGTATCTGTTGATTCTAACTTGTAAATACAGAAAATACTATTCAAGTTAAAAACAACAACAACAAATTGTTTTTATCCACTCATTCCGCTAGGGGAAGTCTTCACATGGTTTGAATAGACATTCCCCTAACTCGCCAATGGATTTGGTTACCCTCAACCTGGGTTAGCCCATGTTCCTAGACGGGATGTGACTGCTGTGCATGCTACAGGTGAGAGATGGACACTAAAAGTGGATGAGTGGCCCTGAAAAGGCCTCAGCAAGCCCTCATACCAGAGGTGCTAACCCTCCCTGAATACCCCATACATCCCAGAGTGTACTAAGAATTGAAAATACAAATGCGAAAAAATCAAAAGACCCAAGGCAGGCTCTCCCCTCAAGGATCTTACATTAGAATAAGGGTAGATAACACGGAGAAGGGAGCAGTAGTCAGGGAAGGGAAAAGTCACAGGGAAGGGGCTCTGAGTAGAACCATGGGGACATTAATGATGTACTCTTCCTTTCCTTTCTAGAAACAATGGTAGTATTTCTTGTTGATTGATGGATTGATGACAAGAAGGATATTCTATGACAGAGGATGGCAAATCATTTTGATAGCCTTAATTTGCATATAAATCAGATTTTTTTTGCTAAAAGCCTGTGTTTTAAAGCCCCCAGAGGTGCCGAATTTAGTCCTTTATTAGCATGAACAAGTAGATCCCTAACTTATTTTCCTAGTAATCCTGATATGTCCTGCATTTAATTTTCTTAAAGCAGATCACACCTGAATTCAACCTTAAGTTCCCCGCCCCAAAGATGCCAGATATAATAAACAATGATGGTACAGAAATAGAAATACTATCTGCCCACCGGGGTCTATAAAAGAGGACAGCCAGCCTCATCAGGGTCATTCTCCTACAAGAAAGAGTCATCTCAAGCTCTGAGGCTGAAAGTCATCCACCCCCATTAACTGTCCAGTGAGGCCAAGAGGGAAATAGAAGCAAAGTATAAAGGACATTCCTTTCCCAGGGCCTTCTGTGCTACAATGCCCATGTATAAAATCTGACATATTCTGGCAAAACAATTTAGTTTGTAGAGAACTTCTTTCCCCTTTTGGCACCACTGTCTTAGAATCTGAACTCTAAATCCTTCAGTAATCAGTCAGCAATCTCAGGAATCTGTGACTGTCTCAATAAGTTAAGGTCCTCCATGAGTCCAGATCTTTTGCAATTTATGAAAGAAAATACTCGGGGAAGGAATTCATTCCTGGAATCTCAGACAGGAAATCAATTAAGCAGACCTCTTGACAATAACATTTGTCAAATTTGCCAGCCTACTCTGCTGTCCCATGGATTTGAATGGAAACATCACATGTGGGTGCTGGGGAAGTATAGCCAACTGAAATCAGTTACTGGATAGAAGTCTGGCTGAATTCATAAAATGGAGGTTTCATCCAGCTACCGTTGAGTAGTAAGAACAATAATGACCTGGCCACACATATCCATATATGTATGCACACATATATACGGTAGACTTCTTTTGGAGAATGTAAGATGGTGCTAAGACCATATATTTGTGTGTGGTAAATAGACTTAGTGTTATTAGAATTTCCAGTTCTCCATGAAGTCAGGTATTTTTTCTCCAGTTATTAAGCTGTCAGTTGTGATTTATTTACAATTGGAGACTGAATTCATTCTTTCATTACACCACATAATAAATCCAAGTCAGAGGTTAGTAAATGAAGAAGGGACTGCAAAGAGAATCCTGACTCTGTGGTGTGTTGTGGAATCAATCAATCAATTAACAAGCATTTATTAAGGTCTTGCTATGTGCCCAATCATTGTGCTAAGAGCTAGAGATACAAAGAAAAAGCAAAGATAATCCCTGCCCTCAAGGAGCATATGTTCTAATGGTAAATACAACATGCACATAACTAGTTACATATAAGATTTTTATAGAGTATATGGAAGATAACCTTAGAAGGAAGCACTAACTAGGGGATTGGGAAAAATCTTTTGCAGAAGGTGGTGTTTGAGTTGAATCTTGAAGGAAAGTGAGGAGGGAGAGAGGACAGTCATAGTCCACGTTTTGCCAATTTTCCCAATGTAGTTTTCTAATTTAGCACTGGAAATTAGAAGCCAGAAATTAGAATATGTGGTCTGAAGTCAAGATACTCTGTTACTATCACATCTGACATTCTAATCTGACGGAAATAACTTTTTGGGCTTCAGTTATGTACTTAATTTCCTTAATGGCTAGGAAGAAGTTAACATAACATCTAAAATCTCCCAGTTAGAAATAGGGAATAGCATGTATTCTCATATAATATAGTTTTCCAGGAATTATTATGTTATAGTGGAAAGGGGCTTGGAATGAGGAGTGACCTAGGGTTTAATCCCATTTATGATATTTACTGGCTATGTGACTCTTGGTGAGTTACTTCAGATTCTTCATCTGCAAAATGGGGGTAATAATACCTGTGAGAGAAATGATTATTAAATAACTGGTTGGCAATATTCAGGAGATCTAGGTTTCTTCCCTTCCTAGAGCTTCATTCTCTACTAGGCCAAGCCAGCATCTGAAGGACATTGCTGATAGTGAGATAGGATTAACTTTCTCCTCAGTCTTGTTCAGACCCCACCCAAGTGAAGAAGCCCATTGTGTTCTATTCTGGTTTGAGTGGGGATTCATCCTTTGTCTAGATTGCCCAAGCCAGGGGGTGATTTGAAAATAAATGACACAATCAAAGTCACATTCCCCAGCTCCTCATTAGAATAGGTCCACCTCTCATTATAATATTCATTCTCTCATTACTTGTTAACCAATTAGAGTTGATTGCCACCCTTAGGAACACCCACTCTTCTAAGGGCATATAAGTATTGAGTGGGTTTCATGAGGAGTCTTTGGCATTGAAGAGTGTCACTGACCTCTTTTGTTAATTATTACTAGGATGATCAATAAGATGATTAATTACATAGAAACTATGTTTCTTGAACTTTTTATATGTCACACCTGGATTATTAATCTGCCATATAGAATTATGAAGATCAAATGAATTAATATATATGATGCCCTTCAAAGCCTTATAGTTCATGTAGTTCCCAAAAGATGTTAGAGAATCATAAAAGTTCAAGAGACCTTGAAGGTCATCTAATCTAACCCTTTCATTTTATAGATAAAAATTGAGGTGCAGGGATGTTGTAACTTGTTCAGTCACCTAAGTGTTGAGTGTCAGAGGTAGGATTTGAACCAAGGTCCTATTACTCAATTGCCAGCATTCTTTCTACTGGATCATGCAGACTTTGACTAAGTACTTAATGAATGTTAGTTATTTTTATGCATTAATCTAAAGTAAGAATGAACCCTTAGTTTGAGGGTTAAGAGAAGTCATCAGTTCCCCACTAGGTTTTCTTACAACACATGCAGGTACACTAGAGCTATAAATAGGGTGGGTCTACCAAGGTAAGACAATAAGTAGACACTGATAGCTCCTTCCCAGGAACACTTCTCTTAACCACTAGGATCCCTGGGGAATGGCAGCCTCATTCCATTGCATCCCATGGCTCCTGTCCCTTCAACAGCTCTCTAAATCTGGGGTATGCTGGGACATATTTCCCTCCTCCTGGGACTTGTACCAACTGTCTATACTCCTCCTTACCCTGTTCCACTGCCCCTTCCCCCCCACTTACCGCAGGGGTAATAACTACTGGTAATGGCTCTGAGCTATAGTATTGCTTTTCTAAAATAGTAACATATTTGTATAGTATTTTGCAGCATTTTTGTATAGATTCCTTCTGTATGGTAAATAGTACATTATAATCCCCACTTGACAGATGAGAAAGCTGAAGATCAGTAGAGTTAAGTAACTGGGACAAGAGTTCATAGCGTGTAGAAATTCCCAATTTACTTGGTGTTTGTTAAGTATAAAATAAAGGGAAAAAGTAAATTAATTAAAAAGTAAGTGTTAATGCTTGACCCTGAGATATCACTTGCATAGCAGAGCAAAGAGAGAGCATGAAACACACGGCCAAGGACTATGCAGGAAATGGAAGGCTTAAAATCAAAGGGACCTTTGTGCCTGAAGCTTTCCACACCTCATTTGGGGACTTGGGCTGGCAACAGGAGGAAGTTGCCCTGTGCTGGGACAAATGGAAGTTGGCCCAGATTAGCCCCTTGATGCCTCCTTAGGGGAAGCAGGAAATGAAAGGCATTTGGTCAGAGGAAGTTCCAGTTCTTCTCATCTGAGGCTATCCCTTGTAACAGAGAAGTAAAAAAAAAAATTAAAAAAAAATTTCGGTAAAATTAATCAATACGTCAACCTAGTCTGACAGCATATACAACATTTTATACCTATCTAGAAATAACATTATCAGCTTTGCTATTAACTTTGGGACTTATTCGAATTACTCTACAGTGAATCTAACCAGGCTTGTTGTACTAGGAGAATGTGCTCCCATACCTTGAATTCTGCAAAGAAGGAAGGGAGGTCTGTTTTATCTTCTCTTCTCCAGGGCCAAGTTTGGTCATTATAATTATACAGTGTTAAGGTATTTTAATTTTTCGTTCTTTACATTTAAATGGGAAATACGTCTTTGTTAGTGGAATATTTGCAATCACATTAGAATGAGCATAGACGGGAATTGTAGATGAAGTGACACTTTTTGGACTTTGAATATTACTCAAACTTAAAGGTGAATTCTACTTCATTCATCCCTATGCATCTCATGTGATCTAGCCTTGCAAAGTCAGCCATCCAGTCAATTCTGAATTCCTCACTGGTGAATGGAAAGTGTGGAGGGAACATGTGGGAGCACATTCTTCTAGTATAGAAACAAGCCTGGTTGAATTCATTGTGGGGTAAGCCTAGTAAGTCCAGAGGTTAATAGCAAAACTGAGAATGTTACTTCTAAGAAGGCTCAACACAGCCTCTTGGTTTCACTTTGCCCTGGGTGATGCCCATCACATTTAATTTCCCTTTGGAGAAGGGAATCATGTAACCATGATTGAGCTGCTGGGGAGCAGATGTGCTGGGGGCACTTCAGCATCTTCAGTTCTGCAGTATCTTGGCAGCAGAGGCAGGCAAATTAGGTCACTTGATATTAGTACTGTTGCCTTTATCTGCCCCAGAACAGTTGGTCCTAGAAAGTAATAAAGGCAAGAAATGCCAACTGGTTTTAATAGTTGCAAATATACTATTTAAATGGCAATTCTAGACATAGTAACAAAGGGATAGAAATCTATAGGGGTTTATTCAGTAAAAACAGAAAATCAGTAGTGTTTATATGGCAGCGTTTTATATCAGTTTTGAACAAATGCTTGTAGCTTTGCAAAATGTATATTCAATTTTAATCACTTTGAATGCTTGGTCTCATGAAGAACATTCTTTAACTTACAAGTATTTGCACGCACTAAAATAACAACCTTAAATTTTTTATTTTATCGGTTCGCTCTCTTGATAGTTGGTCCTAAATAAATGAAATCAGCATTCCTTACTATTTGACTGGAATAAATTATGACTTGCCTGTTGTGAGTGGTTATCTTTTTAGTATCATTTCTTGTAATGAGAATGAGAGACAACGGATGTACACACAAGTGGTACATTGGTACCCCCAGGATACTAAAAAAACCCAAAACCCCAAAACCAAAAACCAAAAAGAAAGCCTTTCGTGTATTGGGTTGATTCTCCTTGGAGGATTTTTGGGGAACAACAATAGCAAACTTGGCTTAGAATCATAGTGGATGGGAAAGCATAGGGGTCTCATGATCCGTGGTGATGGAATGAGGTGCCAGTAGAATGGGATACTGAGGGAAAAGGGAAAGATAGTTGCAGCTGTTGCCACTTTTATGGCAAGATTCCTTCCCTGACTCTTGCTATTGGAGGAGTGACTGGACAGGGGTGAGGTGAGTGAGCGATTCCAGTACTGCAGGTGTATTTAGCATGTCAAGGAGTGCTAAGTATTTGAGGCATTGGAATGATTCATGTTGGCCAGGGTGCTGTGAATACAACAGTGTTGAAAGAGACACAGTGGATGCAGTGATTATGCTTTTTGGATGCACATTCAGCATTAGAGGGAAGAGGGATTGTGGAAGCAGGGAGCCCTCAGCACCAATGGAGCTAGTTCCCTTGTGTGATTATCATGGTGTATGGGAGCTGCATGTATGGAATGGAACTTGTGGCTTGAATGAGAGTACCCTCCAGTACCCAACACTTAGCACAGTGCCTGGCACATTGTAGGTTCTTTATAAACGCTTACTAATTGACTTGTAGTGTATATCAGTACAGAATGAGCCATGATGAGAGCTACGAGCACTGATTCTATCTACTTAGGTGCGGGGTAGCTGAATCATGAGCATCACAGAGCTAGTTCACCTCCAGCTTTCTCTTGGAGAAAAAGTGAGCCTGTTTGTGGAGGAGGGCCCAGGCAACTTAATAGTTACATTAGCAACACTGTGGAGATAGCACCCACTCCCTTGTCACCTTAAATGGTTGGTGGGGGTGGAACAATGCCTCAGGTAGTAGCAGCGTTGACAGCTGCAGGTATTCATTGCTTTCTCAGTCCCTTCCAACTCTTCATGACCCCATTTGGGGGTTTCTTGGCAAGGATACCAGAGTGGTTTGCCATTTCCTTCTCCAGCTCATTTGACAGATGAGGAAACTGAGGCAAACAGAGTGAAGTCACTTGCCCAAGGTCACACAGTTAGTAAGTGTGAGGTCGGGTTTGAACTCAGGAAGAGGCCTGACACTCTATCCACTGAGCTACCTGGCTGCCCCATTCATTGCTTTAGTGGTAGCTTAGTAAGATCACCTGGTGCAGGAGATGCTCACCAATTCCCCTCCCCCCAATGTAGTTTTTAGGGGAAGACAGATATGTTAGATGAAAGTATCAGCTTGCTTTTAGGGTACAGCCTCATACCGAGGAGGCATGTCTGAGAGGTCATATATTGAGGAAGGAACCCCTAGTGGAGAGAACTTCAAAATTCAAGACTCTATTTCAAGTGGTCAGACATCAGCAAGAAAGGAAGACAGATTGAATGATTGACCGTCAGATCTACTCAGTTTTGTAAGAGAAAAGCCTGGAGAAGGAAGAGTGGGAGAGAACCTGGCAAAAATAAAAAAAGTAAACCCGTCAGTATAGTGGATGATGGGAGATCAGCAGATACTCAGTGCCTTAAGCAAAGAAGGATCCTTCTATATTATTATACAATTCCCTTTCTTCTGTACATGGGGAGACAGACAGGGTTGGTCTCCTTCCAAGAAGAAAAGATTGTGAAGCAAGTCTTGGAGTTGGGAATGCGGGGAAGAGGGTGGTCATCCAAAGGCACTGACTAAGTGCTCACTCTGTGCCAAGCAATGCTAAGCACAGGGGATACAAGGAATAGGTTTGTGAAATTGTTAGCACTTGTGCCCTCTTGTAGTCTCCAGGGCTCTGTTGCCCCTTTATCTTCCCCTTTCCACACCACAGTGTCTCCAAACTTACACCAACAGTAACAGTGTGCTGCAGACATTAGCAACATACTTACAGTTTCTTGGACATGGCAGGTGTTCAATAAATATTAATTGAATTCAATAAATGTTGAGGGGAATTGAAGGAAGGAAACATCACTCCAGGAAGCCTTTAAAAAGGATGTGAATCTTGAATTAGGCTTCAAAGGAACATAGGATTTAGCTAGGTCCGGGAAAAGGAGTAAAGATAGAGAATAAACAGGCTTACCTTGGGCATAGTAAGGAGACTTGGGTGAAGTAGAGGGCCCATGGGAATTATAGAGGGGGCCACGTTGTGTCAGGTGGGACCAGTTTACTCAACGAGAGGGAGCCGCTATGCTATATAGCAGGGAAATCACCTCTTTACAGTGGTAAGGCTGCTCCTCTCAAAATGAGTATTGAGGTACAACTGTCATCCCCCTTCCAAGCCAAGAATTCAAGATCTTAAGTCAGTGGGCAATAGAATGCTTGACTGATTTTACCCCACTGAAGAAACAGACAACTTTGATTGAAACAAGAAGGGAGAGATTTATTGAAAGAGTTATTTATTTTGGCAGCTTGGTGGCATAGTGGTAGAGTGCCTGACTCAGAATCAGGAAGACCTGAGTTTGAATCCTGCCTCAGATACTAGTTGTATGACTTTACTCTTCTTCTAACAAGACATTACCTAACTTCCTAGCATGTCCCTACCCTCTCCCCATCTAAGAATCATCTTTTAGAACAAAGAATAAAAAGGAACAAGGCTCAGCAAGACTAAACAATACATCAAAAACATTTCCCACGGTATGAAATGTTCTACATTCATAATTTCCCTACCTCTGCAAAGAAGAGGTGGGGGAGTACCTTTTCATCTCTTTTTTTGGTCATTATAATTTCACAGCATTCTGTTTTGATAGTTCTGTTGTTGTTATTTTTCCATTTACATTGTTATGAGAATATAATTTAAAAAAATAAACCTAAAGATGGCTTGCTGGGTGAGGGAGAGGTATATATTTGGAAATGATATAAAAGCCAAAAGCATCAACAAAAATAAGATAAAATTAAAATAAAAAGTAATCTTAAAGATATAAAACACGTAAACATCTCTGTAAATAGGATAAAATTAGACAAACTATCCTGGGCCCACTTAAGTCTACCTTGATAAATGAAGTTGATAATATTCCTAGCTCTCAAACAAACAGAAATAGAGAGCCAGAGGAAAGGGGATTTAAGAAACAAAGAGGGTTGGCACCTGCCAAGAAGCATTAGAGAATAGAAGTGAATGTCAGAATCCTTTTTGTCCCTGAGTCCTACCTACTGTCTCTCTTCTAGAGTCTCTAGAGCACTGGAGATGGATGTCTACCATTTGGGGCAGAAATTTCCCAATGTGCCTTGGAGGTGGCACAGGTGCAGAAAAGTACAAGGTGGTATAGTAAGAAGTTTCAGAATATGGACCAGAGCAGGTCCCTAAACATGGACCATATGACCTTCCGGGTCCTGTAAGTTCTGCTCAGCTATGTCAGAATACCTCTGCAGGCTTCTGCGCCTCAGTCTCTGTTGCAAGCTGGGAAGAAGATGGGTGCTTTTCTCTACCCCTCGTGGCAGTGGGAAATCTCTCCTCTGTCCTTAAGCTTCTTGCTTTCTGCTCCTGGAAGTCCAGAGGTAAGAAGGGCTGAGCTTGTGTGTCGTAGTTAGTTCCTCCACTAGCTCCAAGGTTGTGTGTCGTAGTTAGGTGACATCTACAAGAGGAGATGCATGGCCGAGACAATGTTAAGCCTTTATAAGGAAGAAGTCAATTTTGAATTGAGGTCCAACCCTATTAACAATAGAATGCTGTTTTCTCCACCTAAACATTTGATTCATTGTTGCTCACTTTTTCAAGACATTCTGGCTGGACTGAAGTGGGTTAAGATTGAGTTATTAGTCTCCACACCCCTATTACAAGTTAGAAGATGTCTTTGCCAAGGATAGTTAACTAGGCAGACCCCTAATTCAGCAGGGGAATGAAAATTAATGTTAAATATTTGCAACTCCATTAAATGGGATAAAAAATGGGGTACAAGATAGTTTTATTACGTACTTTCATTCCAGTTCTGTCTAATCCACACACAATACTTTTTCCTCTTGGAATGTAAAGTTAGCTTCAATTTTTGAAACCTGATAGAATTCCTCTTTGCCCTAGGAAATACAGAATTATCTTTTTATCTTTCCCCCACCCAAAGCTAACAACCCCCCCCCCTTTCTAACTTCCCTCTTTCTGTTGCATCACTATCTTTTTAGACTTGGAGTTATCCCTCATTCTTTCTGTATCCCCCCATCTAATCAACTGTCAAATCCTGTCAATTTTGCCTCTACAGTATTTCCTACACTTAACTCCTTGTCACCACTCACATTACCCACACCTTAATTCAGATCTTCAATACCTCTCTCCTGGTAACCTCATATATGGTTTCCCCACCTTAAATCTCTCCCCACTCAAAGCCTGGTTCAAGTCATAACCAAAAAAGAATCACTGACAGGTGGTCATCTAGCCTTTGTCAGAAGATCTACAATGAGAGAAAACTCGCCAACTCACAAGGTGGCCTTATTCCATTTTTGGAAAGCTCTATTTATTAGGAAGTTTTACCCTACATCAACCTAACCCCTGTGTCTCTCGGTAACTTCTATTCATTACTCTTACTTCTCACCCTCTTCCATGAGACAATCATTCAGAGACTTACATAAGACTACCAAGTACTGTGCCTCTCTCCCCTTCTCTTGGTTGTGCTAAACTTCCTTAGTTCCTTCAGCAACCTGAGTTCGATGGTCAAGGGATTCGTTCTGTGAAGTTTGGATTCAGTCAAAGGGCCACACTTGAGGACCTAGAGGGCCACATGTGGCCTCGAGGCCAAGGTTCCCCACCTCTGGACTCTATACCATCTTGTTTGTCCTCTTAATGCTCTCTTGTTTATTGATAAGCATATTGATTTGCTAATTCCTAAAATCCCTCCAAAGTTTCTTAACCTCAGATTCCTGAATTTACTCTCTTAATATTTCAATAATTGTATTTCAGCATAATTGATTTTCTTGTATTTGTTCATATTTTATTTTACATATTTCAAAGTAATGTTCTGAGAAAGGTCCATAGGTTCACCAGATTGACAAATGAGTCCATGACCCAAAAAAATGGCTAACTCTTGCTTTAGGCCTTCTAGCACATCCTGCCATTTATAGACTTCTGTTAGTCAATGGTCAGATCTACCAGATTTCATATTGTGCTAAATACATGGGTAGTCAAACAGTTTTATGTTTTGTTGTTGTTGTTGTTGTTGTTTTTTTGGCTAGGTAATGGGGTTAAGTGACTTGCCCAGGATCACACAGTTAGTAAGTGTCAAGTGTTTGAGGCTGTATTTGAACTGAGGTCCTCCTGACTCTAGGACTGATACTCTATCCACTGCACCGCTTAGCTGCTCCGCAAATGGTTTTATGAAGAAATATTCTTGTAGCAGGAGCAATCAAGAGAAACCTTGCCCAATTTGATGAGACCCACCAACCTACTTGATGAGATTTCAGAGCTTGCCCTTTGACCTTACAAAGGTGGGCACCTCCTATGGAATGAAGCGTTCAAGAGCTTGCTGGGATGACGCTGGAAATTCCTGATTGGTCCCTAGTGAGTGGGCTGCCTTTAGACAATTGGCAGCTGACAGTCCAGGGGATGGATTCTTGTCTGAAGCATCCCCCTTCTGTACTGTGCTAAGGGTTGGAGAAACAAAGAAAGGCAAAAACAGCTGTCTTCAAGGAGTTTATATTCTGATCAGGTGGATAAATAAATAAATAGATGCATACAGAGTAGCTGGAAAGAAAGGAAACAAAGAAACATCCGAGGTCTCCATAGAGAAAGACACATGTAAATACAGTATAAGGCTTACAAAGTTGAAGACAGTTCAACCTCTCTTCCAAAGAGTCAAAATAATGGTGTAAAATAATTCTACATGAATTGTGCACATACTGCTTTTTAAAAGAGGAAAAGCGTTGCATGAAGAGAACCTTAGTAAAAAGAGTAAAAGGATCATGAAAAGAAATGTTCTGGTGGGTAGTATTGAGTTTCAGAGAGCTGAAATAATTTACCCGTGATAAGATAGCTGATAAACATCAGATTAAAACCTCCAGGGTGGGATAGCTAGGTGATGAATGGTTTCATAAGATCTTAGAAAAAGGTCTCCAATGGAGAAATCCTAGGAATCTGTACCTAGTCTTGTGCCATTTAACATTTTTTTTTTATCGATAGCTTAGACAAAGGAATAGATGATGTATTTATGATATTGGCAGACGATACAAAGCTGGGCAGCAAACGAAGTAGGAAAGTCAGGGATTAGACTTGATATAAAGAAAAACTTTCTAAAACTTAGAACTACCCAAAAATCTAATGAGCAGCTTGGAGAGGTAGTAAATTCCTCCTCATTAGTGGTCTTCAACTTTTGGGTGATGCTGTGGAGAGGATTCTTTTTATTCATTTATTTATTTATCTATTCATTTTAGTTTTAGTTTTCAACATTCACTTCCATAAGATTTTGAGTTCCAAATTTTCTCTCCCTTCCTCCCCTCCTCCCACCCCAAGGTGGTGTGCAATCCGATATAGGCTCTACATATACATTCGTGTTAACATGTTTTCAACTGTGGAGAGGATTCTTGATTTGGTATGAGTTGGAGAAGTTGGCTTCCCACTGAGGTCCCTTATGTTCCTGAGATTCGATGATAGTAGCCTTGGAAATTAGAAGCTGTTGCTAGATATCATCAAAAATTCATCCTGAGTTTCAGGGGACAATGGCTAGCTTGGCCCTTCGCTAAGCAGAGAGCAGTTTACGTCAATTTGTAGTTAGACATCTTTAAAGGATTCAAGGAGAACTCTTGTGTAAAGCTCCATTTGACTGTAAGCTCCTTGAGGGTAGGGATTGTCTTTTTCCTGTGTTTTTTCTTTTAAATCCCCAGTGCTGTGCACAGTGCCTGACATATGGTAGGCTTTTATTAAATGTTTATTGACTGATTAATATTGTAGTAGCAGTTACCATCTCTCCCTGCAGGCAGTAGAGTGTCAGTGTCAGTGAGAGCTAAATAAATGCTGTTGATTGTCTTCAAAGCTAAGGGAAAATTCATTCTTTCTGGAGTGCTTTCTGGGCTCCACTGTCAGCTGAGCTTGGATGAGGAAGGATCTGCATTTTCTTCTGGGGTACATGGGGTCCTCCTATAGCCCTGTGACCATCAGTAAAAAGGTTGGTAGGTTGTTTTTTTTTTTCTTCTCTGTATTTGCAATTATGACATCCTGGAAAAATAAAATTGTGTGTGTGTTTTTTTTTCTGTTTTGATATATATTTGGAATATTTCCAGGATTTTCTCCAAAACAATCCCCTAAGAATTATTTGTTTAACTGTAGTTTGCTTGATTTGTGACATCACCTATGACCTCTTATCAGCTTCACGATGAGATATTTTCCTCGGCTCCGGCAAACTATTTTGGCTATGATGAAGACTATGTTATTGTTTTTAACAAGGGTTGGGAAACAAAACCCTCTGAAAATCCAGGGGGTATGGGTGGAACCCAAGTGTAATAGGATTGCACTTTATGGTTTCCATTCACTTAGGTAATTATTTCTGAATTGGAAATATATATATATGTATATATATATATATATATATACATATATATATATGTATATATATATACATATATATGTATATATATATGTGTATATATATACATATATATATATGTATATGTGTGTGTGTATATATGTATATATATGTATGTATGCATATCTATATATGACATATGTGTATGTGTATGTATAGATAAAGGGCAGCTAGGTGGTGCAGTGGATAGAGTACTGAGCCTGGAGTCAGGAAGATCTGAGTTCAAATTTGGCCACGGACACTTACTATATGTGTGACCTTGATCAAGTCACTTAACCCTTCTTTTCCTCAGTTCTTCATTTGTAAAATGGGGACACACTGGAGAAGGAAATGGCAAAGCACTTCAGTACCTTTGCAAAACAAAACAAAAAACTAACAACAAGAAGAACAACAAAAACCCTGGACAAAGTCCATAGGGTCACATAGAGTGGGACATGACTTAACAACCAAACAACAACATGTATATATGTATATGTTGTGAAGTCATTTTTCATTACTGTCCAACTCTCCATCACCCTATTTGGGGTTTTCTTGGCAGAGATACTGGGGTGGTTTGCCATTTTATAGATGAGGAAAGGGAGGCAAGCAGGGTTAAATGACTTGCCCAGGGGTCACACAGCTAGCGAGTGCCTAAGGCCACATTTGAACTCATAAAGATGAGTCTTCCTAATTGGAAGCCTACTGTGCTACCTAGCTGCCTATATATGTTTATATGTATATATGTGTATATATGTATATATATATATGTATATATATATGTGTGTGTGTATGTGTGTCTATATATGTATATATAGACACATACATATAATACACACATAATATATACACTCACATGCTTATGTATATATGCACACATATATGCACAAACATATGCATATACACATGTGTATATGTATGTAAGAGTATATATACATGCACACTATAAATATATACATATGCATTTTATGCATATATATATGTATATACACACACACATACATATATGCAGTTGATAGTCAGAAGCATACATTCTTGTCTGAGGTATCTCTCCCTCTGTACTGTGCTAAGGGCTGGAGATACAAAGAAAGAGAAAAAAAACAGCCTTTGCTCTCAGGGAGCTTATATTCTAATTGGGAAGATAAATAAATAAATAGGTAATAATAAAATAAATAAAACTTATTTTAAAAATATTTCTCTCCCCAGACCCCAATAAGATATTTACAGAGTAGATGGAAAGGAGACAAGGAAACGTCCGAGATCTTTGTAGAGAAAGGTACACATAAATACAGTATAAAATTTAAAAAGTTGAAGGTACTCATTCAACCTCTTCTTCAAATAGTCTTAGAATAATGGTGCAAAATCATCCCATATGACTTGTGTATGTGTTCGTGTGTGTGTGTGTGTGTGTGTGTGTGTGTGTGTGCGTGTGTGTGTATGTGTGTGTGTGTGTGAGAAATTATTTGATGGCCTGACCTGGAAAAGAAAAAAAACCAAGAAAATAAAGGCTGCCTGTTGTCTGGACATGATCTGCAGTTAAATGGGTAAGCACAGAGCTCATTGATCAGTAGGCAGACACTGCAAGTGGAGTTTCTGGAGCAATAAGTTGTTCCAAGCACTGAACAGAAGGAAGCAAACAGCCCAGCTTGCCTTTCAGTAATTGCAAAATTCTTTTAATGGCCATAGACATTTCCCTGAAACAAAGGCACATCTTTTTAATACCAGTATTCTACCATAGTAATTATATGGCTACAGTTCGTAGAACATCAAGGATTTAGAAGAATTAAAAATAACTCATCATCCAGGGGAGAGGTGAGTAGTGGGTATGAGTAGATTGTAACACTTTAAAAACAAGGAATTACAAAGGAAGTGTTATTACAAAGAAATGTGCAATCAAAAAAAGGAGATGAGCTAGTCATGTGGCAACAAGGAGGGTTAATGAAGGGATGGCTCCTGTGTTTGATTGGTAGCCTTAAAATGTCAATAGAAAATGAAGAAAGACCCCATCCAGCACATTGTATAGACCTCTCCTTGTGAATTTGTAGAAGGATAGAGATGGAGCTGGAAAGGACATAACAGACATGAATGGGCTGGGGTATGCGTCACTGAAATTGAGGAGGTAAGAGCTCCATTGAAGTATCTAAGAGTTGATGCATTTAAAAATCCATGGTACAAAATCTGGCCACTTTTCTAATTGTATTAATCGAATGAAAGTAAGAACCAGCAATAGTGCAAGTGTGTTGCCACTGGGGTTACATCAGTTCAGTTGTAAAGATTACTGTTGGTTATCCTTATGTAAACTTTCTTCCTCACCCAGTGTCTTACCCAGGATTCTGTAAATAGCTGCCATTTAATAAATGTTTGCCAAATTATAACAAGAACACAAAGGCGATGCTGAAAAGTTCTGGGGGGTTTAGTTGTTCAGAGTGACCCAACTTGAAAGTTGATGTTGACTCAAGGGATAGTGAAGGTTATTGACCCAAACATTAACCAATGTCGTCTCTCATAGTTGTACTGCAAACTTACATCAGTCAGGCCACAGCCTTCATTTTCTTTGCTTTTAGATTGGTCATATGCTGATCTTCAGCTTCAGATTGGGCTTTCCCAGCACTCCTCTCACAGTTTCCATGGACAACACCTTTGCATGATAAGTTTATTATATATTTAAAAGGAATGGCAAGTTGTATATAATAGATTTGCAGTTTCTTTTTTATTATATTATGTTATGGAAATGCTTGTTTTATTCCATAGATTAAAAAATTCATCAATTAAATTTGAAATTAAATTAAAAATTAAATAAAAAATAAAAATGTAACAAAAGAAAAAAAATTTTAAAATAAAAAATGAGTAATAGCTTTCTCTGAATGTAAGTTCCTAACGTCTTAGTTCTGAAGCTGGAAGTTTAACACTTTACCCCTTCATTTCATAAATGAGGCAACTGAAGTTGGAGGAGTTAAGTGACTCATCCAGGGACACACAGCTCAGTTGTGTCTGAGGCAGGTGAAAAAGCCACCTCCAAGTACATCTCAAAACAACACATGCTTTAGCGTTAAAGGTAAGACCTGTGATTTTACTGGTTTAGGGAATTCCTGGGTGAGAAAATTCCCTTTCCAGTGCAGGTTGGTACCTTCTGTGCAAATTATAGGCTTAGAGAAATGCCCCCAAATACTGAGAAGTAAAGTGACTTGCCCTGGGTCACACAGCCAGTGGAAGTCAGAGGCAGGGCTGGAACCTAGCCCTTGCTGCCTTGGGCATCTCTCTTTCATCATAACAATTAGATGCCACTTTTAGTCAATGATAGCATATAAAAATGACGGTTGGGTTTCATTTCATTTGTTAGCAGGAAGTATAATTTGTGGTGTTTGCTAATGTGGGTGTGGAAATGTCTCAATGCAATTAGTGATACAAGGTACATTTGTGACACCTTTCTATAATAGGTGGAATGTATGCAAATGTTGACATTTTTCAATGATAAAGTAATGATAATCTTAATGATGATAATAATAGTAAACCTAATATTTGTAAAGAGCTCGATAATTTTTAACAGCCCCATATTCATGATTCTATTCAAATGGGATTATGCTTCACACCAGGAGAGGCAGTATGGTCTGGAGAGTGCTGGATTTGGAGACAGAAAATCTGCTTTGACTCCTGGCCTTTTTCCTAGTTGTATGTGTCTGATCTTGGGAAAGGCACTTCCCTGGACCATGGTTTCCTCTTGGGTAAATTGATGGGATTGAACCCCGAGCCCTGAGTTCTCTTCCATTTTTAAATCATATGAGCTTTTGATGTGTGAGATGGGCAATTCAATTCAACAAACATTTATTAAACTCCTATAGTGTGCAAGTAATTGGGCAGGAAGGATATTATTATTTCAAAGATGATTTATTACGCATTTAACTTTAAGCAAATACAATGCCAAACAAGTATACACTCACAATTGCTTACATTTAAAAATGAATTTCTTTGTATGCTATGTCCATAATATCTCAATAATTACTTTTTGGTGCCCACTTCTATTCTGTTTATACATTTATTTCTTTATTTGAATAGCCATTTTCCCTTTTCTATAGGCTTGGTCAATGTGTTCTCCCGGTTTTTTCTCCTCCCCCTCATCCTCTTCCTCATCCTCCTTGCCCCTTTGTCACCCTCATCTACCTCGTTCCTGTTCTCTTCATTCATTCTTCTTCTTCCTAAAATACTAAATTTTTATTACTTTATAGGTTTTTCCAAATTTCTTTATATTCTTCATATTTATCATTTTGATGGTTTTGAAATTACCATTTTACCTTTACATTTACCATTTTAATGCATTTTACGTATTATATTAACATGTCATAGTCACTATTAGATATTTAGATTGTTTCCAATTCTTTGTAACCCCACATTGCTGATATATATGTATATATAACTAGTATGTATATGTGTATGTGTATACACACAGCTAGCATTTTTTTTTAACACTTTAAGGTTTACAAAGTGTTTTTAAAATATTATCTCATTTTATCCTCACAACCCTGGGAAGGAGATGCTATTATTGTTTCCACTTTACAGATGAGAAAACTGAGGCAAAGATTAAAAGACTCAGGGGGGCAGCTAGGTGGCACAGTGGATAGAGCTCCGGCCTTGGAGTCAGGAGGACCTGGTTTCAAATCCGGCCTCAGACCCCTTGACACTTACTAGATGTGTGACCCTGGGCAAGTCATTTAATCTCGATTGCTTAAGCAAAAAAAAAAAAACACTTACTCAGCATCATCTATATGAATGTAAACAGCTATCTATTTTTTTCTGTATGACAACACCAGCATAGCCTTAATAATGGGATTACTAAATAAAAAGGATGATTATTTCCTTTTTATTAGGCTGTAAGCTTCGTTAATATAAGGACTGTATGGTATCTACTGCAAAGCATTGCCACACAGTAGTTGCTTAATAAATATTTGTTGAATGAATTTTAAAAATATTAATGCCTCACCCTGTTGCAGAAGAGCCCCATGTCCTCACCAGTGGAATGTCAGCTCTAATCAGGTTGTACCATACCGGAAAGATTCCAAGGACTCTTTGTGACTCCATTTGGGATTTTCTTCTTGGCGAAGGTACTAGGTTGGCTAGCCATTTCCTTCTCCTGCTCATTTTATAGATGAGGAACTGAGGCAAACAAGGTTAAGTGACTTGTTTAGGGTCACACAGCTAATAAGTGTCTGAAGCCAAATTTGAACTCAGGAGGATGAGTTACTGACTTCAGGCCCAGCACCTCTGTGCACTGTGCCACCTTGCTGCCCTTCCAAGGAGAGAGGCCATGCATTTATTATCTTAAGACTAGTCTACCTAAGTTCAGGGAGTCTTATTATCAGGAAGATAGACACAAGATATTGCATTTGTTTTTCTGGCAACATCAACTCATGATGACTTTTAGCCCCAGAAGACTGCATGTCTAATGTTTTAGCCTCAGTTTCCTCATCTGTAAAATCTGTATTAATATCTATAGTACCTACCTCTTGGGGTTGCCATGAGGACCCAATGAGATAACCTATACAAAGTGCTTTGTAAACCTTAAAGTGTTGCCTACATGTTAGCTATTGTCTATCTATACATGTATGCATGTATGCGTGTGTATGTATCCATACTAAAGCATGGAGGAGTAATGACTTGCATTAGTGGAAAACATAGTCCATTATAATTAAGTCATAGATCTTATAAAGCACTGAGAAGCATCTACAAAGAAGGTGAGTTCAAGACAAAAAGGCTAGTTTTGCAAGGCCCTTGTGGGGAGCAGTGACCCAGGCAGGTGAGCAGAGAAGGGGTTAGAGAGGTAAGAAGTTCTACGTCTGTCATCAGCCCACATACAGCCCACCTTATGACCAAAGGTGCAAGTCACTGGCTATGACACTACGGCATAAACTCCTGAGTGCAGGGATTGTTCCGTTCTTTTGGTTTTGTATCCTCAGTGCCTAGCATATTGTCTGGCACTTTGTAAACTCCATCTCCTAAGATGGTAGAGAACAGAGTTTCAGCTAACTGAAATATTTTCTTGTTGTTCAGTGGTTTTTCAGTAGGGTCCAACTCTTTGCGACCCCGTTTGGGGTTTTCTTGGCAAAGATGTTGGAGTAGTTTACCATTTCCTTCTCTGACTCATTTGACAGATGAAGAAACTGAGGCAAACTAGATGAAGTGACTTGTCCATGGTCACAAAGCTAGTAAGTGTCTGAGGCCAGATTTGAACTCAGGAAGATGGAGTTTTCCTGACTCCAGGCCTGGCATTCTATCCACTGCACCACCTAGTTGCCTTTCAATGAAATAGGAAGAAATAGAGAGCAAGATCCTGAACTAATATTTGCAGCTTTAACCAACCATATACAAGAAGTGAGGCCCTTTTTGGGGTGGCCTGTGGTGTGGCTATGAAACAGAACACTTCTGTAGGTGATGGAAAATAAAGTGGCTTTAAAGGTTCTTTCATTGGGGAAAGGGGCTGGTAGCAGACTCCTTATGTGCTTCAATTCAAACACATGTACTGGTGGCCTTTCACAAGGTCCTTTAACCAAGGAGCTTTAGACTTGAAGCCATTCCAAACCTGACCTCCTTCCTGGGGCTGCTGAGCATTGCTCTTTAGAGCTAGATGACCTTGTGTTTTTACTGCAGACTCATTTGGGGAGCTTGTGATGACTGCCCCAGACAAACACATATTTGAAAGTAGATCAGTTGGTAAAACATTGATTTTAGAATGTCTAAGGCTATGCATATTCTCATTCCAGCTCTGACTCTTTTATTCTAGCAATCTGGGGAGCTCACCTGACCTTTTCATGCCTTGTAAATTCCTCTTTCCTATAAAAACAACACCAAAATCACCATTTTGCCCACTCCAAGGGTAGCTCTGAAAGTATGCTGGATTTGCAATGAGAAGAACTGAGATTCAAATCTCAGTTCTGCTGCTTATTACCATAAGTCCTTATGGAAGTTCTTTATTTTTTAAATAATATTTTATTCCTCCCCCCAATTACATGTAAAAACAAATTTTAACATTAAAATTTTTTCTTTTGAGTTCCATAATCTATCCCTCCCTCTCCTCCCCCCTCTCTGAGACACTAAGCAAGCTGATACAAGTTATATGTGTAGACTCACGTAAAACATTTACATATTAATCATTTTGTGCAAAACTCACACAAGAAAGAAAAAAAGGAAGAAAAGAAGGAAGGAAGGAAAGAAGAGAGTGAAAATATAGTATGCTTCAGTCTGTATCCAGACTCCATCAGTTCTTTCTCTGGATAGAGGTGGATAGCATTTTTCATTACAAATCTTTTGGAATTGTCTTAGATCATTGTATTGCTGAGAAAAGTCATTCACAGTTGATCACCCTATAATATTGCTGTTAATGTATACAATGTTTTCTGGGTTCTGCTCACTTCACTCTGTATCAGTTCATGTAAATCTTTCCAAGTTTCTTTGAAATTATCTTGCTTGTCATTTCTTATAACACAATAATATTCCATTAAAATTATATACCACAACTTGTTAAACCATTCCCCAATTGATGGGCATGCCGCGAATCTTAATTTTTAGCCACCACAAACAGAGCTTCTGCAAGTCCTTTAAACTGACTTTGCCTCAGTTTCTTCATATGCAAGATGAATGATCTCTATAGAGCATTCCAGTTCTAGAAATCTATGATCCTAAGAATAGCAAAAGAAACAAACAAAAGCAAAGGAAAAGAAGCATTTGTTAAACAAAGCACTGTGATACTAAGGCACTATTTAATGTTTGTTGTGAGACTGAATCCTGAACATCTGCAAAGGAGCTGGATAATTTAGCTAGTGACGCAAATGTTTGCAAACATCCAAATGATTGGTTACTGTGTGGCCAGAGCATTAACAGAAGGGAAAAAGAAAAAATGCTCTGTTTTGGCAGTTAAAGTCCTTCCCAATTTAGCTCTTTCCTACCTTTCCAATCTTCTTATACTGTGCTAGGTAGCAAAGTGCATAGGGTACCAAGCCTGGAGTCAGGAAGACTCCTCTTCCTGAGTTCAAATCTGACCTCAGACACTCCCTAGTTATGTGACCCTGGGCAAGTCATTTAACCCTGTTCACCTCAATTTCCTCATCTGTAAAATGAGCTGAAGAAAGAAATGTCAAACCACTTCAGTATCTTTGCCAAGAAAACCCCAAATGAGGTCATGATGAATTGGATATGACTGAAAAATGACAACAACAACAAAAATGGTGATATTAACAGCACCTATCTCAAAGAGTCTATGTGACTATAAAATAACATAACACAGTGGAGCTTTTTCTAAGGAACACGTTTAATTTCAAAGGTACCATCAAAAATATAAAAACACACTCCCCCCAATATGTGGGAGGCATAATCCTTCTTTCTCTCTCTGCACCACCTCAGTCTCTAGGGAAGGGAAGAGGATTAGCTTAGGAAGAGTTTAGCTGAGTTCCCAGAGAGGGAGGCTTTTTAACCTTTTCCATTCATGACCCCTTTTCGCATTTTGGTGGTGTTCACTGGTGTTGTGTGGCCTGAGGGTATGCACAGTGCAAAGTGTGCACCCTGTGTGTTAAGAAGCAAGGCTGAAGTGAAATTGCGATGGAACACAGGCAAATGCTGCCAGAAACACCTCAGATTCATTGCACGTTTGATTTTTTAATTAATTTTTGGTTGTTGCATATTCAGAAACCTTTTATCGTTGCCAAATTTTTCATGGTTGTGACCCACAGTCACGGTTGGGTCTCAAGTCTCAGGTACCCTGGTTTCTCAAGGCTTCCATGACAGGTTGGCTGGCAGCTGCACCCGACCACCTGCAACCCTGGTTCCAAGGTCACCATGGCTCAGACTCCTGGTCTGGTGAGGTTCGCCTCCAGCACCCGAAACTAAGAGCAAATAATACAAAGCAGAACAAACTCTCCAGGCTTATTTCTCAGAGCTGGAGTAAAAGAGGAAGAGGTCACAGGTTCAGTTTATGGTGTCCATCTGTGGTGGACAGTACAGATAGACCAGGTCTGTCTCACCACTTTTGAAGATGCAGGTAGCCAATAATGGAGGCTATACCACCCACATGATCAGGGACACAGTGGGCTCTATGTTAAGCAAATTGAGCGTGCTCAAAGCTGGGTTACAATGATACTTATAAAGGGCATATACCTTACAGCACAGTACTTGCCATGTAGTAGCAGGTGATATATAAATGCTTATTCCCTTGCCCTTTCTTTTCCCATTCTCAATCCCATACCTTAGCGCTGGCCATGTTCTCACTTCTGCTTCCCTGGCTTCTTTCAAGATTCAGCTTAAATCTGACCTTTTTTTTTTTCCCCAGGCAATTGGGGTTAAGTGACTTGCCCAGGGTCACACAGCTAGTAAGTGTCAAGTGTTTGGTCTGAGGCCGGATTTGAACTCAGGTCCTCCTGACTTCAGGGCTGGTGCTCTATCCACTGTGCCACCTAGCTACCCCTTAAATCCTACCTTTTGCAAAAGAGCTTTCCAAGTCCTGCTAGCTACCAAGACCTCCCACTTTCATATTGCTGGCCACTATATATACCTTGTATGTATACATAGCTATTTGCATGTTGTCTCCTCCATTAAAATGTGAACTCCTTAAGAGCAGGGAATAGATTTTCCCCTTTATTTGTAGCTCAGTGCCTGGCACAGATTCATAGCAAGTTCATAATAAATGCTTATTGACTCACCTGCAGTAAGAGCATATGACTGTACCTTGAGACCTTTTCCATTAGGCCTTTCTGAAAGCTATGTCAACTAATGAAGACCTAGTATGAAAACAGTAAATCCGTAGTGATTGGTTTATCTTGTCCATACTGTGATAAAGAATTTAAAAATGTCAGTGGAAATATGAACAATTGTGTGATGATAAAAGACCTCATTCTTTTGATAATAAAAAGCTCTCATACTTTTCTGGCCTACTGAGTCTATAAAACTGAGCTTGTAGTCTGATTCGGCACTGTCTAGGGGGCAAAGCAGCCAACTAGTAAACCATAAGTTTTATGTTCTATTTCTTGCCAAGAGAGCCTTCTGCTTAAGTAGAGATGGTGGTGGGCCACAGTATGATTTCAGTCCTAAAAGATTCCCCTGCTCAAATGTTTTGTCTACTCGCTTGACACAGTACCTAAAGTTTCTACCCTTAGAGATTCATTGCTTTGTGTTAAGACATTGAATCTTCAGGAATCTCTCATTAAAATTCAACAGCCTCTCTTCTGTACCCCAGGAATGACAAATTAATTAATCATCACTGACCTCAAATTCATTTAAACTCAATTCAATTGGCTTTTATTAATTGTCCATTATGTGCCAAATATTATGCTAGGCCCCGAAGATACAAATTAAAAAAAAAAAGTTCTTGACCTCAAGAAGCATATATTCTATGGGGTAAGGGAGGGGGAATAATATGTACACATAGAAGTAAATACAAAATATATGACAATAAAAACAATGTTTTATTTTGGAGGAGGGAGAAAGGAGAATACTAGAAACTTGAAGAATTAGAAAACGTCTTGAGTAGGAGGCAGCAATTGAATTGAGTTTGGAAGGGAGCTAGGGATTAGGGCAGCTAGGTAGTGCAGTGTATAGGAAGACCGGAGTTCAAATCTGGCCTCAGACATTTACTAGCTATGTGACCTTGGGCAAGTCACTTAACTCTGTTTGTCCAAGTTTCCTCACCTGTAAAATGAGCTGGACAAGGAAATGGCAAACCATTCCAGTATCTTTGCCAAGAAAACCCAAAATGGAGTCATGTATAGTTGGACATGACTGAGAATAACTAAACAACAACAAAAAGGGATTGTAAGATGGTGAAGGTGAGGAGGGAAAACAGTCTGAGAAAGAATGGGATGGTGTAGGGTATAGAAAGGCATGGCAAAAACATCCCAGTATAATTCAGCTAATACCTAGGAAGGCCTTGAGGAAATGTGACAGGTCAGTTTTGCTAAGGAGTTTGGGGGAAAAAGATTAGGTCTAGAACATGAGATTGGGTACTGCAGTCAGGGTCTGGGTATCAGGAGGTTACATGAAAATTTTGGATACCTATGTGTGAGGTTGGGGGAAGAAAAGGTACTGTCAAAATAGAGTGGGAGTGGTAGTGGTGGAAATGGCCCTGATGATAGACTTTGCCCCTCCACAATTATTTTCTTTAATCTATTACTGAGTTTTCATATAACCTGTATATGGCTCTGTATTCCTGTTGTATTTAATTTATTTAATTAGAGTGAAAATGTCGGCAACTCAGTGGCACAGATTTTAGACGAAAAGTAATATACTGGATGGGCAACTGGGTGGCTCAGTGGATAGAGTGTCAGGCTTGGAATCAGGAAGACTCATCCTCTTGAATTCAAATCCAGGTTCAAACACTTAATAGCTGTGTTAACCTCAGCAAGTCACTTAACCTTGTTTGCCTCAGTTTCCTCATCTGTCAAATGAGCTGGAGAAGGAAATGGCAAACCATTCCAGTATCTTTGCCAAGAAAACTGCCAAATGGGGTCATCGAGAGGCTGATACAATTGAAACAACTGAACAACAAACACATTGGATATAAAAGAGTATGAAACTAGGTAATAACATATTGGATCCTCTGATGTTTGAATTAGATTTTGTTATAATGTATCCTCACCACTAATGTTGACCTATAATAGGAACCGCCATGACAAATGTGCTAAAACGTATTTCCAGTGTTTTATCTGAAAGAGATTTTGAGATTCTAAAAGAAAAACATGCTACTCCTACTAGTTACCTTCATTGTACTGAACTTCCAGAGAACCTAAATCTGAAAATATGCCAACATTCTTCAATTATTTATTGCACATGTGTATATATACATAAAGGAAACTGTGTGTAGTGGAAAAATCTTTGGGACTGGAGACAGATGACCTGAATCCAATTCCCAGTTCTAAATATTTGGTATCATAGAGCAAGATTTAGGATTAACTCCAAATTGAATGTTCTTTCCTTTAGGTCAGTGACTGTAGCCAAGTCATTAATGAGCTTCACTTTCTTATTTTGTAAGATAGGGGTAGCATACTGTAATAGAGAGAGGGCCAGCCTTAGAATCAGAAAGACCTGGGCTCACACCCTGTGTCTGACACATACTGGCTAGATGATTCTGAATAAGTCACTTAATGTATCTGTACCACAGACAACTAACTCTCTGAGGACCCAACAAGCTGCTGACCTGCACGGGTGAAGGAAGGTTATATAAATGTACACACACAATACATATATGTATATGTATGTACATATACACATATCACACATGTGTATTATACACACATATATGTACATACATATATGTATATGTATGTACATATACACATATCACACATGTGTATTATACACACATATATGTACATATCTGTTTCCACATATACATACGTGTTTGAAGAGCTAGAGTTATGTAGGAAAAGAGCTTGATTTGGTGTTAAAACATCTTGGTTGGAATCCTGAGTCTGCGTCCTCACTGTCTACATAAACTGGAGAAAGTCACTCCAACACTTTGGTTTTCACTTTCATGATCTGTAAAATAAGAAGCCTGAACTAGACAATGTCTGAAGCTCATTCTAGTTCTAAATCTGATTATGATGTGATTTTATGATCTAGAATGTCCTTTCCAGCTCTGAATCTTCTGTTTTCACCTGTACCATTACCCCACAGAGTTGTGAATAAAACACTCTGAAAACCCTAAAGTATTACAGAAATGTGAATTATTAGTATATGATCATGCAGAATTATTATTTGATTATATGTTATATAATCATATTATGTATATGATATAATTTATTGCTTATTATACAATATTTTATATACACATATACAAATATGTGTGTAGGTGGGCATATATACACATACACCCATGTGTGTACGTGTGTATGTATGTATATGAATAGAATGCCAGGCCTAGAATCAGGAACACTTTAGTTCAAATCTAAGCCAGATACTTACTAGCTGCGTGACCCTCGGCAAGTTACTTAACCCTATTTGCCTCAGTTCTTCATCTGTAAAATGAGCTGGAGAAAGAAATGGTAAATCATTCTAGCATCTTTGCCAAGAATGGGGTCATAAAGTGTCAGACACACTAAAGTGACTGAACAACAATGTGTATACACATATATAGACACACAAAATATACATATACATTTCTCGGGGTGGGGGATAGTTTTCTCATCTATGAAGGGGTAGAATTAGGATAGATGATCTTTTAAGGCTCTTCCAGCTCGAACATCTTATTGATCCTGTTGGTGAAAGCAGGCATCCCCTTGGCTCTTGAGTGTTGAATGTAACCTCTCTGCTTATCACATACCCTGCATCCTTTGTTCCCTTTTCTGGCCTTCCTCTATCTCAGCCCTCTCTCACCAGTTTCTGTGATCTCTAGCCAAGTGGATGGAACTTCTTTTTATCTTGATCCAGAGGTTCCATGCACTGTTTATTTATAAAACCTTCCCCTTAAATAAAACATTCTGTTCCTGCAACTTACAGTCTTTTAGGTATGATAACCTTCCCCTTCCTTTCAAGTGTGGTAACAATGGTAAAATGCATTCACTGACACCAAGGCAAATCTATATGAGCTGATGAGGATAAAATTGCCTCTATTGATAATCTCTTTGCCTTTCCCTTCCTCCTTTCTGAGGGACATAATCCTGTGGTTCTGGGATGGTTTCTTGAGACATAGTAAATAAAACTTTTTTTGTTACATTAAAAAAACTATACACTTATCTCTGTGCATAAGATAATAATAATAATAATAAAAAATAATAGGTTCCCTGTTTCTTCTTCCTCTGTCCCTATAAGCATTCACTGAATGCTTACTCTGTGCCAGGTACTATACTAGGGTCTGAGGACTTAAACATATAAATCAAACAATCTACTCTTTCAAGGCAGATATTGTATTCTATAGAGGGAGACATGTCCACATAAAAGTTTATACAAGATATAGGGACTAGATCTTTATTGATCTCATTGATAAAGGGAAATTTCAGATGAAGAATCACCCTCTGCTATGCACATTAGTGCTTTTTATACAACTTATGGCATTAGAGAGTTGCCTAAAACATTGAGAGGGCAAGTGACTTACCCAAGGTCACACAGACAGTGTGGTAGGACTTGAACCCAGTTTTTCCTCACTCCAAGGCTAGATCTCTATTTTGACACAATGCAATTCAATCCATATCAAGCACATACAAAATAAATACAGGGTTATTTGTTAGACCAAGTCATTAACAGCCAGTGGAGACAAGGAAAGACCTCATGTAAGAGGTATCATTTGAGTTGAGTTCTGCAGGAAACTAAAAAATATAAGAAATGGTTGTGAAGTGTGAGTGCTTTCTAGGCAGTGGTTAGCTTTTACAAAGGCATGGAGGTGGAATGCCTTGTGTGACAAACAGCAAGATGGTCCCTAGAAACTCTTTTATATTAGGAAGATATCCTAATTATTTACTAAACCCTCGAATAGGCAAATGACATAATTTAGAAAGTATGGACATTTAATCCATACTTAGTGGTCATTTAGTTATTTCTAAGGGAATATCCTTATAAATATGGACTATTGGACAATAATTGTGTTTCTTTTCATTTAAAGCACATGAGTCTATGAACAAGCAAGTAAAGAAGAATCCCAGTCCATAAGCAAACGTTTTCTTTTCTGTGGTGGCACCAGAATAAAATCACTTGCTGCTAGATCCAGGGCCTCAGAGCCCAACTGCTCTTTTGCCATTGGCCCCGAGGATGAGAGGGCGGTTAAGTGGTGCAGTGGACCGAGTACTGGAGCTGGAGTGAGAAGGACTCATCTTCCTGAATTTAAAATCCAGCCTCAGATACTTACTAGCTGTGTCACCCTGGGCAAGTCCTTGTTTGTCTCAGTTTCCTCATCTGTCAAAAGACTGGAGAAGGAAAAGGCAAACCACTCTGGTATCTTTGCCAAGAAAACCCCAGATGGGGTCACAAAGAGTCAGACATGACCGAAACAAATAAACAATGACAAGCTAGGAAATGAAGACCGGGTTCTTTTTTGCCCTTCTTAACACTTTGCTCATTTTCCAGAACTCAATGATGCAACTACACTGGCCTACTTGTGCACAACACTCCATCTCCCCACTTCCTGCCTTCACACTGGCTTTCCCTCATACCTGGAATGTTCTGCTCTCCTTGCCTACACATCTCAAGTTCCGTGTTTTCCTTAGGATTCAGCTCAAAAATGACCTTCTTCGGTACTTCCCCAATCCTGCTAGATGATAGTGCCTCCTACTTTCAAATGATCTTTTTATACTCTGTCTATATTCTCTATGTACCTAGTTATTTACATATTATTGCTCCCATTAGACTACGAGCTCCTTGAGGGCAGGGACTCTGTGTGTGAGCATGTGTATATGTGCAGGCCCACACATGCCTTTAAATGTATTCCCATGACTTAGCACAGAACCTGGCACACAGTAAATGCTTAATAAACGCTTATCGTCTGACTAATTCTCTCTAAGCCCTTTAAGAATTAACACAAGATGTTACTTTTGAATTTTTCAAATATTTTCTGACTGCCTTTTTGTGTTTCTGTGTTTTGGGCTTGAAATTGTTGCCAAAACCTCCCCCAACAACTTTCTTTCATGGGTTTCTAAATCATTTAGACAGAAAACAAGGCTTCTCCCACGCCATTAATCTCTGAGAAATATTTATGTTTGCTATACATATGGAGGTCACTAGAATGCATATTTTACCACTTTGAGCTGAAGAAATAGTTTTGCCAACAGAATTACAATTGCTCTGCTTTTCATCTTCAAGACAGTGCTCAGCTGGTTGACACAGATAGCTTTCCATCTTAAAGAAATCTAAAATCACACTGAGGTAGATTTAAAGGTTGTTAGAACTGGGAAAAGGACAGAGAGGCCCAGACAAGAAAAGCAGATTTCTCTACTCATGATAGGATCATTGCTGGTGTGCACACCCAACTCTTTTTTTTAAAAAATCATTTTTATTATTTTGAACTTGACAAATACCCATAAATAGAAATATTTCCATATACAAAGAACAGAAAAAGAGGATTATATACAGAATTACAAATCTCTAATAAATACATCTTATTTTCTTTTAAAAATATAATAAATTAAACTTACTAGTTTTAAAGCTATCTTTTTTGTATGTCTCCTTTGGAACTTCCTTCTGTTTTTTCCTGTGCATGGAAAAGAAGACCTCTATTCTTCTTCTTCTTCTTCTTTTTTTTTCATTTTTGGGCTTCAGTATCACTAGTTTCCCTCTTCCCACCAAATCTCTTCCCCTCATTAAAAAAAAATCCCAATAGCAAACTTGGGAAGTTTCACTTGGGGTCAAATTGACCAAGTTTATATTTGATATATTAGATATATGTTAGACAATTGTTAGATATATTTATATCTATTCATTCTGCCTGTAGGTGAATGGTTATCAATATTTTAATGATCTAAGCCAACCAAATATGCATAGTAAAGCAAAACAAATCCATACCTTGATCATACCCAATTATATTTAGTAGCTCAAGTTCCTCACCCTCCCTGTCAAGATGGGGGTCACATGCTTAATCATTTTTCTTCTGGAGACTTGATGGGTCATTATAGTGACCAGAGCTCTCAAGTCTTTTGGAGATATTTTTAAACAATCATTTATAATGTTGTAGTCATTGAATGCATTGTTCTGTTCTGCTGGTTCTGTTCTTCTTCAGCTTATATAGGTTTTTCTGAATCCATATCTTTTTTAATTTCTTATGTACAATATCTATATATCTATATATACACACCTTATTTTGAGGGATGACTGTTACCTTTGCTCAGCAGCCCTTTGAATTGACCCTAGTTTTATATCTTTCTTCCCCTCCTTTCCCTCCATATCCTAGACATCCTCATGTATGTAAATATCACTGGACTGTACTAGATGGCAAGGATTCTTTCTAGGTCACATTTTTATTTGTCCTTTATTCTTTCTCCTCCCTTCCTATTTTTTATTAGGAATTAATAAAAAGATATGAAAATGTGGTATGTGTGTGTGTTGAGAGTAATAAGCCTATTTTAATTCCTTTCCTAGCATGATAGTCTAGATGTGGTTAGGGTTGAGCTTTGGGGAAATAGAAAACACAGGCTGTCCATCTTTGTCAAGAAGATTGATGGTCTAGTCAATATCAACATAGAACACCTGGGAAAAGGCATAGATTTCCCTCCCTCTTCTCCTCCATTGCCACAGACCTTTCTCCTTTTCAACTAACACATGGTTGTGGTCTTTCCCCTTAATTATATAAGCAAGTTCAATGTCAGCAAAGCTTGATTAACTCTTTACTCAAAATGTCTCTACCGAGGAGGAATCAAGTATCAGAGAATAATGGCTCCTCATTCCAACTCCTTTGGGTGACCTTGAAAGACGTTGCTCTAGAGGCCTTAGTTTCCTTATCATTTCTTCACAGCTGTTACAAGAATCTAAATGACAAATAGAGCTTTAGTCTTTGTGGCTTACATAATTCAGAGTTTATTTGGGTACTGAAATCATCATTTTTGTACAGTACATTTTTACACTTCAGATTTTCTCACTAAATTTTGAACTGCCTATTGATGTAAATCTGAACCATGTAGTTGAAAACCATCCTCTGCATTGAAATAAGTCAATCTTTTTTTTTTTTTACCAAAACACACAAAAAAGAAAGAAGTAATTCTGCTTGAAAGCTTACATAGTTGATTTCACTTTTTCTTTTAGTTTTATTCCTTGCTTCATTTTTCTTTGAGACTTTTAATCTGAAATCGGTTTTGAATCCTTTGTACCTAAAGAACATCAAAAGGCTTGGGAGAATAAAGGGGAAAAAACCCACCTCTGAGTACAGGTTGATCAAAATTTCAGGGCCCAACTGAATGTTCAGGTGACTTACTAAGTGCAGTCCTCAAAAGTTAACAGTGAGTGATTCAAATTCTGCTCGTGGTACTCTAAGAGCAGTAAGATGACACAATCAGCTAAGTTAACATCCCTTTTTTTAGCGGAGATGAATACGTGCTGGTGCCATTTAGAAATGCTTTGTACTTTAAAGAGACTACTTATGACATGCTTTTTGGCTCCCAATTCTGGTAGAATTTGGGCAGTTTAGTTTAGTTACCTTGTATAGTGAATTGATGAGTTTCCCTAAAGTTCATTTGGACATGCATGAAAAAAACCCCCATCACATGTGGAATATAATTGATTTAGACCTAGGAGGAACTCTAGAGGTCATAATCTAACATCTTCATTTCAAAGATGAGGATATTGAGGCTACAGAGGTTACTTGCTCAATTAGAGGCACTTCTAGGTTTTGAAGCTGGGTCCTTGGACTACAGATTAAGCTCTCTTTCCCCTGCCACATGTCTGCATTCATTACATTAAAGCTTAAGTCATCACAAATTCTGATGCTTGAATCCTCCATAATGAGGATTTATTGCAAAGTATTGTTACTAACTAGCCTACAGCTATGTAACTCACTGCATCACCCAGAATGTAAAATGTTTTGAGCTCTGTGGCATTGTTTTCTGATTTTGAGTAAATGCCTTGATGCAGGAGGCTTGTCCAACTGCTTTGAAAGGTAGCCATTCACCAATATAGTCCATATCTTCCCTGTCTTCTCTGAAATAGCCATTATCAAGAGTTCTCTGACTCACACATCCTGGTGAAACCCCCGTGACGTTTTTCAGGAAGCCAAACTCAGGTCAGCTCAAAGAACCAGGGTAACATCCTGCCCTCACTAGGTTCTTAACATAAGAAAGGGCCTGGGATTTGGAAGGTATAAATGCATGTGGGTTTCCATAACCATTCCGGGGTAGAGAAGGAATGAGCAAAAGGGCTTTTTGTTTCTGCAGGAGGAAGACAATAGCATGGGTAAGTTGACCATTAACTCTGCACTGCCCACCTCATTTCCATGGTAATGTTTAACACGACTTCATTGATTACAACAGTCTTAATGTGTAAATGGAAGAGAAGATTGCCTTTGGGGCCCCACAAGCCCAAACCCTCATTAATCATTGATTTGCAGGAGGTTGTACAAGCCCCCTGGGGGCATCTCTTTTACTGGTGTGCCTGATCACAAGTTATGCTTATATAGAATTAGAGAATTTTAGAGCCAGAAAGAGTCTCATTAGAGAGCACCTAGTCCAATTCCTTTCTTTTGGAGATGAGAAAACTTGACGCACAATTATGAAGTTGGTGAAGTCTGTCCTTAGCATTCTCTTTTGTCTTCTTAGTTATGTTTCTCTTCTACTGCTTCACTTATCCAGTCACTTCATACTCTTATCCTGCTCCCTCTTTTCAAAACCTCCCCTTTGTTTTTTTAAAATTTATTTTATTTTTAATGTATGAAATAAAACAAACATTTCCATAACACAGTATAATAAAAAAAGACTGCACATAAAACTGCAAATCTAACCTGCTATTCCTTTTAAATATACAACAAAATTATCACATACATTTTTTTTTCTTCCCTCCCCCTTCTCTTGCTCTAGAGATGGCCGCCATTAGACATAGATAGGTATACACATACGTAATTATTCTGTTCATACTTCTATTTATTGGCTCTTTCTCTGGGTTCAGCTAGCATCTTTCTTCATTTGTCCTTTATAGTTAATTTGGGTATTTATAATAAACTTCTCTTTGGAAATGTTTGGAATACCAGCCATTTATGTAATGGTTTATAATAGTTTATTTATATAACTTATATATATATATATAAAATTTATAATATAATATACATATATAATATAATTTATATAATAATTTAGGCCAATTTGCTGTGGAGGTAAGGTATATTTGCACTTTAATTCTTATTTTTCATGGGGAATAAACATTAGGTAATCTTTGAAAAGGTAGGGGGCATGTAATGAATTAGCTACATGGCATGGTAGGTAAAGAACCAGGACTGGAGTCAGGAAGGTCTGAGTTCAAATCCCACCTCAGACATTTAACTATGTGATCTTGGGCAAATCACTTAAACTCTGCTTCACTTTCCTCAACTGTAAAGTGGGGAATAATAGCATTTACCTCCTAGAGTTGTTATGAGGGATCAAATGAGATATTTGCAAAGCACTTAGCACAGTGCCTGGTATAGTGAAGGTGATACACAAATACTAGATAGTATTAATGGGGGGGGGCAGGGAAACCATCTCAGAAATATCAAAGCCCAGACTGAGCCAGAATGGTAAAAGGGAAAAACAAAACAAAACAAACAAAAAACCACTTGATAAAGAGTCAGAAGACCTGGATGCAAAATCAGCCTCCTCTATTGTGACCTTGGACAAGTCACGTAATCCCTTTGAGGCAGTTAGGTGGTACAGTGGATAGGACACTGGATCTCAAGTCAGAAAGATCTGAGTTCAAATTCTCCTTCAGACTATTACTAGCTACATGACCATTTAACCTCTGGTTGTCTCAGTTTCCTCAACTGTAAAATGGGGATAACAATAGCACCTACCTTGTTGTGAAGATCAAACAAGATAATATTTGTAAAAACACTTAGCACAGAGCATGTAAAATAAATGAATCAGACCCTTAAGGACCCTTCCAGAGTTTGTTAGCCTGCTATGTGCCAGGCCATTGTTACTTGTTGGGGATACAAAAACAAAGAATAAGTAATGCCTAAGGTCCTAAATCTGGAGGACTGTGTTTTAGATGGTGAAGATGGGGATGATTGTTGAATTAAAGAATCTATGAGACTAAAAGACTGTGAGGCAGGTAGGACACCTTTTTTTCCCCTTGATGTTTTTACAGTAAACCTTGGTATAAATTCCCCGAACGAATTAGTATCATCAAAGCAACAGAAGCAAGAATTGTTAGTTTCAATGTAGGATAACAAACTTTGTCTCAATCTCCCAATGGAAATGTAAAGTTATGAGATACGAAGTTGGAGGATAATCAACAGTGGCTTTTTTATAGATCAGAAATTCGGGGGTGGGGTGGGGAGGGCCAGCTAGGTGGCACAGTGAATAGAGTACTGGCCTTGGAGTCACGAGGACCTGAGTTCAAATCTGACCTCAGATACTCACTAGCTGTGTGACTCTGGGCAAATCACTTAACTCCAATTAACTCCCCCCCCCAAAAAAAAAATTTAGTGTGTAAAGAGTTCAGTAGAGCTGGCTATGGATGAGTATAAGAGAGGAGAGCCAGGACTGAGCTGAGAGACAGCAACACAGAGACATACAGGGACAGAGAGAGCTAAAACCAGAGAGCGTCATGGTTAATTCTCAGAGCAGAGCATTCAGTGGTTTAAAGCATACTTAGCATTTGTATACTTAGCTTGCAAATTTAGTTTAGTGCAAAGCTTGGGTACTTGGTTATTTAAAGCTTGCATACTTAGATGCCTGTCCTCTGACTTCAATGAGCATTATGACTGCATAAAGCCAGTAGAATTCGACTTGGCTTGGAACCATCAGGTGCAGTTTACTCACAGCCAAGACACCTCAGCTTTCTTTGTTCTTTTAATCTTTGTTATTCACTTTTGTCATTATCTTCTCCCACCCCATCCACCCCCTTTACCTTTTCTTTAATCCTGAAAATTCTAATGGGTGCTTCCACATAGGAAAATTCAGCAAAATATTTCACCACCTCTAAAAGGTATCCTTGTGAGAGATGAAAGTGAAATTCTTAAAAAGAAGTGGGGGAGATGACTGTAGGTGTTTTTTTCCATATTTTTGAAAGGGAGTTCATTAGACAATCTGTCCATACATCAAGGATATATGCTTTCCTTCCCCACCTAGAAACTCCAATCTCATAACAATTACAGATCATAAAGAATCTAGTAGGACAGAGAAAGGTTGGGTGCCATGGATTATGAGCAAGTGGCAAAACGTTGAAGGTTCCAAGCAAAGCTAGATCCTGCTGGCTTTATGCAATCACCATGCCCACTTTTGTCAGAGAGCTGTCTGAGGTTTAGAAAGATTATGGGACTTGCCCATGGTCAGGTGAGATTGGAACCTACATCTTTCTGATTCCAGGCCCAACATTCTAATACCTATGCCTCACTGCTTCTCATATAAGAACATAATATAGCAGAAATAATGGATTTTTTAAACAAACATTTAAAACTCACAAGAAACACTTTCCTATGGTTTAGGAACTGATAGGTTTATGGATGAATGAACAAGGACGGAATTAAACATCTACTAAGTACCTAATATATGCCAGGCACTGTGCTAAACACATTTTACCAATATCTCATTTGATCCTCACACAACCCTGGGAGATAGGTGGTGCTATTATTGTCCTCATTTTACTGCTGAGGAAACTGAGGAAGACAGAGGTTAACAGACAGTAAATGCCTAAGAATGAATTTGAACTCAGGTCTTCCTGATTCCTTGCCTAGCACTCGATATACTATGCTACCTAGTTGCTTTAGCATAAAGAATAAAAGCTTACTACAAGCTTACATGAAACTCACTATGTATAGAGCATTGTGGTCTAAGCCCTGGGGATACAAATAGAAAAAAAAAGATAATCCCTTCTCTTGATGGGCTTCTATTCTAATGGAGGAGACAACACATATGGAAAGTTTCAGCTGCAGGTCAAATGGAAAAGTCCCGAGGTCCTCAGGGTATTGCAGCAAAGCAAATGTCAGGGCCTCTTCCTTAAAGTCATTTCTGCTGATAAAAGCATATCAGTTTTCTGATGGTGAACCAGCCAAAGACTTGGGTGGTAAGATTTTTTTTTCTGGATCTTCAGTAGCTATGTCTATAGCAACTGCAGGAGCATTTGCCAGGCTGTCTTTATAGGGGTTGTTTCCCATGATAATGGCTAAGGGCACTGGCCTGGAGGCACTGCTTTCCCAAGGCATTGAGTTTAGGGTCCTCAGCTATCTCCATCAGGACCTGAGGGGGCATGGTGGTCAAGGTGGCAATTTGCCTGATACATGCCACCTCCTGTCTTTCCCTCAAGGTGCTTTGTTTCTTAAGCTAGATTGGCTTGTCTGCCCTGTGATTGGCAGTTAACTGGCAATTGTTGGTGATGTCTAGCACCTTCTCCACTGGAGTTGCTTCCCTGGATGATGGCTCTGAGGTCTAAGCCAGAAAGCTGCATTGGTGGTCCTGGGGCGGGAGGTGCCATGTTGACACTCCCAGGATTCATTACTGTCTGCTTAATGGTGGCAGCTGGTCAGCAGTTGTTGCTGGTGGTGATGAGAAAGTTGGGCCCCTTTTCCATAATAATCTCTCCCCTCAACCATGGCTATGTGGGTAGATCTACATTATAGGCCCTCTTCTGAACAAAAGTCATCTTAATTCTTTTGAGATGCTGTCTGTCTCACAGAGGCATAGTAAAGAAGAATTTGATGCCTATAAAGATGCCTTCATTAACAGCGTTTTGCTTCCCGGGATAATCTTAAAGCACTTCCTATAACCTCAGTCTTCTCAGTGAAATTGGATTATTAGTAGCTAATATCCCTTATGGTCTTACACACCATGGGACAGCTACAAAGTGGACAAAGGCCCAGGAGACAGACAAACCTAAATAAATGAGACACACAACGAAGATCCCAAATCCAAACTGAGAAAACACATAATTGGCTAAAGTTATACAGAAGTATACACACATGGAACAACAGGAGAGTTTAAAAAGAGCACAGAGTGGGGTGGAAAGAAAGGTTTTATGTAGGAAAGAAGTTCCAGGAGATCTTTGAAGGAGACTGTGGGTCCTACAGAAGAGGAACACTGTGGAATCATAGAATCAGCATAACAGTGGAAGGACAACTTGTTCTCGAGTCGTGGGGGCATGGGTTCAAATGCCATCTCTGATATCCACTGCCTGTGTGACCCTGGCCAAGTTATTTTACTTCTCTGGGCTTTGTTTTTTTTTTCTAATCTGTAAAAAGGATGGACTAGATAGCCTCTGAATTCTGTATCAGATGTAAAACTATGATTATAGGAGTCATAACTTAGAGTTCATTTAATCCAACTTTTTTTGATTACAGAGGTGATGAATGACAAAGCCCATTTGAATTTGAGCCCAAGTCACTTAAATCAACTTTCCCCTCAATACTCCTCTCCTAGATCAATCTATCAGACCCAGTTTCAAAGGGAATGACCAGGACCTTAGTGGATAGCACCAGCTCTCTATGACATAGTGGTAAGAAGCTGGCATCTTCATAATTACTCTGTGATGGGTACAAAGCTAAATAAGACTCTGGACCTGTCTTCAATGAGCCTGTGGTTGAGAGGGCTGAAAATCAGTCTTGGAGGATCCCTTTTTACTCCCAACCCAGAATCTTCTCTTGGGAACCCAAACTAACCCCTACCTCTAACCCTCAAATCTGAAGTCTCCGTCGCTGTAGCCTAACTTTTCTCAACATCTGCTTCTTCCACTTCCCTTTTAGCTGCTTTTCTCTAACTCAATTCTGACTGATCTGCTCAGGTGAGAAAGAGATCTTCTCTAGTCCCAAAGATAGATTAGTAAAAAGATTGGCAAATCAGAAGAACTATGTCAAAATCCTGGCTCTTCTACTTACTACCTGTGTGACCTTGGCAAGAAGCTTACATCCTCTGGGTTACATTTTCCTAATCTGTTAAAGGAAGGTATTAGATTGGAGAATCTTTGAGGTCTGTTTGTAGCTTGAAACCTGGTATCCTATGATCCTCATCTCCTCTAGGAAGTCTTCCTTGATTATTCAACTATATCTTATTCAACTTCATTAAATATACGTATTCATTATTAAAATTATTTATTTAAATATTTAAATTATTTAAACTTATTAAATATACTTCCCTTCCTGTGGTCTACTTAATTCATCAGTACTGTCTCAATTTTCCACTCATTTGATCTGGAAATTGTTCTCCTCTTTTATGTGAATCAGACTTTAAAGGTGAAAGTATATATGGGCATTTATTATTCATAAATCATCTCTTCCTAGGATCATTAACCTGGGTGAAAGAACATAAGTCTGGCTCCTGTCACTGCACTCAGTCAAGGGCCAAGTAGAAGTGCTATCCTGGGGGTGGGAGAGGGGGCAGATAACCCATTCATCCTTTCCTTCTCCTCTGCTACATCTTGGTTCAGAGGAAGGAGGGGAATAAATATTTATTAAGCACCAGTTATATGCCAAGCACTGTCCTACACTTTACAAATATAATTTTATTTGATTCTCACAGACCCTCTGAGGTAGGTGCTATTATTATCCCCATTTTACAATTGAAGAGACTGAGGCAAACATCAAGTTTCGGCCAGGCTCATACAGTTAGTATCTGAGTCAGGATTTGAACTCGTCTTCTTGACTTCACGATCAATACTCTATTCACTTTGTCATCTAGCTGCTCCATGAGGTGATGCATGACCAGAATGGGAGAAATAAATGTAAGTAGTTCATACTTGGTTGGGACTCAAAGTGTGGCATGGTTTTCAGTAGAAAATGATAACCCTTGGGGCAGCTAGGTGGTGCAGTGAATAGAGTACTGGCCCTGGAATCAGGAGGACCTGAGTTCAAATCTGGCCTCAGACACTTGACACTTACTAGTTGTGTGACCCTGGGAAAGTCACTTAATCCCATTGCCTAGCCCTCCCCCCCAAAAAAAAAGAAAATGATAACACTTAAAAGATATCGATTGGTGAAACTTCTTCAAGCTGTTTTTTTTTTTTTTGGTTAGGCAATGGGGTTAAGTGACTTGCCCAGGGTCATACAGCTAGTAAGTATTATGTGTCTGAGGCCAGATTTGAACTCAGTTCCTCCTGACTCCAAGGCTGGAGCTCTATCCACTGGGCCACCTAGCTGCCCTCAAGCTGTTTTTAAGAATGTCAGTTTGATAATGTGATGGAATTGAAGGAAAGTGACATGATCTAAGTTACTTGAGGAAGATTATTCCTGCTTCCAAGGAATAAGTGACTGGAATATGAAGTCTAGTAAGGAAATAATTGTAATAGTCCAGAAAAAGGACTTTAGTTTGGTTATAACTATAGGAAATAGCAAAGAAGGAAGAAATTATCTAGAAAATATTACTGAGGAGATTCTATATGAATTCCTGATTAATTTGACATGGCTTTTTGATTTTTGATTCTATCTATTATAAAACTGAATTGCTTAACCTCTCCCTCCAAGAATACCACTTTGGGTGATCTGACTGTAGTTGAAGCTAGCTACCACTAGATGATGATATTGTTTTTATTAGACTGTAGAACTCTGTTTCTTAGGCACTGATTATTAAAATGACAGCTATCTATAGAATGCAGCAAATTTTGTTCCTTTATATAAAATTGCTCATAATTTAAAAAACATTACTATGAATTCTGTGACCAAATACCTCTAATTACATAGAAATAGTAAAATATAATATAAACAATAACTTTTGAAATTTTGATGTGCTTTCTATCTCTAAAAGAGATTTTTGATTTTATAGAGTGAAAGCATGATGGAGATGACACCCTGAAGATTATTCAGTCCAATTCCTTCATGTTATAGATCTTATGTATTTTAATCACCTTGGTGGTCTTTGAGCCCAAGGTGCTGCCTTTTCTTTGAGATCTGTAACCTCTGGAAGAACTCGTGCTCTAGTTTTGCTTTGTTCTTTTTGCCAGCTTCAAAAAATTATATTGAAGTTTTTTTCTTTTTTGTTGCCAACACTTCCCAATGACATCCCTCTCCTCATTCCCATCCCCATAAACATGATTACTCCCAAAAGAATCCTACCTTTTTGTCTCTCTCAAGTCATTGTGTCTATTCTATGCTTGGCACTGTGTTAAACTCTAAGTATACAAAGAAAGGCAAAACAAAATTCCCTGCTCTCAAGTAGCTCATCCTAAAGAAGGAGAAGGGGAGACAAAATGCAGACAACTAACTACATACAAACAGGATATATACAAATTAAATTGGAGATCCTATCAGAGGAATAGTTCTAAGATTAAGGAGGACTTGGAAGAAGCCACTTGGAGAAGTTGAGACTTCTGAAGTGACACTTGAAGGAAACCAGGGATCCCAAGAGGTAGAGATAAGAGAGAGTTCCAGGCAGAAGAGACATCCAGTGAAAATCCCACAAAATATAAACTCCTCGAGGTCAGGGATTATGTAAATTTTGCCTCTCCCCCCCTCCTCCCACCACAAAATAGTTAATAAATAGCATATAATAGTTACTTGATAAAGTCTTATGGATTGGTTGATTGTGACAAAGTAGAACTAAGCAAAACAAACCAAAACATTGTGTGTGACAACTCACATCTCAGTCTATACCTATAGTTTTTCACTTCACCTAAGAATGGGAAAGTAAAAGATACTCAGTGTTCTCAAGTCAAGAAGAATCATTTCATCAACAAGATTTCTGGCAGTCTTTACTTTACTTTAGACAGCTGGGTGTGTTGCTTCCAGTAGGACAATGAGTTTAGCCAATATACTTAACTGTGCTTAATTGCATTGGTAACTATTTTGGTAAGAGATGTTGCTAAAACTGTAATATTCTCTGTATGCCTTCTTTACACTTGCTTCCCCCCCCATGACTCTGAAGGAGACTGAATTAAAGGAAGAAATGTGAATCTTATTGATCACTTTTGCAACATAGAGGATCATAGGTTTTGATCTGGAAGGGACCTTAGAGGCCATCTAGCCTAATTCTTCATCTTATAAATCAAGAAACTGAGTCCCAGAAAATTTAAATCACTTCTCTGAGTGATTGCTTGGGTCACCAGTTTTCCTCAAAGCCACTCCAGGTTTCTTGCTGCTTGGCATCTTAAAATATTGTTTGGATAATAATGTTTAGACAAATATCAAGTAATCAAGCTCTCCCAGGCAGCTGTCATCAGAAGAAGGATCTGAACACAGGTCTTCTGACTCTGGAGCTAGTGTTCTATTAGCTTTATAGGTTCCCAAAGTAGGTGATACTGCCCTCGGGGGACACTGGAATCATCAGGGGAGCGGTAATAGCTTCTGGTGCAATTGGGGGTTACTGAATAAAAATAAGGGGGCTGTAGAAGCATAAGGAAAGAAAAGAAGATAAAATTTTGAAAAACTGTTTGTACATGTTTCATCTTTTGGGTAACAGTTAAAGTCATAGTGATTACATTATTTTCCAAACAAACACACAAAATTCAACTTATAACCAAATAGTAGTCAAGTCAGCCAACAGGTCTTAAAAAGCAAGTGCTGGTAAGCGAGTGTGTTGTGCGATGTTGGGAAGTCCAGCATGCATCAGTAGGAATATGTGTGGGTAATGACTTGTTTATAATACAATACTGTATGGTTACATGATGCAATATTGTGTCATTAAAATTTCAATGCAGAAAAAACACAAATTTGTAATAATATTAAATTCAAGATTTGTCATTTTTTAAACCATATTTTTATTTTTTGAAATGACACAAATTAAAAAAAGTTAAAGAGTTAAAGAAAGCAGATTTCTAGGGGGCACTGAGTAATTTTTTTTAAAGGGGGCGGTAGGCTAAATAAGTTTGGGAATCTCTGTATCTCATGGTTCTTTCTATGATTATAGGAAGCATGGATTTCCTCTTATTACACTATTCTTCTGTAGAGCCCAGGCCAATTTCCACAAACAATAGGGATTATTTTAATTCAGCAAGCATTTATTAAGCTCCAGTTAGAATAATAAATGACAATTCTGCAGTGCTTTAAGGATTATACCTTATGTCACCTTAATTTTCTTATTTGATTCTCCATGAGTTTCCTTCTAATACCTCAATATAATATAGAGGTGATCCTAGCCTCCTGAAGGCTATGCCAGCATCTTGTGAGCTCTGGAAGTTTCCACCAAGCTTCAAAAGTTTTGACTTTAGGTACAGTAACGGAGAGGTATTGTCTGGGGAGCAGCCCAAGTTCAGAGAGGCCAATTAGCAGCAAGCTGGCCACTTGGCAAACAGTTTTTTGATCATAGCAATTCATGAAGGTCATCCACTAGGATATATACACTTCATCAATAAAGTGAATACCTACAGCATGGAAATAATAGATCCTTGTAATATTAAAACATAATTACTAATATTCACTGTGTTAGTCTCTGGGGACGCAAAGATTTTTGAAAAATAAACATAATTCCTTTGTTTTTGTTAGATGACTTTGACTGTCAGCTACCTGGCTATAATTAAAAACCATGGTTTATAAGCATTATATGTATAATAAATATATGCCTATTTGTATATATGTACATATACATACATATACATACATACACACACACATACATACATGCCTGCTGGTAGTATGTATCTGAGGAAGGATTTAATTCCGGGGTTTGATGGCTCCAGGACACTCTATCAACTACTCTACACTGCCTCTCACTTTAACAATCTATAGATATGCATATGTGTATACACATACATAGAGACAGAAAGAAGCAGATATGTTGATAGACACACAAAGGGATTTCTTCACAGATAGACAAAGAAGAAAGAGGCCGTGAGGTGAAGATTAAAGATAATGGTATTTCTTGATTGTATTGGATAATTTGAAGACTGATGATGTGAGGGAAGTCAGAAATTTGCTGGATTAACTTCAAGCATTTCAGACTTTGATTTAATATTTTACCTTGAAAATGTAGATCAGATTACTACAGGGTTACGAAGGGAAATTGCTCTATATTAATCATTCCCTTACCCAACAGGGATAGCTATGTGCTTTATCCTTCCATCTTCTCCTCAGATACCATCCAGGGAGCCAAATTTTTGGTCTAGGCCTTACTTCTTTTCTCTTAAGACAAAATAAAGAGAATGCTACTAATTATCATTAAATATCAGGAATGAATAGCCTCTGCATGCTGCTGGCTTAGCATTAGTGTTTATTTCTTAATAAGGCTTCACTAGGGATGGAAACATTTTTTTTTCTTTGCTGCCAAACATTGATTGAACTCTGATAAACTCACTGCAGGGAGTACATTTGCTTTGTTATCTTTGTTCTTCCCCAGTATGTAATCTTGTCTTTTGAAATGGTTGCAATCAGAAGAAATTGCACAATGGGAGGGAAATGAAAGATTTCAGTCTTTATGGGCATTTTAAATTCTTTTTCATAAGAGGCACCTCTCCCTGGAAACTGAAAATGCCTAAAAGATCAGTTCTTGATGATACACGTGTCTAAACATTACTATCCAGACTACATTTTCAAGTCACAAACAGCAAGGGACCTGGAGCGAAACTGAGGAAAACTGGCAATTCAAGCAGTTGCCTTGAGACCTGCTTTAACAGGGACTCTGTGACAGGGCTTTGAGAAATTTCCAAGATCCCACAACCACAGCTCTATTTGAATATACTTTCTAGGACTTAGCTGCTCTCACCACTCCTGTCACTGGGATCCTAAGGGCTATGCTCCTCTAAAAGGGTGTAACTGGGTAGTCTTTTTGTAACTACATCGTCACAGAAGACTATGTGTGAGTTCTCAGGGTGAGATGGCTCATAAGAAATTTTGAAAAGGTCTGGAGGAAGTCTTGCGAAAGACAAGAAAGAGGCCCTTGGCGTGGAGGCCACAATGTCATAGAAACCCTAGGCTGTGGGTCTAGTGAAAGATCATTTTCTAAAATGAAGCTGATCACAAATTTAAGACAGAGAAATGTGAGCCACCGTTGTCCCAGAAGTCTTTTTTTGTTTCTGTTTTTGTTTTTTGGTTAGGCGATGGGGTTAAGTGACTTGCCCAGGGTCACACAGCTAGTAAGTGTCAAATGTTTGGTCTCAGGCCGGATTTGAACTCAGGTCCTCCTGAATCCAGGGCCAGTGCTCTATCCACTGCGCCACCTCTCTGCCCCTAGAAGTCTTATTATAATAAGAGTTGATATAGATGTGCTTCTCAATCTTATCTATGTTATTATTACTTAATAATGGTCAACCAACAGGTTCAATTCCATTAAACTCAACAAACCTCCAGTGGGCACCTATAATATATAAGCTACTGGACTAGTTACTGAGGTTATAAAGACAAAAATGAAAGAATCCATAACTTTAAGCATTTTGTTTCTGTTCTACATGGGAATTCAAAATAAGACAATCCTGGGGCAGCTAGGTGGTGCAGTAGATAGTGCACCAGCCCTGAAGTCAGGAGGACCTGAGTTCAAATCCGGCCTCAGACCAAACACTTGACACTTACTAGCTGTGTGACCCTGGGCAAGTCACTTAACCCCAATTGCCTAGAATAAATAAATAAAAGAATGAACGAATAAATAAATAAATAAGTGAATGAATGAATAAATAAATAAATAAATGAATGAATGAATAAATAAATAAATAAGTGAAAGAATGAATAAATAAATAAATTTTAAAAAAAAGACAATCCAAGGTAATTTGAGAAGAGAGACAGCATTAACAACCAGGAGAGAAGAAAACAAGGCTTCCTATGATATAGTTAAGCCTGGAAGAGAAAAAGTGAGGAAGGGGATCCTAGTCATGGAGGACAACCTGTAACCTGGTTTGGTTGAAATGTAGTATGCATTAAGGGGAGTAATGTTAATTTGAATTAAAAAGGTAGACAAATCTTGGAAACCTTTAATGCAAGGTTGAGACATTTGTATTTTGTCCTAGAAGCAGCATGCTGCTGCTGAAGATTTTCAAGCCAGGAAACGACATAGTTAGATCTCTGTATCTGAGTATGTGCAATCCAGGTAATGGATTGAAGTAGGGAGAGACTGGAACCAAGGAGACCTAAGGAGACAATAGTCTAGCAGGGGTGGGGAACCTGCAGCCTCAAGGCCACACGGGGCCCTCTAGGTTCTCAAGTGCGGCCCTTTGACTGAATCGAAACTTCACAGAATAAATCTGATTCGTTCACAGTGGCCTCAAGGCCGCAGGTTCCCTACCCCTGGAAGCAGTAGGTAATGAGGGTCTAAAGTAGGATAGTGTGTATGTGAGTAGAGAGAAGTGGAAAAAAAAAAAGAAAAACAGGAAGAATGTTCTGAATGTAAGATCAACAAAACCTGCATTGATTGGATATACAGAGTGAGAGGAAAGATCCAATTATGGCTCCAATGTTGGGATCCTTGGGTGCCTAGAAGGCTTAAAGATCACACAGTACTACAGGTTTTACTGGTCATCTAGTCCTACCATCTCACTTTACAGAGGTGAGAATACCAAAACTCAGAGAAATGACTTGTCCAAGATCATTCAGCTAGCAAACCCAAGAGATGGGATTTTCACAGTTTTCCTCTAAATGCAGTGCTCTTTCCAGGGTATTAGAGTGCCCTTTGATGATGCAATTGTGTCGCCAAAGTAAAGATGTGATTACAAGGTCTTTAAAATAATTAAGTAAGTTTGGGAGGAGATAGTTTTTGGGTTTTTTTTTTGTGATAGGGAGGGATGAAAAAAAAATGAGGTTTCATTTGGACATACTGAGTTTGAGATGTCCACAAGACCTCATCTAGATGGAGGTATCTAGTAGGGAACTGTTGATGTGGGAGGATATTAGGGCTTCAGGGAGAAGTTAAAGCCTTGATTTATTGATTTGGGAATCACCTACATAGAGCTAGTAATCATACCCATGGAATCATATGTGAGATCAAGAGAGAGGGAATAAAGAGAGAGGAGAGAAGATGGCTCAGGACAGAGACTCATAGGATGCCACATTCTTACCTGGGGGCAGGACTATCTTTGTCAGAGCAAGTGACTTTCTTGTAGTCTAGGTAGCATGCTTTCTTACAGTGTCTGTAATTCAACCTTTGGTTTTTCAATAACAGGGGATAAATGAACTCATTCTGGTCCTTTTGGCTGTCGTCATGCCCTGCTATGCAAAATTTCTCTCAAGCATCAATAAATCTCTAGGAAGCACCTGGCTGGGACTGGAAATCAGGAGAGAGGGGTCCAAAAAGCCAGTTTCTTATTGGTACTCTTGCCACCCTCACTCAGTCCTTGTCCCCCTTTGCATGAATATATTTGTAAATATGTTTGGATATATGTGTTATAAATGTTTAAAGATCTCTGCATATATGATATATCACATACACATAGATACACATACATACATATAGCTATGGTTCAGAGAGGCAGCATGGAGTAGTGGATAGAATTGATTTTGCAGTCAGGAAGGACTGGATTTAAATATTGCCTCTGGCACAAATTGGGCTGTATAACTCTTGACAAGTCACTTAGCTCTTGTTGTCCCAGACAGCTTCCTTATGATAAGTTGCAGAACAGTTGCTGATCTGTGTTGGTAGAAGGAGTTTCCTTACTGGGAGTTGTCTAAACTGATAAAAATCATAGTCCCTTCCTCCACCGAAACCCTAACATATAGCACGCACATATGTGTGTGTGCATGCACTACAGTTTTTCCTTACACACACACACACACACACACACACACACACACTTGTCCCCCCCTAAAAGAGACTACAGTGTTCCCTTTCTTGCCACTGTGGGACATACTGTCAGTATAATTACATTTCAATGAAGAGAAGATATAATCCAGAGCTCACTTTCCACTCAGCAGTATGAGCTGAGGAAGTTACTCTGCTAATTGCATAAACAGAGAAATGTACTTGTGTTTCATTTTATTGGACATTTATATTTATGTAGTAAAGCCACTAAGAGCCAGATCCAGCTTTTAGAGACATCCTTTCAATGACAGAGTAGCAAAGTTCCTGAATACCCAGATACTGGAGAAGGCCAAGGAAATGATTGGTGTTTGGGCTGTTTACATATCTCTTGCCTTCAAACACTGTGTTCACTATCAAAGCAGAATCTAAACAGGGTGGACCACAATGCTGTCATGATTTGTCTCACCAATTTTCTCATAACTTTCTAAAATAAGAAAGGGTAACTATCACTATGTATTTCACCGGTAGATTCACAAATATTTGGTTGACTTATTAGCAAACATCCAGATATTTGGAAATACCAGGTAATTAGCTGAGTATTTGGAATTATGTTGATGTAACTTCTCTGTGTGTGCCTGCTAACCGTAAAATAAACTACATAGCTTGTCCTCGCAGAACTCAGATCACCCATCAAACCATACCAAAAGAATGAGTTATGTAACAATGGACTAGCAAAATATGCAGACTATTCCGAGGCCCAGTGCAAGCCCCTGGTTAAATACTGGAAACATCTTGTGTCATTCCAAGTGAAATCATCCAAGATATCCTTTTGAATATAATTAGGTGTATGCATGCAAGGGTGCCATGCATAACTACCCAGTAGAACAAATTTGGATCTATGCCCAACCAATCACATGGACTTTCAAGTGAGAGGGATATTTTAAAGAACACTTATCTCAGCCCATTGTGTTGTATCCATATATTGTTTTTTGACTTACTGCCTGAGTCAAAATTCACCTTAAAACATCCCAATGGCCTCTGTGGCCCCTAATATGGTACTTCTTGAAACATTGAAATACAGGTGGCCAGGAAATGAAAGGGGGATGTGTGCACAGGCTCTTTAGAGAGCTTAGGGGCCAGAGCTGAAGTAAGCTGGTACAAAAGCTGGTAGATAGCTTGATGGTAAGTGAAGTCACTGGGCATTTATCCTGGACTACACTGGGATGGCACCTGGATCCAAATGATTAAGAACACCTCACTTAGTGCTTACTTACTTCTCATAACATAGGTTCCTTTGGAAGTCAGTAAAGCCTTCACAGAATAATGTTTCTAAACGAACAAAATAAGATATATAGGATTGCAAAGGAAAATAATTATATTGAAATGCAATTTTCAAAATATGTTTAAGAAGAGTTCACAAGCCAAGATGGTGGAATACAGGCCATGACCAGCTGAACTCTCTCCCAAGATTCCCCTTCAAACAACTTTAATGCCTCAAGTCAAATTTTGGATCAGCAGAGAAAACAAAAGGTCAGAAAGATATATTTTTCAAGCCTAAAACAGTTTAGGGGGTCTGCAGGAGAGGTTGGTAACGCCAGGGTGGGCACAGGCCAGGAGCATGGCAGGAACATCAGTGCTGGGTCTTACAAGTGGCCACAATAGCAGCAGCAGCTTCATTAGCTCTCAGCTGAGAGATGGCAGGGGATTGGACAACTGGTCAGAAAGAGATCACAGGAGACTCTTTGCTGGCACAAGGTGCAGCTGGTGCTGATTGGTGACTCAATTGCTCATAAGAAGTTCTGAGTTGCACTTCCAGGAGGGAGAGGAGCACTTGGTGATCAATCACAAGGATCAAGGGCCCCAGTCACAGTTTTAGGGCCAAGAGGAGCATTAGCACTTGCGTTGCAGGAGAGGGAGGGCTTTTCTGGGTAAAGACCAGGGCACACAACAGTACATCAGAGACTAAACTTCTCTGAGGAAACCACCTTGGAAGCACTGGAAACTTGCAGAAACCCCAGAACTATCTCTTAAAACAGCAACACCAAAAAACCCCCCTAACCCCAGGTGAATAGAGCCTAACTTTGACATAAAGTTCAAAGTGAAGAAATAGGTTGGGGAAATGAGCAAACAACAGCAACAACAACAAAAAGAACCTTGAATATAAAAAGCTACTACAATGGGAGAGAAGACCAAGACATAAACTCAGAAGAAGAAAACAATGTAAAAACATCTACAGGCAAAGTTTCAAAGAAAACCACTAACTGAATCTAAGACCAGCAAGAATTCTTGAGCGTTAAAGAAAGAAGTAAGAGTGGTAGATGAAAAATTGGAAAAAGAAATGAAAGAAAATTATGAAAAAAGAATTAATAGCTTGATTAAAGAGGCACAAAGATATAGAAGAAAATATCACCTTAAAAAGCAGAATTGACCTAGTGGTAAAAGAGGCACAAAAATTTCACTAAAGAAAAGAATTCCTTTAAAAGTAGAATAGGACAAATGTAAAAAAGAGGTACAAAAGCTTAGTGAAGAAAATAATTTCTTTTATTTTATTAATTATTTTTAGTTTTCAACATTCACTTCCACAATATTTTGAGTTCCAAATTTTCTCCCCATTTTGTCTCTCCCCCACCCCAAGATGGCATGCCTTCTGAATACCTCTTCCCCTAATCTATCCTCCCTTCTATCTCCCTGCCCCCTCTCTTATCCCCTTCCCCTTCTGTAGGGCAGGATAGATTTCTATACCCCATTGCCTTTGTATCTTATTTCCCAGTTGCATGTGAAAACAATTTCTAATATTTGTTTTTAAAACTTTGGGTTCCAAATTTTCTCCCTTCCTCCCTCCCCACCCACCCTCATTGAGAAGGCAAGCAACTCGGTACAGGTTATACATGTGTAGTCATGCAAAACACTTCCATAGTAGTCATGTTGTGAAAAATTAAGTATATTTCCCTTCATCCTATCCTGCCACCCCATTTATTCTATTCTCTCTTTTGACCCTGACCCTCTTTAGAACTGTTTGCTTCTGATTACCCCCTCCCACTATCTACCCTCCCCTCTATCATCTCCTTGCTCTCTTTTCCCTTCACCCCCTATTTTCCTGTAGGGTAAGATAGATTTCCATACCCAATTGAGTGTGTATGTTCTTCTCTCCTTAAGCTAAACCCTATGAAAATAAGATTCACTCATTCCCTCTTACCTTCCCCCATTTCACCTCCACTGTAAAAGCCATTTTTTTGTCTGTTTTATGTGATATAATTTACCCCATTCTACCTCTACCTTTCACCTTCTCTCAGTATAATCCTCTCTCACCCCTTAATTTTATTCTCCAGATATCACCCCTTTATCTTCAACTCACCCTGTGCCATCTACCTATCTATCTATCTATCTATCTATCTATCTATCTATCTATCTATCTATCTATCTATCTATCCTTCTATTCATCTATCTATCTATCTATCTATCTATCTATCTGTCTATCTATGTATCTATGTATCTATTCATACATATTATTTTTTTTCCCTCCAAATACCCTAATACTGAGAAAGTTTTCATGAGTTACAAATATCATTTTTCCATGCAGGAATGTAAACAGTTCAACCTTAATAAGTCCCTTATGATTTCTCTTTCTGTTTACCTCTTTATGTTCCTCTTGAGTCTTGTATTTGAAAGTCAAATTTTCTATTCTGCTATGGTCTTTTCATCAAGAATACTTGAAAGTTTTCTATTTCACTGAGTGTCCATTTTTTCCCCTAAAGTATTATACTCAGTTTTACTGGGTAGGTGATTCTTGGTTGTAATTCTATCTCCTCTGACCTCTGAAATATTATATTCCAAGCCTTCTGATCCCTTAATATAGAAGCTACTAAATCTTATGTTATCCTGATTGTGTTTCCACAATACTTGAATCGTTTCTTTCTGGCTGCTTGCAATATTTTTTCCTTGACCTGGGAACTCTGGAATTTGGCTACAATATTCCTAGGAGTTTTCCTTTGAGGATCTCTTTCAGGAGGTGATTGGTGGCTTCTTTCCATTTCTATTTTGCCCTCTGGTTCTAAAATATCAGGGCAGTTTTCCTTGATAATTTCTGAGAGATGATGTCTAGGCTCTTTTTTTGATCATGGCTTTCATATAGTCCAATAATTTTAAAATTATCTATCCTGGATCTATTATCCAGGTCAGTTGTTTTTCCAGTGAGAGATTTCACATTGTCTTCTATTTTTTTATTCTTTTGGTTTTGCTTTATAATTTCTTGATTTCTCATAAAGTCACTAACTTACAATTGTTCCATTCTAATTTTTAAGGAAGTATTTTCTTCAGTAATCTTTTGGACTTCCTTTTCCATTTGGCTAATTCTGCTTTTTAAGGCATTCTTCTTCTCATTGGCTTTTTTGTACCTCTTTTGCCATTTGGGTTAGTCTATTTTTAAAGGTGTTATTTTCTTCAGTATTTTTTGGGTCTCCTTTAGCAAGCTGTTGACTCGTTTTTCATGATTTTCTTGCATCATTCTCATTTCTCTTCCTAATTTTTCCTCTACTTCTCTTACTTGCTTCTCAAAATCCTTTTTGAGCTCTTCCATGGCCTGAGACCAATTCATGTTTTTCTTGGAGGTAGATGTAGGAGCTTTGACTTTGTTGTGTTCTTCTGGTTGTATGTTTTGATCTTCTTTGTCACCAAAATAAGATTCTATGGTCTGATTTTTTTTTGTGTGTGCTGTTTGCTCAAGTTCCCAGCCAATCACTTAAGTTTTAAACTCTTTGTTAAGGTAGGGGTCTGATCCCAGTGTGGAGAATGTACTGTCCCAAGCTTTGGGGGGTCTTGTGCAGCTGTTTTCAGAGATACTTCTAGGAACCTATAAATTATCAGTTCTTTTTTTTTCAATTTCTAGTTCTTTTTTTTCTAAAATTAATTTATTTTGATTTATCAACAATTCACTTCCATAAGCTTTTGAGTTTTAAATTTTTCTCCCACTCCCTTCCTACTTCCCTCCCCAAGATGGTGTGCAATCTAATATGGGCTATACATATACATTCCTATTAAACATATTTTTACATTAGTCATGTTGTAAGGAAGAATTAGAACCAATAGAAGGAACCACAAGAAAGAGGAAACAAAACAAAACAGAAGGAAAAAAAAGCAAAAAGCATGCTTCAATCTGCATTCAAACTCCGTAGTTCTTTCTACAACAGCATTTTCCATCATGAGACTTTTGGAGATGTCTTAGATCCTTGCATTGCTAATAAGGGCTAAGTCTATCAAAGTCAGTCATCCCACAATGTGGCTGTTACTGTATACAATATTCTCCTGGTTCTGCTCACTTTACTCTGCATCAGTCCATACAAGTCTTTCCAGGTTTTTCAGAAGTCCACCTGCTCATCATTTCTTATAGCATAAGAGTATTCCATTATATTCATATACCACAACTTGTTCAGCCATTCCCCATTTGATGGGCATCCCCTCAATTTCCAATTTTTTACCATCACAAAAAGAGCTGCTGTAAGTATTTTTACATATAGGTCCTTTTCCTTTTTGTTTTTTAACTCTTTTGGAATAGACCTAGTAGTAGTATTGCTAAGTCAAAGGGTATGGGTGGTGTTATAGCCCTTTGGGCATAGTCCCAAATTGCTCTATAGAATGGTTTAATCAGTTCACAACTCCAACAACAATACATTAATATCTCATTTTTCCCACATCCCCTCCAACATTTGTCTTTTACCTTTTCTGTCCTATTAGCCAATCTAATAGGTATGAAGTAGTACCTCAGAATTGTTTTAATTTGCATTTCTCTAATCAATAGTGAATTAGAATATTTTTCCTATGACTATAGATAGCTTTAATTACTTCATCTGAAAACTGATTATATCTTTTGATCATTTATCAATTGGGAAATGGCTCTTATTTTTATAAATTTGACACAGTCCTCTATGTTAGAGAAATGAGGCCTTTATCAGAGAAACTTGCTTCAAAATTTTTTTCAGTAACCACTGCCAACGGTATTTCCCTTCATCCTATTCCCCCACCCCCATTTATTCTATTTTCTCCTTTCACCCTGTTCTTCCCCAAAAATGTTTTGCTTCTGACTACCCCTTCCCCAATCTGCCTTTCCTTCTATCACCTGTCCCCTTCTCTTATCCTCTTCCCCTTCTATTTCCCCTGTAGAGTAAGATAGATTTCTGTACCTTGTGTTTCTTATTTCCCCAGTTACATGTTAAAACCAATTTTTTTTTGACCTTTTTCGGTGAGGCAATCAGGATTAAGTGACTTGCCCAGGGTCACACAGCTAGTAAATGTCATGGGTCTGAGGCTGGATTTGAACTCAGGTCCTCCTGACTCCAAGGCCAGAGCTTCATCCACTGTGCTACCCAGCTGCCCCTAAAAACAATTTTTAATATTTGTTTTTAAAACTTTTGAGTTACAAATTCTTTCCCTTTCTCCGTCCCCACTCCCCCTCATTGAGAAGGCAAGCAGTTCCATATAGGTTATACATCTGTAGTCATGTAAAACACTTCCATAATAATCATGTTGTAAAAGACTATATTTCCCTTTATCCCACCCTGTTTATTCTATTCTCGCCTTTCACCCTGTCTGTCCTCAAAAGTGTTTGCTTCTGATTACCCTCTTCTCAAATCTGCACTCCCTTCTATCACCACCACCCCTTTTTATCCCCTTCCCTCCTATTTTCCTGTAGGGTAAGATAGATTTCCGTACCTGAGTATGTACGTTATTCCCTCTTTAAGCCAATTCTTATGAGAGTAAGATTCACTCATTCCCTCTCTTCTCTACTGTAAAAGCCATTTCTTCCCTCTTTTATGTGAGATAAATTATCCCATTCCACCATTTCCTTTCTCTTTCTCCCAGTACATTTCCCTCACCCTTTAATTTTACTTTTTAGATATCATTCCTTCATATTCAACTCACACCTGTGTCGTCTGTCTATATATCTTCCTTCTAACTACCCTAATAATGAGAAAGGTCTTATGAGTTACAAGTATCATCTTTCCATGTAGGAAATTAAGTTTGACTTTAATATATCCTTTATGATTTCTCTTTCCTGTTTACCTTTTTCATGCTTCTCTTGAATCTTATATTTGAAAGTCAAAATTTCTATTTAGCTGTGGTCTTTTCTCCAGAATGCATGAAATTTCTCTATCGCATTGAATATCAATTTTTTTCTCCTCATGGATTATTCTCAGTTTTGCTGGGTAGGGGAAATTTTCAGTTCTTCCAAGGTGGTATGATCAAGGGTGGGGTGTTTACTCCTTTCCTGGCTTATGCTCTGGTCTATGAGTGACCACAAGCACTCTTTTCTGCCTTGGAACTGTGAGGAGGATTCTCTCTGCACTGCCACCAGAAGTTCCACCATGCCAGTGGACCTCTTAACCCCAGGACCACCACACATAGCTGTGATCTAGATCCAAGCATGGACTAAGCAAGAGAATTTTGTCTCAGCACCAACAAAGAGATCTCTGCAATCCCCCACTGACCAGCCACTCAATTCCCCCTCTGTCTGTGGGCCAAGAGCTCCAGAAGTAGCCACTTCCCTGGGGCTGCATCAGGACCAGACCGAGCTTCTCTCTCACTGTGGTCTGACAAATCTTTCCTACTGACCTTCTAACTTGTCTTTGGTGTTTGTGAGTTGAGAAGTCTGGAAACTGCTACTGCTCCCCTTGATTCAATCCCCTGAGGACTGTTCCAGGTTTGCTAAGGCCCAGTCTTTGCCTGCGTGGCCCATACTGAACTGTGCTTCTCTCCTAGCCCAGCACAATAGACCTTTCCAATCAACCATCCAGGTTGTCTTGTGCTGGAAATTGGTTTCCCTCTGTCTTTTTGTGGGTTCTACTGCTCTAGAATTTGTTTAGAGCAATTTTTACAGGTATTTGGAGGGGTTTGGGGGAGAGCTCAAGCAAGCCACTGCTTTTATTCTGCCATCTTGGCTCCCAAATTGTCACTTTTCCAACCAAAGGAAATAATAAGAACACTACCAGTATTACCACCACTAATAATCATAATCATAATCATAGATATTTACATAGTGCTTTAAAGTTTGCAAAACATTTTATATACATTTTCTTATCTGAGCCTCACAATGATACTGTGAGGTAATTGGAAACCGAGATTCAGTATATTTACATGGTTTTCTCTTGGTCACATAGCTGGCAAGGCAGGTATGAGGTCTGAACATAGATTTTCATAATTTAAGTTTGATGCTGTATCCACTGCCTTCTAGACTTCCTTCCATAAGTTCAGAGCAGCCATTTCAGATCCCCATTTCCAACTGATTTCAGTCTTTGCTAATTTTTATTATGATTGATAAGCTTGGTTTATCATAAAAAGCCATGAAACTCAGATGAGAATAATGCATATGAAAACCTTTGAAAAGCGTGCAACTCTATACATATGTGAGGTATTCCAATTTTATGTAACCTGAGGTCCAGAACCAAAGCTTTGGGTTTACATAGATTGGTTTCAATCTTGGGGCCATCTCACTAATCATAACTTTTATGTCTAACTTCCCAACTGTTCTTTCCCTACTGCCTCCATTACTCCACTTTCTAGGCTGGAGCTCAAGGTATGAACTATCTGTGAGTCATCAACTATCAGTCATCAGTCATCTTCAATGCAGTGTCAAAGAAACATTAAGTACCCAGGATAAGTCAAATAACTTCTACCTTATCACAGAGAGAGCATAAATACCAACACATCTAATAATAACTGATATTCATATAGTACTTTTAGGTTTGCAAAGTATTTTATATATATTTATATGTATATGTGTGTGTGCATGTGTGCATAATTTTTAGTTGTGATTCACACAACTCTGTTAGGCAGATACTTCAAGTAATTTATCTCTACTTTGCAGAGAAGGAAACTGAGGCTCAGAGAGATTCAATGACTTCCTCTTGGGCATGCTGCTAGTAAGTGTTACAGGTAGATTCTTCCTCACTCCAAGTCTAGCATTAGCCTTTCAAACAAAGGCCACATCAATGGGGCAATAAGGATATTACCCCTTATCATGGAGGGCCTACCAAAACCAGAAGAAAAGGCCACCTCAGTAGGGCACCAGGACCCAAGACAGTGCCTGGGTATACTCAGACTATTCATTTATATAATTGTTTAGTATTTAAAAATTTTCCTCTTTAACTTTGAAAAATGCCAAAGAGAGGGAATTTGCCCGTGCTATCATGAAAATGATAGATATTGATAAGGCTTCTTAATCGCTTCTAAATTCTTGTCAGATAAATTTTTTTTTCCTGCTTTGCCATGTTGAAAGAGAGGGATAATTGAACTATATAAAATAAAACTTTTGTCTTTTGCCTTTTGTCCTCATCTCTTATGCTTTAGACAGTCTGCATTTCTCTCCTACACCTTTTTGTTTATTGTGCTTTTTTCCCTAGTGAGTGGTTGTTATTGAGTATTTCTACATGAGGGGCAGTATGTATTTATGAAGCTACTTCAGGCCCCTTTTGCTCTATATAATACTTGGCAGATGGACTCTAGCCTTAGCAATGCCTCTTAAATGACAGGGAAGTAGGTGAGTTGGGAATGGGCAGGGTTATAGATGACCTATTAACTTGTGTCTGCCCAGCAGGGCAGTGCTGAAGTCACTGGATTGTAAAGCTATTAATTATTAAGCTTTGGGTTGTATGCAAAAGAGCTTTCCACCAGTTCCTGTGAAATTATGTCAGTAAACATCTGGCCTGATGTTAAGAAAGGACAAAGGTTTAATTCCTAGTGTTCACATGATGTGGAAGTTTTTGTAATGCCCTCAGAATTCCATATCCAGAGCCTAATGTAAGAATTTTCTAGGCTAAGGAAAAGGTAGAAGGAAGCAGCATTGGGGTGGGGGAGAATTTCATTTAAAGTGGTATGAAGACCAGGAAAGTCATAGGAGTAAATTTTATTACCAAGGGATAGAACATATGGTAAGAAGATAAAAAAGGATAGATACTCTCTGACAGTGTAGAAAGAGCCCTAGACTCTGAGCTGAAAGGCCATGAAAGTTGAGTATAGGATATAAAGAGGAGCTAAAATGTATCCTGGAGAAGTGAAACCAGGATGACCTTTGGGTTCCAGGACAGATTAATAGAGATTGTCCAGACAGGCAGAAGGAAAATCCTTTTTTGGAGCCATGGGAACTAAAACAAAATGCTGACTAGAGATGTATATTTAATCAAGTATCTTCTAAGGGAATGAGAATGTACAGTGTGCATTTCTCAGTAGAAAAAAATGAGGTCAATGTGTTGTAGAATGTCACTGAAATTGGAAAGGAGTGAGCTACTTGAGAGCTGAGGCCAGTAACCTGATGATGTGTGATGGGCTAAGCTTTAGCCAGAAACGATCTACTCACTGGAGTGTTCTTTGAGCTTTGACCTGTGTGGGAAGGATGAGAAAAAAGTCTATGAAATGACAAGAGTATAACCTTCTGACAGGTGACTAGAATAGCTAGGCTTTTCCTTAAGACCTGACCAGTCAGCAGGTGTTTGAGTAACCTTGTCAGGTATCTGTCATTGTCTTCTACAAGTTTATTGTGCCCCTCCTGCTGGCTTAGAATCTGAACTCCCAAACAGAAATTCTGAAAAGGGCCCTTTTGGCATTGTTGTACACTACACAAAATAAGTGCATCTACTTAGGAGGCATCTCATCTTGTCCCTCACCTGTCGCTTAAGTGAGGGTTGAAGTAAAGTGGGGGCTTTTTGGGTAAGGTGTTTGCAAGACAAGCTGTATGCTTCTAGTCTATAACAACCCGAAATCTTTTCAGGGTGTTCAAGGGTGGGACCTGCAAGAGGTAAAACCTCAACTCAGCTAAGCCAACTACTGAATGCTTTCACTCTAGAATAAAGAAAAAGTGGAGCTAAATGTTTGTTTAATTTCATTGTTAACAATATCCATTTTGCTTGCCCTTTTGCCATCTGTGTTTTAAACAAATAGACTCAGTGCTAAGCATTTGCGTCAGTAAGGATTTTTTTCTTTGTTTTTGCTTTGTTTTGTTTTCCCCTCAGAGTAAATCTAGCCTATGAAGGGTGCCAGACTGAAGGCTCATTGACCTACAAAAAGAATTTATTTTCTGAGGTTTCCTACACTGCATGCTAGGGGACCAATCCTCTGCTCTCTTGAGAAGGAGCTGAAGAGCGTTATCTAATCCTTGCTGTTACAGGTGTGCCTTTCTTTAAGAAGATCTAATCTTCAGTTGATTATCTTCAACTTAACTTGTATATATCTTGTTTGTACATTATTGTTTTTAATGGGGTCTCCCCTCATCAGACTATGAGCTCCTTGAGGCCACAACTGTGTGGTTTTTTTCCTTTTCTTTGACTCCCCAGTACTATGGGAATACAAAATATCTATGCACACAGTAGGAGCTTAATAAAATGTTTGTTTACTGACCCTATCTCATGTCTTCTATTTTTTCATTCTTTTGGTTTTATTATTTCTTGATTTTCATAAAGTCATTAGCTTCCATTTTCTCAATTCTAATTTTTAAGGACTTATTTTCTTCAGTGAGTGTTTGTACCTCCTTTTCCATTTGTTCAATTCTACTTTTTAATGAGTTTTTTTAATATAAATTTATTTATTTTTAGTTTTCAACATTCACTTCCACAAGTTTTTGAGTTCCAAATTTTCACACCGTCTCCCCCCTCCCCCCACCCCAAGATGGCATGCATTCTGAATATCCCTTCTCCTAGTCTGTCTTCTCTTCTATCTCTCCCTCTTCTCTTATCCCTTTCCCCTTCTATTTTCCTATAGGGCAGGATAGACTTCTGTTCCCCATTTCCTGTATTTCTTATTTCCCAGTAGCATGTGAAAACATTTTTTTTAAACATATACTTTTAAAACTTTAGGTTTCAAATTTTCCCTTCCTCCCTCCCCACCCACCCTCATTGAAAAGGCAAGCAACTCAATATAGGTTGTACGTGTGCACTTATGCAAAACACTTCCACAGCAGACATGTTGTGAAAAACTAACTGTATTTCCCTTAATCCTATCCTGCCCTCCCATTTATTCTATTCTTTCTTTTGACCCTGTCCTCCTCAGAAGTATTTACTTCTGATTACCCCTTTCCCAATCTGCCCTCCTCTCTATCATCCCCTGCTCTCTTGTCCCCTTCTCCCCCTATTTTCCTGTAGGGTAAGACAGATTTCCTTACCCAATTGAATGTATATGTTATTCCCTCCTTAAGCCAAATCCTATGAGAATAAGATTCCTCATTCCCTCTCACCTTCCCCGTTTCCCCTCCACTGTAAGAGACTTTTCTTTTTGTTTTTTTTTTGTGAGATAATTTACCCCATTCTACCTCTCCCTTTCTTCTCTCTGAGTATAATCTCTCTCATCCCTTAATTTTATTCTCCAGATATGACCCCTTAATCTTCAACTCACCCTGTGCCATCTATCTATCTATCTATCTATCTATCTATCTATCTATCTATCTATCTGTCTATCTATCTATCTATACATACATATTATTTTTTTCCTCCAACTACCCTAATACTGACAAAGGTCTCATGAGTTACAAAATCATCTTTCCATGCAGGAATGTAAACAGTTCAATCTTAATAAGTCTCTTATGATTTCTCTTTCCTGTTTACCTCTTCATGTTCCACTTGAGTCTGTATTTGAAAGTCAAATTTTCTATTTAACTCTTGTCTTTTCATCAAGAATGCTTGAAAGTCCTCTATTTCACTGAAGGACCATTTTTTCCCCTGAAGGATTATACTCAGTTTTGCTGGGTAGGTGATTCTTGGTTGTAATCCTATCTCCTTTGCCCTCTGGAATATTATATTCCATGCCCTGCGGTCCTTTAATGTAGAAGCTGCTAAATCTTGTGTTATCCTGATTGTGTTTCCACAGTACTTGAATTGTTTCCTTCTGGCAGCTTGTAATATTTTCTCCTTGACCTGGGAACTCTGGAATTTGGCTACAATATTCCTAGGAGTTTTCCTTTGGGGATCTCTTTCAGGAGGAGATCTGTGGATTCTTTCAATTTCTATTTTGCCCTCTGGTTCTAATATATCAGGGCAGTTTTCCTTGATAATTTCTTGAAAGATGATGTCTAGGCTCTTTTTTTGATCATGGCTTTCAGATAGTCCAATAATTTTAAAATTCTCTCTCCTGGATCTATTTTCCAGGTCAGTTGTTTTTCTAATGAGATATTTCACATTGTTTTCTAATTTTTTATACTTTTGGATTTGTTTTACAGTGTCTTGATTTCTCATAAAGTCACTAGCTTCCAATTGCTCTATTCTAATTTTTAAGGAAGTATTTTCTTCAGTAATCTTTTGGACTTCCTTTTCCATTTGGCCAATTTTGCTTTTTAGGGTATTCTTCTCCTCATTGGCTTTTTGGACCTCTTTTGCCATTTGGGTTAGGCTATTTTTTAAGGTGTTATTTTCTTCAGTATTTCTGGGTCTCCTTTAGCAAGCTGTTGACTTGTTTTTCATGATTTTGTTGCATCACTCTCATTTCTCTTCCCAGTTTTTCCTCTGCTTCCCTTACTTGATTCTCAAGATCCCTTTTGAGCTCTTCCAAGGCCTGGGACTGATTCATATTTTTCTTGGAGGCTTTGGATGTAGGAGCTTTGACTTTGTTGTCTTCTTCTGGTTGTTTATTTTGATCTTCTTTTTCACCAAAGTAAGATAATACAGTCTGACTCTTTTTGCACTGCTTGCTCATAATCCTGGCCAATTACTTTTAGTTTTAAACTCTTTGTTAAGGTAAGAGTCTGCTTCTAATGTGGAGAGTGTACTGTCCCAAGCTTCAGGGGTTTGTATAGCTGTTTTCAGAGATACTTGTAGGGACCTGTAAATTTTCAGTTCTGTCCTGTAACTGTGAGGAGGGGTTTCTCTCCACAGCCACTACAAGCTCCACCCCACCAGTGTTCCTACTCACCCTAGCACTGCCACCCAGAACTGTGACCCAGATCCACACATGGGCAAAGCAAGAGATTCCTGCCTCAGCACTGGCAAAGAGATCCCTGAAATCCTTCTCTGATCAGCCACTGGATTCCTCCTCAGTCTGTGGGCTGGAAGCTTGGGAAGCAGCTCCCCCCACCCCCCCCACCCGGGCCACTCTTTTGGGGAATGGAGCTGAAACCCCGCCTTCCTGTCTCAGCACCGCAGAAAACAAACTTTTCCCACTGACCTTCTAAGTTGTCTTTGGCCATTGTGGATTGAGGAGTCTGGAAACCTCCACAGCTGCCCACGATTCAGTCCTCTGAGGCCTGCTCTAGGTTCGCTGCTGCCTGCCACGCTGGGCTCCCAGCCCAGTGTGATACACCTTTCTGATCAATCATCCAGGTTGTCTGGGGCTGGAAATTTGTTTCACTCTGTCTTTTTGTGGGTTCTGCTGCTTCAGAATTTGTTTAGAGCCATTTTTTTTTAATGAGTATTTGGAGGGGTTTGGGGGAGAGCTCAAGCAAGTCACTGCTTTCACTCCTAATAAGTTTTTTTTCCAGTGAATTTTTGGGCTTACTTTTCCATTTGGCCAATTCTGCTTTTTGAGGAAATATTCTTCTCATTGACTTCTTGTACCCCACCATTTGGCCTAGTCTGCTTTTTAAAGAAATTGTTCAATTTTTCTTCTATCTCTCTTATTTGATTTTTAAAATCCTTCTTGAGCTCTTCCAAGAAGGCTTTTTGGGCTTGAGACCAGTTCATACTCCCCTTTGAAATTTTGGATGTGGATATATTGATGATATTGTCCGCTTTTGAATTTGTGTTTTGGTCTTTCCTGTCCCCATAGTAAGAATCTATGGTCTTCATTTTGTTTCATTTTTTTGGTTGCTTTTTTCCTGGCTTTTAAAGTTGATCTCTGCTTCTGGGGGGGGACAGGGGGGACTGTCCCACACTTCTTGTGCTAGGGGCTAGGGGCCTGGCTACTGGCTTTGTATTCTGGAGCCTTAGATGCTGGCAGCTGGAGGCTGTAAGGGCCTTGTAGCTTACCTGGTGCTGAGCTGGAGCTGATGGTGGTGACCAGTGTGTGCAGAGGCCAGGTGGGGTCCTTCTGGTTTTCCCTAGAGTTACACTGAAACTCACAGGGTAGGGGATGGGACGGGGGTGGTATGGCCACTGGAGGTTGCGTCCTCACCTGGGGCTGCACTACAGCATGGGTAGGCTCAGCTGCTGGTGGATACCCACCCCCTGGTACAAGTGATGATTTTCTGTGCTGGCATCTGCCAGTTCCCCTGGCTGTGCCAAGGCATGTGGGGGGTCCTGGTGTTGGCTCTTGCCCACTCCACCACCCTGGGGCTCAGAATCTCCCACTGATCTGCTGAGGTGGAGCTTGCCATTGGTTCTACAGGACACCTCCTGTCCTGTACTAGTACCCTTCAGTCACAGCAAGTGCGACCTTTCCTGTCAATCTCCCAAGCCTTATGAACCAAAAGACTGTTGTACCCCATCTCTCTGCTGGCTCCACTGTCCCAGGATTTCTCCTGGGGCAGTATTTTCTGGGCTTTTCAAGGTCAACAAGCGAGGATGAGAATGACCCACTACTTATTCTGCCATCTTGGCTCATGTAGTCTGCTTTGTAAGGTATTATTTTCCTCAGGTTTTTTTTGTGTGTGTTTCTCCTTTACCAAGCTGTTAACTCATTTTTCGTGATTTTCTTGCATCACTCTCATTTCTCTTCCAAATTTTTCCTCTACCTCTTGTACTTGATTTTCAAGATCCTTTTTGAGCTCTTCCATGGCCCGAGACCAATTCACATTTTTCTTGGAGGCTTTGGATGTAGAAGCTTTGACCTTGTTATTTTCTTCTGTGTGTTTTAATCTTCCTTGTCACCATAGCAACTTTCTATGCTAAGAATTTTTTTCTGTTGTTCACTCATTTTCCAAACCCATTACTTGATTTTTAGCTCTTTGTTTAAGTAGGGCTCTGCTTCCATGGTAGAGTATGCATTGCCCCAAGCTTTAGGGGTTTTGTACAGCTGTTTTCAGAGATACTTCTAGGGACTTGTACGTTTTTCAATTCTTTCAAGGTGATGTGATCTAAGGAGAGGTGTTTACTACTCTCCTGTACTGTGCACTGGTTTGGGAGTGACCACAAGCACTCTTTTCTGCCCTGGAACTGTGAAGAGGAACCCCCACTCACTGCTGCCACAAGCTCTGCTATGCTAGTGTTCCTTCTTGCCCTGGGACTGCCACCCAGGACTGAGACCTGGATCTGAGTATGGGTAAAGCAACAGACTCCTGCCTCAGTGATATCAAAGGGGCCCCAGCAATCTCCTTCTGATCAGTTATTTAACCCCCTTATCACCTGTGAGCTGAGAGCTCTGGAAATAGCCACTGCCACTGCTTTTTCAGTGGCTCCCAAGGCCTGTTTCTGGTTTGCTGGTGCTGGGTCTATGCTGGTGTGTACTGGACTGCACTCCACTCTCACCCAGGCATGATAGACCTTTCCTGCTGACCTTCTTAGTTGTTTTTGGCCTCTGTTGGCTGAGAGGACTAGAAACAACCACTGTTGCCACTGATTCACTTACCCCAAGGCCTGCTCCTGGTTTACTGGGGCCAGCTCTGAGCCAGCATGGCTTACACTGGACTGTGCTCCTCTCTCACCTTGGTGCAACACACCTTTCCTGCTAGTCTTCTAAGTTGTCTTGGGCTGGAAAATTGTTTCACTCTGTCTTTTTGTGGGTTCTGCCACTCTAGAATTTGTTTATCTAAATGCATTTGGAAGGGTTTTGGGGAGAGCTCAGGGGTGTCCCTGTCTTTACTCCGCCATCTTGGATCTGTTTCCCTGAATGACTCCCTTTCTACCCCAGAGGAAAGAACATTGGCTCTAAAGCAAGAGAACCTGACTTCAAATCCTGCCTCTGACACATTGACTCTGTGATTTGGGACCAGTCACTTGAATGTTCTGAACTTCAGTTTCTTCATCTATATAATAAGGGGACTGGAAGAGATGGCTTCTAAGATCATTTTTAACTCCAAATCGATAATTCTGTGATTCTCCATTCAACTGTTAAAATGATACATTACAGTAAGTGTTCTTAGCCTTGTCTTGTAGAACACACATCACTTTGGCAGTCTGGTGAAACCTAATGACCCCTTTTCAGAATAATGTTTTTAAATACATGAAAACAAATACATAGGATTACAGAGGAAACAATTATGTCAAATATAAAAAATATTTTTGTTACAAAAATTATCGAAGTATTTTAAAAAACCAAGCTCATAAGGGACAACTAGGTGGCCTTGGAGTCAGGAGAATCTGAGTTCAAATCCAGCCTTAGACACATAACTCTTACTAGCTGTGTGACCGTGGGCAAATCACTTAACCCTGATTGCCTCACCAAAAAAGCAAAAAAAAAAAAAAAGCTCGTGGACCCCAGGCTAAGAACCAATGTGAGAGGTTGGTGATTTATGTCACAGAAAATTTTTGTTTTGAGAAAAAGAAAATTGACAGGGCTGTTCTAAGTAAATGCTTCTAATGTGCATTTTAAGATGATTTAAATTTTTTTAAAAAATCATTGCAATCAATTCAACTTTTCAGACACTATCATTCACTCATCCACACAACAAATACTTAATATTTGTTGCATTAGTGGCTAAATGAATGAATGAATTGATGGAAAACAGAATCCTCGTTGCCACTATGCCACACAGTGGAGTCTGATTCCAGTACATCTGGACCTTTTACGGTAAGGCATTAAAACTGAGAACCTGAAAGTATGCCTGATTGTGGTGTCCTTGTATGAACTGTTATGGGAGATTTCCATCTGTTCCCATTTGAAAAAAAACCAGAGAAACGTATCTGTATATATTTACCTTGTACTTCAAACATTGATTATGATTACTGTGACCTCCCAAAGGCTGAAATTCCCCCGATTAGCTAATCTTCATATTTTAAAGTGCAGAGAACCTAGCCCTACAGAGAAAACATAAATATAGCTACAAGATACATACATTTTTTGAGGACAGAAAGCTAGATGCATGGAAGAAGCACCATGGTGTAGGGGAAATAACTTTTGGCTTCCAATTGGAAGATTTGGATTTGAA